>NC_140513.1:32992052-33457052 GCF_964339955.1 Pipistrellus hanaki | reverse complement strand
GTTTTTATTCTTCTCAGCTTCGTGAGGAAACAGAGCGGGGAGGTGGAGCTGGTGTCTCTCTCTGTGGTGGTATGAGATGTGAGTTGAATTTCTAAGAAAGCGAGTCCTTTACTTATGTGGGAAATAAGAAGTTCCTCTGATTTGGATGAAGGTAGGGCTGCAGTAAAGCAGGCATCTCAGAACGAATGTGCCCGCAGTGCGTCGCCTGGGGTTTTGTTAAAGTGCAAATTCTGGTTCAGCATGGTTAGGGTGGGGTTTGAGACCCTGCATTTCTGACTCCCTCCCCAGGTGAAGCTGCTGGTGCAGGGGCCACACTTTGGAGGAGCAAGGATCATTGGACCAGACAGCAAATCCTTGAGGTACTACATTTTTAAGATAAACAGTAGTTATGCTTTAATAATTTTTGTTCTTTACACTTTTAAAAAAATTATCAGAATTAGTACATTTTTGTGCACATCTGCCTCAAACAGGATTTTGCCGCAAAAACCCCCACTTCATTTCCTTTTAAATGTTTTGAGTTTTAAAATAGCTGAGACAGGTTGGCCTTAGAATAATGTTGTTGATTTCCCCCCCAAAAAATTTAAGATAGAAAGTGTAGCCAACTCCCTGTGTTACAAGCAATGAGATTAAGCACCTTCTCAGGCTACTTGGGGTGTTAGGGTAACATGCCCTTCCCAGCTTGAATTTTTCCTCCTGCTCCTCTAGCAATTTAGCCAACCTCTTAACCGTCAGAGGTTCAGGAAAAATGTGTTATTCCCCCAAGTGATGGTCTACCACATCTTCAGCAGTTTTGACCGTTCTCCAGAACAGACCTTAGTTGTAGCCCACAAGCCCTTCTTGTGTTCCCAACTTTGCTTATGTTGAGGGGTCGAACCCTGGGTTCAAAATAAGACCACCGGAGGCTGATGATTAATTAAAAAAAAAAACCAAGTAAAGAATTTATTGAACTGGCCAGGGCAGCCGCAAGAGTACCACATGCAGGTGGACCCTACACGACTGCGCAGCTTTAAGGGCAGGTAGTTATTTTTTAAAGGTTCTGAGAAGGAAAACCCCCATTTTGCAACAAACTGTTGTTTGGAATTTTCTGCTGTTCTTCCTAGATAAAATGTTGCTTTCTAGTTTGCTTTAGCCTGTTTGAAGAATGATGAAGATAAACTTAGCTGTCTGACCTTGCAGGCCAGAGACCAGATATACTCACAGTCTCAATACCATGCCAGGTACATTTTTTTTTAATTGGATAGAACAGCATTGTTTTCGAGGCCAGCATCGAGATAACCACTAAGTGTACATAGGGCTGGCTCTTTAATTAAAAAGAAAGTTCTGCCTGTAACCTTGCCCAGAACTTGAACTCATCCTCCCTAAGCCCATTGCGTGATGAACAAAGCAAGTAAGTGAAGGTCAAAGTCAGAATAGTAAGGTTAAAATTCAAACAGTAGTTTTTACCTAAGTATTATTGCTACCATATTTCATTCCCTACTGGTCTTTTGGGAATGAATCTAAACCTTAGATTCATTACTAGTATCTACTAGTGGAGAATACTGAGTATGTAAGACTATTAGTTTCACTGCCTGTATTCTATCCTGTTCAAAATTAACCAAGTATTTTATGAGGCATGGCCCAAAGATTAAGCCTATTAGTAATAGTAATAGTGGGCCTGCTATGGCAGTCAGTAGGGTGGTGAGCCAAGGGGATCACGAGTACAAGTTCTCATACCAGTTTCCTGCAGTCTTCCGAACTTCCTCTCTGTCAGCTAGCCACTTTCTCAATTGACTCTTAGACTTTCCCTTATGACCCCGGAATGATTGGTGTTGAAACAGCAGGTTTCTCCTAGAGCTAGGCAAAGTCCCCCTTGCTTCAGGAACAATAGATCTAAGCCTCTTCTGTTCTGCAAAAACTATTTCTGCTAGGGACCTGTCCGATTCTTCTAATTTCCCTATAGATTTCTCTAGGGTACTTAATTCCTGGTCTATTTGTTGATCTAATTTTTGCTTGTACATTTAGCCTTACTTAGCCTCGGACTTTCTCACTGACTAGCAAAAAAAAGTTCTTACAGTTACCAAAACCCCTAGTACCACAGTTCCCATCAGTACTGTCCTCACTGAAGTCCAATTCCCCTCCTGTAGGCATCAAGTCTCCTCCTGGCCTGTGTGGAACCTAGGCTAGGGATCTCAATGGTGAGGCCACTGGTTGCCAGGATTCAGGCCGTTTTCTGTGCAGGAACTGCGAGTGGTGTAGCCAGGTCTGGGTGTCGTTTACTTCAATAGCCGTGGGCGTGCTCAGGGTAACAGTGTAGCGTCCCTTTCAAGTTGGGGTGAATCCTTGGGCAGTGAACTTCTTTACCCACACAGAGTCTCCGGGCTGGAAGGGGTATACAGGGTCCACGGTGGGCACTGGCAGTGCATCTGGAACAAGCTTATGGGTGGCTCTCTGGGTAAACTGCAGAGCCTGTAAGGACTTGAGCAAGGGAATGGTTATGAATTCCAGCTTTCAGTTTCTCCCTGACCCTGGGAAGGATGGAGAAAGTTCTACCGTACATGATCTCAAAAGGGGGGAACCTATCCCAGTAGGGGGTATACCTGGCCCATAAGAGGGCGAAGGGCAGGAGGTTGGTCCAGTTTTCACGGACAAATTTAATTAAACTTTTTAGAGTTCTGCTCATGCCTGTCCTAAGGCTTGAGCTATACTTTGAGATACCTTGCTACAAAGGCTGGGCTGTTATGCTACCATATTTCAGCTTACATTTCCTTGGGTGATAAATATATCCCCTGACATTGCTAAGTGCTCTTCCATAAGGCAGTGAGGTCTGTTGTTCCAGGTAAATGAGGAGAAACAGAGAAATGTGGAGAGAAGGAAAAAGAAACATTACTATTGGATAGTCCTACCAGAAGTAAGATTGAAAACCGCTCCAGAGTGAACTGAGCCTGCTGCATGTATGTGGATGTGTGTAAATGATCAGTAAACATTACAGAGAAGCCAGCCTCACCCACTCCCACTGTTACCGGGGAAATTGGGGTTCCCCACACGTGCAGAGCCCAGGAGGATGACGAGGCTCCCTGAATAAGTCAGCCACCCACCCAGCACCCCCATCTTCCCCTCCTCCAAAATAAAACAGAACAGAACAAAACAAAATGTGAGGATGCTTTGGAAGAGCCCTAATAGAAACCCCATTCTCACTTTCCCTCTGATGCAGCGAGGCAGGCCTGAGCTAGCAATGGATGGACCTGAATCTCTCCCTAACACCACCCCCCTCCCCCCCTCGCCCCGGCTTTTAGCCCACAGCCCCATCCCTTCCGGAAGGTTCCCAGGGACACGGGGAGGTGAGTGATCGTCCTGAGCTAGTGCTAAAAGATCAATAATTATTTTAAAAAAGAAAAGAGAGGGAGAGAGGGATGGGTATGTGAGAGAGGGAGGAAGGGAATCTCAGACCAATTATTTTCCTACAAAATACTTTATGTGACAACAGCGGCAGCCCCCAAAGGGCAGCATGTAGCAACAGAGCCTAATTAGAATGAGTTCAGTGTAATCATTAACTCGCATCTAACACCTACGAGAGCATTTCTGTTTAAACTAAAACATGACCTGCATGGCGGAGAGGCCTTGTAAACTGTCTCTGAAATAAAATATGTGACAGGAAAGGTCAGAGCCGCTCTCATTTGAATTTCAAGTAGGGGAGCCGGCTCTGCGGTGGCCGGTGTAGCAAGCCCGGCGACTGCTTTCCCAGGCCTCCCTGCCAGCAGGAGCAGTTGGAGAAATCCTCTAGGATTAATTACCCGGATTGCAAAACAAGGATTTTTTTCTTCTCCTGCCTCTGCCCACTTTTCCTTCCCCTCTCCCGACCAGGGCAGGAGCAAAGGGTCTCTAATGATGTTTGGAGAAAGAGGTGATTTCCTTTGTTGTCACTATGAGGCTGAAGGTCACTGCTGAGTGGCCTGATGTGCCTGATCCAGACCCCTGCCGGCTGGCCCCTGGGCCAGGCCCAGCTTCGCCTGGCCTTCCGAGTCCGTCCTCCTGCCAGCCAAGCAGGGGAGGGCTTGCTAATAAACTCTCTTCCCAGCCAGAGCGGTGCCACGGCATCGCCTTCCGCTGGGCTGCGTAAAAGCAGCCATCAAACCAGCAAGATGCAACTTGATTTGCAGGTCTCCAGTGAAATTTAAGAAGGCGAACTGTAAAACGTTCAGGGAAAAAGGAAGCATGAAAACATTTTTAAGGAAAGCGTTTAAAAAGTCAGAGACAGACATAATAATAAAAAAAAAAGTTGTCAGGGAAGGTTTTATTTATTCATTTTGAAGCATTGTGAAGAGCTCTGTTAGCAGCATTTATCTGGTCCTTTTATTTTTTTTCACTTATTTTTTATTTTTAAAGGCAGTCCTGAAAGCAAGTGAGTTGAATTCATTTCCTTTTCCCTCCTGTGACTTTTTAAAGCATTATATACACTGAGATCTTTTTTTTTTTTTTGCACCCCTGGGAATTTATAAAGCTATAACATTTAGTCCATAAGCCTGACTTGGCAAAATCTTCCTTCCTCTTCTGCCCATCCCTTTCTCTCTCCTTCATCACTAGCCTTGAATGGAGGGCCTCCTTTGTCAGATATACTAATTGGTCATTTCCTCTCCCTTTCTTTGTAATACTTTCTTCATCTCCCCCCCCCCTTCGCCCCCCCCCCCCCCAATCTTTGTCCTCTCTTTCTTTAATACAAATAACTGAAAAGGAAGAGAAAACTCAAAATGTACTTGGTAACAACAGAGAGAAAAAAGCAGGCATGACAGACCACAAACACGCATCACAGAGGCAGCTGTTCTTCTTACCATTCTGCACTAAGTCAGGGGGTCCCTGCTTTTAGGGAGACGTTCACCAGACACTTGTTAAAGATGGCAAGGCAGATTTCATTCGAGACCATTGCAACAGAGAACAGAGTCTTGCAATTGGGGAGAAACTTGCTTAACTATAAATACAAGAAAGACAGCTGGGGGTTTGTAGCCAGAGGGGTTGGGGTGGGGGTCACACAGTAGGTGGGAAATAACTAAGAAGAGATGCCAAGGGTAGGGGGATTCTTGCTTAACTGGCCTTACATGCCTCTTGTTAAAGGCAGGCCCAGGACTTGGACATCAAGGGTGGGGGCTTCTTGCTAAAAGCGGAGCAAGGTGGAGGCCTGGTGCAGAGGCCACAGGGGAGCCTAAGCCAACGTCTGAGCAAGGAGCAAGTCTTTGTCAGTACTCACCCCTCCGCGTCTTCCCTGACATTGGCCAGCCGGGGGGCGCTCATGCCACCAACTCTGAGCCAACAGCAGACAGAATTATGTGGGACCGAACGGACTCACACTACAGACCCCTGTCACTCCTCAACAGATCCTAATGTCTGGAGCAGATTCATGCTCCTGCTATGAACATTGGGAAAAAGTGATTCCAAAACATTTGTTGAACTACCTCAGCTGCCTTTGATTTCTGCCCCTATCGTGCTAGAAAGATGTGCCTTTGGCGTTGGAAAACAAAGTTTAAATGCTGACTTTGCAAACATCTGTGATATTCAATGTACCCAACCTAGAGTCTGGGCTGACTGATAGGGTCCAAGTTGGAAAGCAGTTTTGTTCTTTTTTTTCTCTTTTTCTCCCAACCACCTTCAGATGAGCTACATTGAATCTCACTTTCTCACCCTACAACGGTTGGGCTTTTCGGTTGTCAGAATTTATTTTGGAAATTAAAACTCATTTTCAGGCATTAAATTCCAGCCCAGTCCATTTTAAAACATGAAGCTCACGAGTAACAGGAAGCTTTCTCTTTCTTCCCACCCCTTACCCCATCCCCACCAGCCACCAGCTTAGGCCAGAACTGCAATGGAGAAGTGGGAGTGGCTTCCTACATCCCTTGCTTTCTTTGTTCTTTATCTCGTTCTGTCCAGTGGGTCCTCCAGAGTTGGGGGTGGGGGAGCAAGGAAGAATAAGAGAGAAGAAGCTGCTCTCATACTTGGCTGATATCTGGCTGGTACTATTTGCAGTTTTTCGTTGGCTACCATGGCACCCATCATGCCCTCCATGCCATCCTGGGGTCCTTCAGAGGCACCCCATGGGGACCCCTGTAGTGTACAGTATACTGATTATTCTCTTATATTCTCCTTCAAGTCTTGCCCGTGGTGGGCTCACCTCAGCCTCTTAGTTTTGGGGTTTTCTTGTCATGATGGGAAACCCTTTTGGGTTCTAATCAAATAAATAGGGCCAGGCAGGTTCCCTTCTCAGCCTACACACAGGCCCATGGGAGGCACACACATCCTTGCCACACCTGAGTGGGGAGGAAGAGCTGAACCCTACAGCCTTCAGAATTCTCTCAGTTTCTAGCCTGGATGCAGTCACCACATCATGGCTTGTTAAGTTCCAAACACCAAGGAGCACATGTCCTGCACTCCCTAGCATTCTCCAGCGGTGCCCCACTTGTGTGACTTACATCAGGATGGGCTGGTGACTTTCTCCATCTCAGTGAGATGCCAGCCAAGGACTGGAAGCTCAATCTCATCCTATAGACCTCCCAGTTGAGTTGACGACTCACCTATTTGTTCTTGTTCTCAACAAGTTTCAGACTCTGCTTGTAATAGGCTGAAGGCTGTGGCGGGATCCATCTCTGAGCAAGACCTGAAGAAGCAGGTCAAGCTGCTCCTCTGTATGTGAGGGCAACCATAGCATGTTGTCCTTGACTTTAGCAGACTTTCTGAAAAAATAAAATAAAAAAAGCATAAAACAATCTCATCACAGACAGATCACATAACCTCTCTGAGTTCTGATTTTTTTTTCCTTTTGTTAAATGACAATAAATGAATGAACCTCTTGTCAGGGTTGTTGCAAGGATGAGATGATGTATGTGGAGGTGCCAGTCATATCCAATCTCTCATCTTCCCTTTCTTCTTTTTCCGCTCTCTCGTTTAATTTTCCTGATGGTTTCCTCCTATTCACTAAGGTTGTCAAACTGGGAAAGGATCTGAGGGAAGTCTTGGGGTCTCAACTCAGAATTTTTAGTAAAAGAAGGTAGTGCCTGCCTGTTTCATTGATGGGGAAGGGGAATCCCAGTAGGAACACGAGGGACTAGGACATTTCTAGGGCCTCTCAGGTGTGAGAGCAGCTTCCAGAGAAGGCAAGCCTGTGTAGTTGGAAATCCTCTGCTTTGCAAGCGTGGTGCCAATGAACCCCCAGTCAGATAGGGACACCTCCTCCCCAGGCCCTCTCCCAGGCAGGAATGGGTGCTGCTTAAATGCCTGCTGCCTTAGCGCTTAGCTCCATAGTGAGTTCCCGATTTATAGCTTGCAAGGGGCGGGGGCCGGGGGAGAAGGGTGGGAGGGCACCTCAGGGAGCGGCTGTTGCGAATCCCCTCCGTGCGGTGTCCCGCCTGCCTGTGGTGCTCCTCGTGGTGGATGGCAGTGCGGGGAGTAACATCTGCTGTGATGGATCACAGAGGAGTATGAAAATTCATAAGGCAGCATTAGGCTGTATTTCACGGCACTCTCTCTCCGTGTATGTGTGGGTGTGTTTTCTTTTTGTAGCCCCATTAGCTCTCTCAGTGATTGCGTACAGTTATGCCATTTTGACAATTTATTGTCTTCCGTCTGCTCCTCTCTTTCATGCACCGGTTGGAGGGAGAGAGCTACTTGTCTTCTGATGCATAGCTGGCCTTGAATCTGTGTCTCTTGCTCTTCCGGGTGCAGCTGCAGCGGCCTGGCCTGGGGGAGTGTGTGCTTGTAAGCATGTTTAACATGTATGACGTGTTTGGCGTAAGGGCGATCCTTACCCATTTCTGCTCATGCCTCTCTGGGATGTTCTCAGGTGGCCAAGGAGCGGGATTCAGCTGTCATAGACAGTGCTGTCCCCTGAACCTTCTAGAATGGGAAAGAGGGTGTGGGTGGGTGCAGGAACGTTTGGAGAGTTTGTTTTCTCCAAGAGAACAGACTATCAATGGCTTATGGAAAGATACAATTTTTTTTTTTGTGTGTGTGTGTGTGTGTGTGAAAGTTGAATGACATCAAATACTAATAAGCAACACACACAAGGTTCTACATATTATAGTCTGAGCATTTTCTGGTGGCAGCAGCCTCTGTGCTTGTTCTTTTTCCTCTTTCTCTTATTTTTTAACTGCAAGGGGCATCCTGGTGTGGTGGGAAACAGAAGATGTAGTTTTACTTCTAGTTCTGCTCCTTTTCACCATGTGGCTCTGGTTGAAATAGTAATTCTCTCTCCACAAAACGTGAAGCAATAGGAGGAGAAGGCTGCTGCCCCTTCATAGTAAAGCTCAGGGGACAAGGCCTTGCCTGCCGGGGAGAAGTGGTGAGGCAGTTAGACCCCTGGAGTTCTTTCTGTGGTTTGTGTGTGCGAGAGACTAGTCCTGGTATTGGTGTGTGCAGAGAACGGGGTGATTTGACTGGGAAGTGCTTGCTGGAGGTCACAGCATTATGGGCACCATAGAGAAACGCCTCCCTTCCTGATCCCTGAGGAGTTGTGCCTTGGCCGTATCTCCAAATCCTCTTTTTCATCTTCAGCCAAATCTTGAGCCTGGCTAGTTCCTTGGAACAACGCCCTTGAGTTTCCCACAGGCCTAGCAGGAGCGAAATAAAGGATTCACTTAATTGGTGGGCACCGGCGAACTTCCTGCCGTGCTTAGTGCCACCCAAGGGGCGCTCACTGAGGACATTGGGGCAATAATTAGGCGATGTCTGAGAGCCATTTCACAGCACTGCTGAGAGGAGGAAGGTGCCTTTGCTTGGCAGGGCTCTTGTTTTTATCCTCTAAGATTTAAACCTTTCCACCTCGACAACATAAGACACTGCCACTTACCGAGGCAGGTCACCGAGGGGCTTTGGACCTACTGATCTGTGAAGGGGCTCCTGCCGGGGAGAGCCTGTCGCTTCGAGTGACAGGAGAAGCCAAATCACTTAAGACACCACTTTAACTTCTTTTCCAGCTTCTCAGTGCCCCTGGGCTCTGGGCAGGGTTCTGTGCAAAAAGCAGAGGCAGAAAAGCCCCTTTGGTTTAAATAAAACCCAAGTTTGCAGCTTCCTGTCAGGCCCGTGCCAGGCGGTGGGAGCACGTGGGTGCACTTGGGCCAGAGGTAGCCTGCTGGAAACATCCCAGAGAGTTTGACATAATGAAAAAGGAAGGAAAAAGCTTAAAGCGGAATTATCCACAGGTGCTGCTATATGGTGCCTTGGGTCATGGGGAAAGTGTTACAGATATTGTTGCCTTCTTCTTTAAAAAAAAAAATATATATATATATATATATATATATATATATATATATATATATTTTATTGATTTTTTACAGAGAGGAAGGGAGAGGGATAGAGAGTTAGAAACATCGATGAGAGAGAAACATCCATCAGCTGCCTCTGCACACCCCCTACTGGGGACGTACCCGTAACCAAGGTACATGCCCTTGACCGGAATCGAATCTTGGACCTTACAGTCCGCAGGCTGAAGCTCTCTATCCACTGAGCCAAACCGGTGTTGGCTTGTTGCCTTCTTAGTAGCCATACACTTATTAAGAGGTAATGATGGTAATGATAATGATGATGACAGGCACTGTTTACCAAGGGCTCACTATTACTGATGAGGTACAGATGCCCTATCGTTTTATTTTCACAGATATCCTAAAAGCAAGTTTGTTTATTCCTGTTTGATAGATGAGGAGACTGGTAGTTAACAGCTAAGTGACCAAAGTCCCACGGCACTGGTGGTAAACAGAACAATCCCTCACCCCCCCCACTCCTACCCAACCCACCCCACCCTGCCCACCCCCGGAGATATCTGTGTCCTAACCCCCGGAGCCTCTAAATGTGCAGTTACCTGGCAAAGGAGAATGAAGTTTGCACATGGATTTAAGGTTACTGACCAGCTGTCCTAAGGAAAGGGAAGGAAGGTGTCCTGGGTTATTATGGTGAACTCAAATAATCCTTAAAGTAAGTGGTTGAGAGAGACAGGAGCTGCCAGTGTCAAAGTGATGTGACATGATAGAGATGTGACTGGCCATTGCTGGCTTTGTTGAGAGAAGGGGGCAAAAAGTCAAGGATTGTGGGTGGTCCCAAGAAGCTGGAAAAGACAGGGAGATAGATACTTCTCCAGAGCCTCCAGAGAGAACTCGGACCTACTGACACCTTGCCTCTTAGCCCAATGAAACCTAGGCCAGACTAGCCCCACAGGACTGTACGATAATGCATTCACATTGTTTTAAGCCTCTAAATCTGTGTTATCTTGTTACCACAGCAATAGGAAACTTCACGTTAAGGGCAGCGTCAGGACTAAAAGCAAAATACAAAATTGATCCACCTTTTCCACTATGCAGAATGACCTCTCCATTGCTGGATGTACAAAACGGAGCCAGAAAAACCCTACCCGATTTGCTAAGCTATTTTCTCTCTCCACCTTTTCCTCTTTTATGCTCAGTCCGTGTGCTTCCTCCCTCCCTCTCTCCCTTTCCCTAAATTAACAGATTCTTGCTGTAAAAGAAATTGATTCTTCACTCCAAAGTAGGTCATTATAACAAAGGTTTTAAATCATGTGGTCCTCCCATTTGTGAAATATAGACTTCACTTTAATCGTCTGTGCATTACGAGCAGTAAAAAAAAAGGCCCATAATTTGTGAAAAATAGGATTTCCCCTCCCTACCATCAATCATCTGGACAGATATGTAAGTTCTTCATTCCCTTTCCAGCCTCTGACTCACACCTGAAGTCAGAAGGATCAGCATTCATACGCACGGCGTACCCTCATTCTTGTGATACTTCTAGCACCACATTTAGGGACCTACTGAAATATTTGGCCCGATAGCCAAATTGACAGGATCCCGTTTCCTCTACTCTGATCATTTCTTTCAACCTCCCATGCTCTGTCTTAGAGCTTTTGTATGTAAGCAACTCTTCAAATTTCTCAACACTACTGAATTTATTTGGAAGAATTGAAGCTAGGCTTGCTTTGTTGGGAAAGTGTTGGGATAGTTAGAATTTGTGTTCCTCCTATTTTTGCCCCCAAATATATTGGAGAAGCCTCAAGAGTCCCTGGGATTCCCTTTTTACTTCGAAGGTCACGTGGGCAAGCATGGCAGACCTACTTTCATCCTGGACACATGTTACATAAGACACATGTTACATGGAACACATGTTACATGGGACAGTTCTGAAGATGAATAAGACACTCCTGTTGCACTCTAAGGTCCGAGTCTTCTAGTTATAAAATAGGGGCCCTTTGCAATGATCACATTATGCTGTAACATCTCTTTCCTTATCTATCTTCCTGTCTAGACAGGGCAGGATCTTTGGGCACACAGGAAATGTGTGTTGTTTTTTCCATGAATTCCTAGCTTTTAGCACAGGTTACTTGACATACAACTTTACGTAAACTTTGGAGTCTGGTGGGTCTAGCTACTTGCCTGTCATATGCCCTTTGTCTGGTTACTTTGTCATTTTGATCTGTATTTAGCTCATCTGTTAGTTGGGGTGTGGAGATCTGCAGTGCTCTGAGGATTAAATGAGACAATGAAGTGAAGCACCTAGCAAAGGATTAGCATTGTATAGTGATTTGACAGTTAAAAAATGCTGTGGTTGAAAATGTGAAGCCACTTTGCCCAGGTCTGCATTCTTGCTTCCTTAGTTATTAAGAAAGTTATTTAATATCATGGTTCCTCAGTTTCATCATCTATAAAGTGGGTATAATAATAGCCCTTACTTCGAAAGGCTGTTATATGGACTAAATGAGGAAACATGTAAAGAAAAGTGCCCAGACCAGGAACTTGCATCCAGTAATATTACTATTTATTAACATCAATAAGTAATAACACTTTATAGTGTTACTCTGACACCATTCCCTTTTATTTAATTTTCTCTTGTTTTTGACCTTGCACTGATGCATGGAAAGGAACAGGTAGTTGATTCTAAGAATTATTCCAAAATCCTTTCCTGCTCTTTAAACTGTTGTAGCTTATGTGAACAAAGATCCAAAATCAATTCCCCACCCTCATATGTTCTCAAGGTCCAAAGGGAGAGAGACTGCAATTTTGAAAAACCATGTTCCAGAGCTAATGGCAGAAAAAGTAATTTTGTCTCCAGCCCTGAATTAGGCCCAATGTTTGTAACAAATAAAACTGCTGTGGGCTTTACATTTAAAAACAACATCTTTGGAAAGTTATATACACATATGCTTAGTTTTCTAAATAATAGTGCCACAATATGGCAATATGGTGTGTCAGAAATTGCAGTCAGCCATTCTTCTTCTTCTTTTTTTTTCTTTCACATTGCAAGAAAAATTTTGTATAACTTCCAACTGCACTTGTGTTGGAAACCGGGATTGTCAGAATTTCAGTTGTTGATTCGACCCCTTCCCCCCCCACTATGTCCTTATGAAGCTCTGTTTTGTGAGGCTCTGAGCAGCCTCTTTCATTACATGGTCAAGTAAACCCCTCCTTCTCGTCTTCCCCATTCTTTGGTGTAAAAGCCAAACGGAGGCCGACATCTTCCTTTGCTGTCAGCTCTCTTTCCCCATCAATATCAGAGCATGTTTGAAGGTTGAAAACAAAGCTATGTTTGAGTTATCCAATCACAAAAGGCATCTGAAAAATGTCTGAACATGTGAAAAACACCCCCCTTTTATATGCTCTGCTGGCTCTGAAATGTCTGGATGGAATTTGAGCTGAGAACAAGCATGAAGAATCACAGAACAAGTGGTTCCTGTTTTCAGCCAGAAGTGCCTGAAATCAGTGTATCCTTGACCAGTGCAATGCCCTCCTCTCTGATAGCCAGGGAGCTAGTTTTCACGGTGATTCTCCCCTCAGAGTTCCCCGTCGGAATTCTGTCCGCATGGGTGAATGTTCATCACAAAACAAGGGTGGAGTACAGGGAAGACACTTCCTGGGGAGCGAGATATACATGCACGGACCCATAAAAGAATCTGATTCTCTTAATCCCCACTCAGGATTTTCACAAAGGGATGTGCAATTTTCTTTGACCCAGTTGCAAAATGTAGAATTGTTTTTTTTGTGGACGCTTTTCAGAATCAGTCAGATTGGAGTTTGCTCTCCATGTTGCCACTTTTATAACCCTCAGGCGAGTTACCTAACCTTTCTCATTCTGACTTATAAGATCTGTAAAATGGGAATGATTGTATCTTGAAGGGTAGCTCTGAGGAATACATGATATAAGCTATTGGAGTATCTGCCACACTTCCTAGCATTTTGGTCGGCTCACAGATTTTAGTTCACTACTTCTTTTATGACTTTTTTTTGGGAGCTGACAGGGTGTAGCTGATTATGGATTGGAGCGTTCGCAAGTAATGTGATGGGCTTTCTGGGAAACCAAGGGAATGGGCGACCGAGAGGAACAAATCACTGTGGACAGCGTTGCTGCAGCCGGTGGAGGCAGGTACCGGAGTGGGGGAATTGCAATTAGTGGGAAACGGAGAACAAGATGGAACTTTGGCCGATAGTAAAGAAAAGCAAAAAATGCCCTTTTCTTCCTTTGTCTCTTCTAAGAAGGGCACCGACTTAGTTTTCAGAGTGGACACTCAATAACTGTTGTTGACTGACAGATCATGGAATGTTATAGGAGATTTTCGGGGCAGGGAATATTATATTAATATCTTGGTAATGTTTTTATGTTTTAATTTTGGTGGAGGAAGCCCGAAGCCTGGGGCAAAAGCTAGTATTTTCATTTGCTTCACCTGAAGTTATATTGGCAGGGGCCCTGAGGGTACAGAAGGAAAGGATTAGGTTTGGGAATGGGAAAGGGTATGAAGAAGTTGTAATAAAATATATAAGTGCAAGAGCTTGAGGAATAAACACAGATGAATTTCAGTAGGAGAACAGAAGGATATGGCATAAAGACGTTTTGAGGGGGAAAATACACCCACAGGGTAGGCTTTGCCGAACGGAAGAGAGAATGTGAGAAAAGTAATGAAAAACCTTTAATATAGTGGAGCTCCCTAAGAGGGGCACATATATTGTTCTTTTACTTTGATTGAGGGCCACCATGTACGGGGGCTGGTATCTTCTTGAAAACTTAATGTATGAAAATGTGGTCGAGGGAAAAGAATAAAACTTGACACATGTGGAGGGAAAGGTGAATTTTGCTCTGACTTGTCCGGGAAATGAATAAATAGAAGATTATTTGATTTGTTAAATTCTTAATAAAAATAATTTGTAGATTAACTGAAGCAACTAGCCAAGTCTGTTGTTTACACCATCTTACCAGGCCCTCACCTGAAGCAAACAAGTGGGTGGAGTTTTCCTGACAGAAGGAAAGAGCAATTTGTAGGATTAACATACACTGAAGCATCCACATCTCCTGTTCATCCGAAACTTGTCAAGAAGAGTCCCATTGAAGTAATACATTTACTTATTAAAAATGAATATATTGGGTGATCCTTTGCCACCATCTGAACCTTGTTAATTTTCAACATCTAATATCTATCTTTGATATAACTAGTAGGGCTAAAAGTAGATAACTGATCAGACAAATATAATACTTTTTTATATCAAATAATATCCAGTGATGACAGCCATGACTTGAACATGTTATTAAAATGCAAACAGACCTAACAATCCTGGCACTGTGGGCTGGATGTTGGTGGATTTTATCCACACCACTCTCAAAGCCAGGAGATACTAGACAAAGAGGAATTGTTAAGGAAGGTGGGCCAGTAAGTCAACAGTCATAGTATTGGCTAGTTCTGAAGCATCTGTGGAAGGGGGTTTGTTTTCTCAAATGGGCATTGCTTCGGCTGGTCTGACTGTTACAAAGGTGTGGTTTTTGTGTTGTTATTGTTGTGTTTTTGTTTTTGTTTTTGCATTGGTTTGAAATCCACCTTTCAGCTCTATATCTTTATTCAAGGATATTTCAATATGGGTGTTCTTCATGTAGTTGTAGATGATTGAAGGTAACTTGATTTATTTTTTGATTTGGAAAAGAAATCCTATTTTCTTGATTTCTACTATACCAGGCACAATTCTTGTCACTCTCTGTACCCTTGTATCAGTGTCCATTAGGTTGGGCTTTGCTGTGCTAACAAACATCCCCATTACCAGTATTTTTGTTTCCTTTATTTATCTTGGGTACTTGTGTTGCATTTTTGAGGGCTAAGCTATGTATGCAGAGTGAGCAAAAGAATGTTGTTATGTATTAGGTGGATGTTAGATGATTTCCTTTGAATGGAACAATTTTGCTGAATATAGATTTTTTAACTCACTCTGGTAACAGTTAGTTTACATTTGCACAGTGAGCTACAGTTTTCACATCCACCTGTCCCTCTGCCTACACGTCTCCTGTGGGATTTCCAGTTCGTTACTGAACCTTTCTTAACAAGGTCTTCTTCTAGCACTAGTCCTAAAGCTGCAAGAAAACACACTCTTCAAAATAACTTCTGCTAAATACCTCCTTTTTTCTCCAGTTTTAAGCACTAACATACTCGGTGTTTCTATTTCTATGCCTCACATTTTGTCTGTCCCTCCCCATTGAGCAATAAGTTCTACGAGGATGGAGCAGGGTTTTTGTTTCCTCATCAGTGCTGTATTCTGAATCCCCATAATGGTGCCTGGAATATATAGGTTCTCCAAAACGTTGAATGATTTTTTGTGTGATTCATATTCTTGTGACCAAGTAAATTGATCAGGGGTAAACAGGCTCTTTTCTGAGCGGTTTTGTTTACTGGGGGGTCTATGATGGGCTCGATAGAGTGCTGGGTTAATTTCTTAGTGGTGTTTGGTGCTAGATAAGAAGACTTAGGTCCTTTGTTTAGCCTATGGCTGGATTTCCGATGTAGACTCACATATGGGCATTGGTCCTACCCAACTGCTCAATCCCCTGTCTCCACTCTGTAGCTATGCTCTGTCCCCTTCTGGCCTCAGGGATGCTTCTATCTCTGCCTACTCTTGTTCTTCAGGAGGTATCCAGGTGGGAAGCTTTATAAAACACACTTTCCAGAACAAATTTTGGTTATCAAATTTGGAAGACAGAAAAATGATACCATATCCTCCATAGACAGAGAGGTGCTGGTGCTGCATCAAAGATGACAAGCCAATTAAACTTGGTATACAGGGCAAGCTTGAAGAAGAGTGAACATGGTGAATACAGTTGTGAGCATGCAAGAGCTTATTCTTGTACATATTATTTATTAAGTATTTATTTTCCACACAAACAACTGTAAACCTACTTTTGCTTCATACTGCATTGGGGCATCCTCAAAGGAGCCCAGGGGAAATACAACACTATGGACACTGAGTAGTGGGGAGATGAGAGGAGAGTTAAGCAAAGAGCAAGAGATATCACAGTGTATCCCTTTCCTGGAGCTTCCAGAACACATTACTACAAGTTGGGTGGCTTAAAACAACAGAAATGTTATTATCTCAGTTCTAGAGGCTAGAAGTCTGAGCTCACATGGTCAGCTGGGTTGGTTCCTATCTAGGTCTTTGAGGGAGAATCTGGTCCAGGCCTTTTCTCTAGCTTCTGGGGATTACCGGCAATCTTCAGTGCTCAAGGCTCTTGCTGCATCATATCTCTGCTTCACCTTCTCATGGTGTTGTCACTGTGCATGTGTCTCTGCCCAAATTCCCATTTTACAAGGACATGCTAGGTTAGAGGCTCACCTTATACCAGTAAGAACCCATTTTAACTAATTGCATCTGCAATGACCGTATTTCCCAAATAAGGCCACCTTCTGAGGTCCTGGGGTTAGGACTTCAACATATACACTTTGGGGACACACTTCAAGTCATTACCCACAATTCAGACACAAACACATGGTGGTATTTTATGGGTGCATGAAAGGATTCTCAGTTCCCAGTCAGCTCTCAGGCAATGCACATTCAGTACACTGATTTGTGGAATGAGGAATTACATAACCTACAACAACCTAAAATAGTATAAAACGTTGATTATTTATGCATCTATAAGCATTTGCATAATAACAATTCATTCTCAAATTGTGCAGTTATTTTCCTAATCACAGTGTTGCATGGCTATAATCTCTTGACCAAACTCATATGCTATTACAGGGAGTCCTAAAACTTTCCATATTGTAATTGGTATGTTTCGAAGACAAACTTCAAATTGGTGAACATCTGTTTCTCCCCCCTCAACTCGTACCCCCCCTCCCCTGTCCATTGGTATCAGAGGCAAGTCATTCATTGTTTTTTCATTTACCTATTTGTCATTTACATATCCATTCAACAAGCATTTGATGAATCCCGGCTGTTAAGGAAACGCAAATCAGACTCTCCTTCCTGGCAGCATCAGTAGGCAGAGCGAGGCACACGTCAACACTTCAGGGAAGTGCTGGACATCAAAGGAAAAAATCTGGGCAGTTTTCAAGAGAAAGAACTTCCTAATTGCTCTGAAATCTCTAGCTCTCCTGAGCTGGGGGACTCAAGGCTTTCATAGGAAGGGGTGGGTTCTGCTGCCCCCTAGACTCCTCACCACAGAGTGAGAATAGGAACTTAGTCCTAGACACCGAGGTGCACCTCTCCTGGGCAATTCTGCCCCCCAATTTTATACACCTGTAAAATTCCTATACAAAAGGTACTATGAGAGTTAAGTGAAAAATTATGATTCTAAACAATTCACAGTTAACAGACATAGGCACAGTTCATCTTGACGCATCATTAGGCCAGCAAAAGGCATTGTTCGGAGGGAGGACAAGCCTTTACTCATCTCTCTCCTATTGAGGGCCAAGGAAGAAGCGGTGGTGACTGCTCACAGGAGAGCCCCCAGAGGTGGTTTCAACAGGAGGAAGGCAGCTCTTTTTTTTTTTTTTTTTTTTTTTTTTTTTTTTTTTTTTTAAGTCATTTAAACAAATGCTAATGTTGCCTGGTGTGTTCCCTTGAAGTCTTGACTCTCAGTCAGTACATTAATTAGCAATTAATATTTTAGCAGGAGTAAGTTATAAAGTGTGAGAGGAGAGTGAGGAACGAGCTAGTGCTGTGGCAGGCAGTCTTGCTGGGCAGGAGGTATAGCCTGGGAGAGGCTTGATGGACATGGAAGGCACTGCTTTTTTGGGGGGGGTGTTAGTGGGGAGGGAGTTGCTACTCAAAATTTTTGTCATGTACTAGGTTGCTAAATTGATCTTAGGTCTCTTTCAGAAAATAGAAAAGAAGGGTTTTCTATAAATTTGAGGGTGATAATAGCCTTCCCAATTAATGCTGGAGCCCCTGCCTGCTTTATCAACAACAGCAAGTTCAGTATCTCTCCCTCCTGTGGATTTGTGCAAGGGCCACAGGGGCTGGCTCAGTGTGAGGTGTGGGAGTTGGGGGTGTGTTGTCAGTCCTAATTTGGCACACCCTTCTCCTCTCCATGTGGAAGTGTTGCAGAAGACCAAAGAAAACCAAAGACGCTTCTAAGAAAAAGGAGGGACACTGTTTAATACACCAGCGGACTCAGGGAACAGCCTTCCAAATCTGAGTGAAGGAACACACATGGGGCTTTCCTTTATACCTCCCTCCCTGTGGTCTTTGTCCCACAAACATGGATTATGCTTCTGGTCCTTTTCCAGGGCCTTGCAAGAAGGCCCCCAGGTGTTGGGGATCTCCAGGCCATATCTGATGGTCTGGCCTGGCGCTAGTGTTAATAACCCTCCCTCCGGGGCAGTGCAGTTCACAGTAACAGGTTCCGTAAGACCAGTATCTGGGAAGGAGAGAGGGACTTAATTATAGGTTATCAGGAATGTACACTGAGCTTGCTGGCTTGGATTCAGATCACTAGCCCCAGATATCAGGGTCACATTGGAATTAGCCCTTTTTAGCCTTCTCAGAAGGAACTGGAGTCTGTCTGACCAGCCTGCTAGCACCATTGTTTGTTTACTGCCATGTGGTGTCACTGTTGGGGCTGAGTTCTGCACAATCCTCAGTGGTTTGCTGCCCTAGGGATGGTCCATAAGGCTCTTTCTCATATCTGTGTCTAACAACTACTGTGAAGGGATTGTTGGCATATAGGTTATGGGTCAGGTCAGGCAAGAACATATGGTTTCTTTTTAGAACATTTGATAAGGAGAAGACAGAGGAAAAAATAGAACAGAAGAAACTGCCTATAGATTATCCATGAGGTCAGGTTGGGTATGCCTTGGAAATATTCACAGGATCACATCATCAGTATGTATTTCCCCCAAAATCTATAGACATTTTAACAGCTGATAGCTCAATTTTGAAATGAAATGTATTTTAATAAATATTGCTTTTATAATTAAAGTGTGTATATACTTTTTTTTTGGAATCTCTCTCTCTCTCTCTCTCTCTCTCTATATATATATATATATATATATATATATATATATATATATATATATATATCCATACACACACACACACACACTCTCCAAGTTCCCGTTGTCCTGTGCAACTGGAATTCTTTTCCTACTTGTGGGGCTAAGGTGTGATCAGCACAGGAGTAAAGAGGGAGGCTATCTGGGATGTAAGGCCAGTGGAGACAGGAAAGTTATTCATATTGTACAGTATCCTATTTCCCTGGGCTTCGATGCACTAAATGTCCTCTAAAATATGAACTTAATCCTTCTAAAATGTCTGTTTCTGTCATTATAGGAACCTGAGGAAGGACATGGTGCTCTTGGAGGAGCAAACTGTTTTACTTTGTCACATATTTCCTCTTCATCCCCAAGAACCCACTGAGCACACATATTCTCTTTTTTTCTACTAATGCATCTCCATCTAAAAAGGACCTGATGAACAGAATCATAGAAAGGTGTAAATGATGAAACAGTATCTTACCTGTTTTTAAGAACATCAACTTTAAAGGAAAGGCTGGCCCTTTATGCAAAATAAATAATCTCATTAATTTCAGAATTTCAGGTAGACATGAAATCATCAAGGTGTGCTAATATCCTCAAAGCAGTTGACTAAGAATTGGGTCTTTCTGTAGCAATGCCCTTCAGTTTTTCTTTCTGAGATCCCACAACCAAATCATCAGCGTAGTCCTTTAGACCTGTTTTTGCTAAGACTGCAACAAATCTTCCAAACATTTGTTTTTAATATTCCATTCAGTATTTATGTCCATATTTAAATTTTGCTCTTACTAAATTTCCATTCTCTCCCAAGAAGGATTCATAGCATTTGAGATTATAAATTAGGTCCGTAGAAATTATTTGGTGTGCAAGTTCCCTTTGTATATAATCTTTAAACTCTGTCCTTCAGATAGAAACAACAGTTTTAGGAATGAACAAGCAAATATGTTGTCAGATATGTGCCACAAAAGGTTACAACCTCCTTTAAACAAAACCTATACCTATTTCTAGAAGAAATCATACTTTTCAAAGTCTCTCCCAATGTAAGTTTTCCCCACTTACAATTATTTATTTTAAGGTATCTTTTACATGTCAATTCTCAGTATTCTGTTTTTTTTTTTCCTTCTAATTGCCGCTAGCCTATTTTTTTTTTATTTGTTTGCTTGAATTCTTTTTTAAATGCCTTCACTTGTAGGCACTGACCTCGAGGGAATCTCCCATATGTTTTCCTCTGTCCCTCCTGTCACCAGCCAGCTAGAAGTTCATAAAAGAGCATAAAATGCTCTTCTCATGATGTGTTGGTGACAATCACAGTTTCCAGTAGCTGGAAAATATCAATAAACAGACCATGCATTTGCCATCTCCCGGTGGAGATTCAGAAGAGTTATGACAGCAGTATGGTGAACAGGGCAATATATCGTTGCAAGGTAAGTGCCAGCCACAGAGAGTGAGGGCTCCGTCCGGGCTGCAGGCTGGGAGCTGCAGATTGCCCGAGGATGAGCATCATCCGAGCTGGAGCACAATGTTGACTCAGCTCCAGATTCATCGCTGCGATCAGCTGTGCTTTGTGCTCTGCTGAGAGTCACTTCAGCCCGTCTGAAGGAGGCAGCTGTTGTAAATTATAAGTGCGGATCCAGGGGATAATTCTTGGCTTTCACTAGACTGTGAAGGCTTCAGCAATTAATTTCTTCTGTTCTTCTCACAGCCAAGGATTCTCCACATTATTTATCTCTTTGAGCAAAAGCCATTGGTGGCCTCAGAGTTATTTCCTTATTAGGTTTAGGATGGGAATTACCTGATTGTGGATGGCTTGGACTTGTGCTTCATTTTGCAGGTAGAGCCTGACCAGGTGAGACCTCAGCAGTCTATTAATCTAAAGCTTTCAAGGCATAGAGTTCAGTATGGCACTTCTATTAGACAGGAAGGTACCAGCTTGGCATTTTCAAAGCCAGAGGCACAGCTTGCTGATGCCTTCACCTCTTCTTTTTTTTAAAATAAAAATATTTTTATTGATTTCATAGAGGAAGGGAGGGAGAGTAGAAACATCAATGATGAGAGAGAGAAAATCATTGATCGACTGCCTCCTGCGCAACCCCTATCAGGGATTTGCACCTGCAACCTGGGCATGTGCCCTGACTGGGAATTGAACCAGGACTTCCTAGTTCATAGGTCGATGTTCAACCTCTGAGCCACACCACCAGGCTGCCTTCACCTCTTGCAGTGGCTGGTTTCCCTGTGTGCACATGACAGAATCCAAATAGTTTCACTAGCGGGCCAGACCGGGGCTCTTATTTCTGTTACTATATAGGAAAACAAAAACTCCCCAATCCACTGGCCTTTCCTGCTGGGAGATTAACACTTGTACAAACAGAGTCTGAAAGAGCCTGGGTCGAGCAAGCCTCAGGGGAGAGACTGCCAAGGGCAGGGGTGGCATTCAATCCTCAGGACTCTGCCTCACATCTCAGGTGCTCCCAGAGTTCAGAGTCCCAAGATGGAGTCTTCACAGGACCGTTCAGCACGGTCCTCCTGATTGCTTGTTTGTGTGTGGGGAGGACTGACAAATTCACTTCACTTCATTCATAGATAGCAATTTAGCCATCAGACTCACCTAACTGGAAGTGTTCCCTTTTCACTGTCTTTGCCAGGCCCACACTCTGCAAAGAACACAGATGCTGCCTGGTTAAAGGGATGTTCAGGGACTTCACAGTCTCCCGGAAACAACTAGACCGGGAGCTAGGGGAAGAGGGGAGCTGCTTTCAGAAGCCTGCTTCTCAGGAGACCAGCTTGGGCATCATGGTTTTCCTCCTCCCAGGATTAAGGGGTGATGGCTTGAGGGGGATTCCATGAAGTGGGCCAAGTTGGTCTTCAGTGTTTGTAGTCTCTGTGGTTAGAAACTGACTTCATACTGTACCCACCAACCTTAGCACAGCCCACGACAGAGTAGGCACGTAAGAAGTATCTGATGAATGGATGAATGGGTAAGTGACGAATGCAGGGAATCCATCATTTTGCAATGCAACTGGCCCTGCTTTTCTCGCTTCTTTGGTCTCTGTAGCAAAATTTCCCTGCTTGCTGTTAACCCACTGCTGAAGTAGCCATCTCTTTGGAATGTAATCTGAACAACTCATTCTCTTTGGGGTATGATAGTAGATAATGAATAATTGAATATGCTACCCTCGAAGGGTGATGCACACTTCAATAGGGGACAGGTAACTGGAGACAGTAAATAATAAGAATGAATTCATAGGGAAGGTAGAATTTCTAGTGGGTTGAGGTACCATCTTTAGTTGGGAGGGGGGCATTTCTGTGATCTGCCCCCCCCCCCCGCCCCACATCACACTATGTAGTGAACTTCCTTTCCTTCTCTGTCATTTTTGTTTCTGCATAGAATCATGAATGACCTGCCCAAGGTTACTGAACCCTGGAGTGCCCGAGTCACGCTGAGGGGATGACTTGACATCTCAGTGCAAGGCGGGAATCGAGATCTAAATTCTAGCCTGGTCCTGGCTGTGCTGGGGGCCGGAGGGATCAGGGCCTGACGCTGGGAAATACGGACAGGTTCACGGCATGTTTTTCAGGTGTTTTTGTCCAACAATATGTGTGTGGGCCTAACGAGGCCCGACAATAATTTGTGGCTCCGATAGCATCTTTGCATGGAAGGCATGTGTTGAGCACAAAGCCATATCCTCCTGTTTTTCTTCAATGGGAGGGAGTGAAGAGGCTGGCTCCCTTTGGGTGGAGGTGGAGATTGAGCCGTTGGCTGAGAAGGCAGCTTGGCCAAGGTCATTCCACAAGCAGCCAAACTGCCTCTCAGCTCTTAGCCAGCTCACCATTGTCCTGTGTGCCTCGTCCTCCCCGTTCTAAAGTCATGCTGCATCTGAGTCTCCTTGGTCGGGCTGCACGGAGTGTGCGTGTCAGCAGTCTGGGCTTGCAGAGGCTCTGAAACAATACCAGGTACTTTGTAGCAGGTATGTGCTGAGTGTTCTTCTCTCCCTCTCTGCATTTGGGGCATTCAGCATATAATCCTACAATTAGTTCATTAAAAAAAATAAAAATCCCTTGCAGGTCACCTTTAAAACAAAGGGAGAAGCAATTTTGAATTTAGCAATTTTTCATTCTTGACATCCAGAAGCACCTCAAGCTCTGCAGTTACAAATAATGCTGGTGGGGGACGGATCCTTTTATGCACATTTGAAGAAAGAAGGGTTATACATTATGAATAGAACAAGGAGAAAGGAATTGGCTGTGTAGTGCAAGATATTTTGAGTACATTAATCAGCCCATCTCTTTTAGAGCGGGAATCATTTTAAAAAAAAATGGGTTTTAAACAGAATGCAAACAATTTGTGCACTTCAAGGCCGCTTGATATATAATGGACATAGGAGGGCAAAGGAAAGATGAGAAAACACGGGGAGCAAGGCATCTCAGGGTAAAACAAGGCAAAGGGAAGAAACAGAAGCACCAGGATGACATCTAGTCCTACTTACACTCCCACAGTGCTTGGCGCATCAATTCTCTTAGAAGCAGCAATTAGTTGTCAGCTCTGAGCTGATGGAACTCACATTCTAGGGGAGGAGACAGGTGCCTTCTCAAAGAGTCCCAGTAGGACCTGCTATAAGTGAGGCAAGGACAAGCGAGGCATTTCTGCCAGTCAGGAATGCTCTCTTTTACAAGTAATAGAATACACTGTTAACAGCGGTTTACATGGTTTTGTGTCTCTCACAGAGTAAGTCTGGGAGTAGGCAGCTGCTGTATGGGTTCAAGGCCTCAGTGACATGAGGGCTGGGGCCTCTGGGACTTTCCTGAGCCTTCCCTCAGTATTTCAAGAAGGCCGCCATAGCTCCAAGCATCACATTCAGAGCGGAGGACAGAAGATACCAGGGATGACTGGGTTTGATCGTCATGGAAATGAAGCCCTAGCCCTTTAAGCTCCAAAGCGGATTTCCACTGACATCTCATAAGCCCGCACTGTGTCATAGGCCACACTCTTCCACCCCACAGCTGCAAGGGGGACAAAGGAAATGGGAACTTAGCTTTTTAGGTCTCTTTATAAGACTTGCTGTTTACACCAGTGGGCTGACAGATCAGACAGCAACAGACTCCCTTGCTCTTAGGTTGGGTCAATCAGTGGGCAGCACTGGGCAGATGGAGGTAACGAGGGGGAGCAAAGATTGGGTATCTGTCACCTTGGCTCCCATCTTGTGTGGCTGTACCAGGTAGGCTGCGTTTTGAAACCTCTGTCAGGTGGTCTTCTCCTTCCTGGTTGGGAAGCATCTGCTCTCCTTATCCTTTTAGGACTGGAGATGCCCTGTTGTGGTAGTGCCCCCCACCTCACCCCCCCCATCTCCCCCGCCTTCCTATCCCTCAGCATGTACTGCAATATCCACTAGACTTTCTCTGTTCCCACTCCTTTGTACATAGTCCCTTTATAACGCTCCTCTCAAGTTACTCAATCTGAGTGTACTCTTTCCTGTGTGCACCCTCACTGATGTGATAGGGGGTGGGAATGGGTGTTTCTTTAGCTAACTGATATCAACTGTAAGAGGTACTAATTTCCTGGGGTGGGGTGTAGGGAGGGAGTAGGTGGGTGGTGGTATGTGTGTTAGGGAAGATTCACAGAGGATCTGATGTCTGAGGCACATCTCAAAGAATAAGTAGGATTTTGCCAGGTAAAGAAGGGGTGGGAAATAGATGGGATATAGAACTTTCCAGCAAAAGGAAGCCCTTAATTGATTTTAAGAAGGGTATGGCTAAGTTGTGTTTTATAAAGATGATTCTGGTGGCACTATGGAGGGTTGAGGAAAACATCTGGGAGGGCTGAGAAAAACATCTGGGAGGGGCTTTAGGAACTGTCTACAGGTTTTCTCCACGGGATAATAAAGTCCTGAACAAAGGACAGCTTTCCCCGATGACTCTTCCCAGCAAAATTAAACCCTTTTCATCCAAAGCAGTTACTCCCTAGCCCTGGTGTATCCTGCACTACAGAGCATTGTAGTGTTATGATATTATGTCATTACTAGAGGCCTGGTGCACGAGATTCGTGCACTGAGGGGTGTGTGTGTGTGTGTGTGTGTATGTGTGGTCCCTCAGCCCAGCCTGTACCCTTTCATAGTCTGGGACCCCTTGCTCCTTACCCCTGTGCTCACCAGCCCTGAGCCCGGCTTCTGGCTGAGTGGTGCTCCCCCTGTTGGAGCACATTGACCCCCAGGGGGCAGCTCCTGTGTTAAACATCTGCTCTCTGGTGGTCGGTGAGCATCCTAGTGACCAGTTGTTCCTCCATTCGGTCAATTTGTATATTATGCTTTTGTTATATAGGATTATATAGGATGATATGAGGATCAACTTTAGTACATTATTGACTTTACCACTTGAGAGACTCCATGAGAAAGAGACCATGTTTGCAGTCATCCTCTTACTCTTTGCTGTTTACCAGGAGTGAACTTGGAGCCTGGAGAAGTGCGCACATGCTCATCAGCAATCAGATACGCATTGACTTCTTTTAGGTGCTGAGGCCTGGGATTGCTTTCTGATAAACAGTCTGGAGCACACCCTCTCAGGGAGCCAGTCCCCTATGGCCTGCGGTGCTGGGCTCTTCCACGTGTGACCACAAGCTCACTGGGAGAACGGGGACCTCTGGCCATGGGGAAGTGATGCTGTCTTTGTTTACTTTGAAAACTTGTTCTCCCTGTGTGTGGTCAGGGACCACTTCCTGTCTACAGGAAAAGGGGTGAGCGGTGGAGGTAATGTCTCATGAACCTTGCCTCTTTGCCTGACCTTTGGCACAGGTTCTCTGTCTCCAAGACCTTTGCTATTGTCTTCAACCTGCGATCTGACCTCCAAGGAGGAATCAAGTAGCAGGGAATTCTAAATCCAAGGCCAGGAGAGTGGCTTCCAGGGCTGTGAGTAGTATTAATTGTGTTAAGTGGTTCGTTCCATAGCACATGGTGCATTTTTTTTTTTTTTTTTGGGTTTGGGGACTTGTTTTCTTACTTTCATATTACTTGTGTAAGACCCTAGACCTAATATGGTGATAGCTAGAATGCTGTAAGTGTTTGAACCATGTTTGCTGAATAAAGGGCCCCGTGTACAAGCCATTCTCCTTTAGCTCCTTAATCTCCTTATTTGTTAAATGTAGTGAAGGGAATCCATGTGTCATCACTGCAGTTTAGACATGAAGCATGTCAGAGACCCACACATGTACACACCACAGCTGAGCCCCATGTAGGTGATTTCCTATGTACAACATTTAAATCCTTTCAATAGTCCTTTGGGGTAGGTTCTAGCATCTCTTCTGTCACTCCCAAAAGTTTGGAAAAGGTTTGCAGTTCACAGTCTTGCTTTGGCAGGACTTTTGGGACAAGTGCCAGCTGGGCAATATGGCAGTGGTTGGCTGTATGCAGAAGGGCCAGCGCAGCGGTTGGCTGTATGCAGAAGGTGGTGGGAATTCAGTGGCAGAGGAAACCTGGAGCTAAGTGGGATAAATGCCAGCCTTCCCCCTCTGCCTCACCCCCATGCCAAACTACCAGAGGCTTTCAGGAGATGGTAGGTGTCCCATATTATCTAAAATGGAGATTTGAGCCAGTCTTGTTAAAATCTCAATACGGAAACTCCTGGAAAGCTCAAACAAATGTTGGCAGCTGACATTTGGGTTACAACTAATATCAGTCAGGAAATAAAACATTGCTTTTACTGCAAAGGCTTTTTCTCTCCGGGATGGACAGAGAACTTAGCGGGCACAGGTGTGACTGGAGCACATGGAGCAGGATTGTCTTAGCTGCCCCGTGAAAACCTTTTCCAATGCTCTCTGGTGGCTTGTCACATCCGACACAACAACTGTCATCCTTGGCAAGCTCTGGATTTGTGTATTTTTTGGTTTGGTGAAGAGGGACAAATTCAGTGAAGGGATAAGATGCTGTGCAACCTTCTGACAAAAGAGAAACCAAACACAACGTGTAAGTAAATGTTGGTTTAAAGAATTAGAAAACAGAAGCTAAAGAGATAGAAGGAAGCTGAAGAGATAGCTCCTTCTTTTAGGTTCCAGTTTAGCAAAAACAGTTACCTTAGGTAAAAAAAAAAAAAAAAAAAAAAAAAAAAAATCACTTCCGTAATAATCCCAAATCGTTGTGAGTAAAATTTACTATTCACATCAGGGGGCCTTTTAAGCCTGCTAATTACCCTGTGTAATCCCCAACACTTCCCCCCTCCATTTCCTGGTCCTGGATTACATTCTAATCGATAAAATACTTTCGCTAGCCACATTAGTACAATAAACACACAATTGTCTGCTGTCAGAACATACACTTATTCTTTTAGGAAAACCATGAGGAGATGATGAAAACCATTTGGAAACTGAAGGTGAAAAAAACAAATAAAAAATAAAAACTTATTACTGCTGCAGGTGACCCATGAACTAGAGGGGAAAACAACCAGAAACTCCCTGGCTTTGATTCCTACCTTCAGAGAGGTCTCCTTTAATGACTGCTCTTTTGTGTCACCAAAGCGGTGCTCATTTATCAGTCCCTGGTTTCATCCAAGCCCATCAGGACGAACATTCAAGGAGGATGAAGGTTAAATGACAGACAGCTGACTTGGAAACTCCGGAGTTGATAAATGTCTACAAAACTAGACTGAAAAAGGCTGAGGGGGGGAAAAAAAAACACCTCTCTCTTTGGAGCTACTGAAAACAAATAAGTATTTTGGGTAGGCAATGGGAAGGTAGGGTGAATTAGTTCAGATACCAACAGCATGTTTTGTTTTAAAGGCGTGTTTAATTAATTATTGTGAGTCAGAGGGAAATTCTAAGCCGTGTCCTCCTATATATCAGTGCTGGTAAATTTGTGGTGATAAGTGTATTGAGTAGTCCAAAGCAAAGGGATTAATTATGAAAAAAACAAGGTCTAACAAAATAGTAAGATGTCTCCGGCCGTAGTTTGCCAGTCCCCTAGTTCACATTTGCACAGCTTTCTTTCTGACGGCCATGTGAGGCGAGTCTCACCATACTCTCCCTTCCTCACATGTATTTAGTTTCTCCTCTCCAAGAGTGCCCCTTTATCCTGACACAGAGCATGATGTCTGGCATGTAGTAGGTGCTCAATAAATGTTTCCTTCATTGAATCAAATTGTATTCGGAGCTGCTATGATTGGTTGCCTCTGGTATACTGCACATCCCTTCCCTGGCTACTAAGCATGGTATAGTGGTTGAGAGTTCAGTGCTAGAATCAACAAACGACAAGTGCTGGTGAGAATTCGGAGAAAAAGGAACCCTCGTGCACTGCTGGTGGGAATGCAGACTGGTGCAGCCACTGTGGAGAACAGTATGGTGTTTCCTCAAAAAATTAACTGGAACTCCCATTCAGCCCAGTAATCCCATTTCTAGGAATATATCCCAAGAAATCAGAAACACATATCAGATATGACATATGCACCCTTATGTTCATAGCAGCACAATTCACATAGCTAAGATTTGGAAATAGCTTAACTGCCCATCAGCAGATGAGTGGATTAGAAAACTGTGGTACATCTACACAATGGAATACTACGCTGCTATAAAAAAGAAGGAACTCTTACCATTTGTAACAGCATGGATGGACTTTGAGAGTATTATGCTAAATGAAATAAGTCAGTTGAAGAAAGATAAATATCACATGATCTCACTCACTTGTGGAATATAATGAACAGCATAAACTGATGAACAAAAATAGAGTTAGAGAAAAAAATATTTTAGAATAGAAATAACCCTGTTATTTGCAGATTTTCAATATTTCCTACAACTTTTGTGGTAACCTATAGTTTTGGTAATATTATATTTAAAATATTTTTTCTTGAAATGTTAATTGCCTATAATATTATATTTAAAATTGTTTTCCTTTAAAAATTAATGTTTATTGCATGTGACATTATATTTAAAATCATTTTTCTTGGGGGAAAAAAAAAAGAGTTCAGTGCTAGAATCAAACTCAGAGTGATCTTGGGGAAGTTATTTAACCTTCCTGACTTCATTTTCTCCAAAAAGTGGGTCATTTTGAAGATGGAGTTTTTACTTATGCAAGTGCTTAGAAAGAAGAAAAAATAATTATTCTGGGAGAATTGGATGAAGCTTTTTGGTAGTGTAAAAAAATAAAATATACATTTTTTTTAAAAGGTAAAAATTACAAGTCTCTACAGAAATAATAAAAATGAAGAATTTGGCATAAGTGACTAACCTCTTCTCTACCCTCCATGTCCTCTTCTCTAATATAAAATTAATCTCAGAAAATCTACTAAAACTATACTAAAAACGAAGTATCAATAGTATTTAGCATTCGGAGGTTATGTCCAAAAAGGAGTTCTGAAGGGGCTAGCACGGGGCCCATGCATTGTGACTGCTCCCTTAACAAGGCACACATAAAGGTGACCTTCTGCTTGTAAATGAATAGTAATAATGATAAATCATGAGGTTTTCATGACCAGTCCGTTTTAGGGTCCACACTGACATTTCATTTTTATCTGATTCATGGGTTGATTTCTAGGTTGGCTCACTTTATTCTAGTGGGTCCCCTCATTTTTCTATCTTCCTAGTTAAAGAGCATCTCACCAAAGGAAAAGATCTGTTCTTGAATCTGGATGGCACTTCTTTAGCATCCGAAGCATGACAAACAAGCTTTTTCATTGCTAACATGTTTTGTTCTTATTGCGTGGCTAATTGTTTAGGTCTGCCACCGCTCCCTGTCCTGCAATGGAAACTGGAATGGCAGATCCGTTGGTAGCAGGCCCTATGTGTATAAGACTGAGCCAGATTCTGTGATCGTCGGTTGGTGGGAGTGGTCCCTGGGGGGAAAGAGTTGGAGGACTGTCTGGCTCTGGCATGCATCTTTCTGGAGATTCTTAGGGTCAGGAAGCACTGCTGTGGGTAATGCTGTCTCCATGGGATGGCCCTGTCCCCCAAGAGAGGCGATACGGAGTCTCTTTGGTCCTGAGCCCTGGATTATTGAAGGAGAAGCCAGGCCATCTCCCAAGGCAGGTTCCTGCCTCAGGTTTCATCTGAACGCCTGCAGGAGGGGAACTTTGCTCTGCAGCCGCTCACTCTACGCTCAGTGCCCTCCCTAAGACTGGCCTGCCCGTTTCTTGGCAAGGAAGCATGTTATTTGAATATGTCCACTTTCCCTTCAGCAGCACAATGAGAATCTGTTCCTGTGACTAGTTTGGTAGGAACAAAATTTCCTGCAATGATTTTCTAAAATTCTCTTCGGCAGCTTTATATTCCTGTGCTGCATTCACCTTAAAACCTTAGTATTTAGCTCATTTAGAGAGATAAACAAATGTTGTGATAATGATAGCAGCCAATGAACAAATGATGATAAAAGCATAGGCCTAACTATAAGAATTAATTACCAGGAAACAACAGGCAACAGGCCCAGCTGTCTTTAGCAATTTTGAAGGCATAACTTGAAACATGGAAGATGTTGAAACGAAACAAGTGGAGAAAAACATCACGGCCGTTGGCATGTATACTGCAGATGTGAGCTTTGTCATCAGCAATTCTCTGTTCTTACCGTAAATCTGAGGTTGGTATTTCAAGATCACATCAATTATGTCGAATTTAAAAATGCCACGTGACCCAAGAAAGCTAGAGGGAGAAATTCCTCTGCTAAAGGCACTGGGGATAATTTTATTAGCTTAATCTCAGTGTCATATGATGCATTGTTCTGCTGTCCAGTTGTGAGGCTAAACCTTTTTATGCTTTGTGTCACATATGGTATCATATTGACACCTTTCTTATTTGCAGAGAAACTCCCTTTGCCTTTCAAATATATTTCAATGGAAACTCTAAATAACAAATATAACCATATTAATTGTCCTAACGGGATCATTTTGGTGAATGAAAGAGTATACTGTTAAAAAAGGTGTTTTTTTTTTTCAATTACAGTTTACATTTAATATTATTTTGTATTAATTTCAGGTGAATGGCATAGTGGTTAGTTAATTATATACCTTATATAGTGTTCCTCTGGATAGTTCTAGTAGTCACCTGGCACTACACATAGTTATTACAAATTATTGACTATATTCTCTGTACTTTACATCCCTGTGACTATTTTGTACTTACCAATTTCTCAACCCCCTTCATCTTTTTTACCCAGTTCTTCTCCTCCCTCCCCTCTGGCATTCATCAGTCTGTTCTCTATGTCAATGAGTCTGTTTCAATGGTTTTCTCTGTTTTGGACATTTCATATGAATGGAATCATATTATAATTATTTGTGACTGGCTTCATTTGCTTAGCATAATGTTTTCAAGGTTCATCTATATTGTAGCATGCATCAGTATTTTCTTTTGCCAAAAGATATTGTATTGATATAACAGGTTCTATTCACCCATTCATCATTTGATGGATGTTTGGGTTGTTTAATATTTTTGATTAATATGAATTCTACTTCAATGGATATTTTTGTGTGGACATATGTTTTCACATCTCTTTACTATATATTTAGAAATGGAATTTCTGGGTGATAGAGTAACTCTATGGTTAACATTTTGAAGAAGTGCCATTTTCCAAAATGGCTGCACTGTTTTTCATACTAATCAGCCATGTATGAGGGTTCCATAGTCTCTATGTTCTCAGGGACACTTATCTGACTTTTTGTTTCTAGCCAATTTTATGCCGGTAGTGCTGTCTCATAGTGGTTTTGATTTGCATTTCCCTGATGGCTAATGATATTTATCATGTTTTCATCAGATCTTTATAACAGAGAAATTCCTCTGTTAAAGGCACTGGGGACAATTTATAAAGGACTCTATAAAGGCCTTCTGGGGCCCTGGCTCTCCAGTTGTGGCAATAACTGCACTGGAAGGGAAGTAAAACACCCTAAAATGAGAAGATGAAGGGAATGGGAGGCTGGGTTATTGACTGCTTGAACCACCTGTATGGTAGAGCTCTCATGGCCTGCTCACCTCTTCAAAGTCCCTATGTTGGGCTCCTTTTCCCTATTTCGTCCCTCCAGACAGAGGATTGTGGTGGACATCTGTTTTGTTTTTTGTTGTTGTTGCCATTTTTCCTTGACACTCAGGATTCACAGGGCACTCATTCTAGTTTTGTGTTTCCGTCTGAACAAGTGGAGTTGATTCCCCTGCAGACCCTTATAGTACAGGTGGGAATGTGTGCAGGCTTGGCCAATGAGAGCATTGCATGGAGGTCCATGGTAAGCCCCCACACATCTATAATCCTGGTGCATAGTCTAGAACTCATCTCTGGGTCATGGCTGGAGGTGTTCCAGGGAGATTTAGGATAAATAAATCTCCCTTAAAACCAGGAATATCAAACGTGACATCTCCATCCTGATAGGTGAAATGTCTACACTAAGGGCAAGATCTTGCACGTTTCCATCCAGCATGATGGAAGGCACAAATTTCACCATCTCCAAAGACAGGGATGCCATGCCTGGTGACATAGCTGCAAATATTATTCGAGTGCTTAAGGAATAGCCCAGTCTTTTTGGTGAGCCATCAATAGGCTGTGCAGTCCTCTGATCAGCCAGGGCTGTTGGAGCTTAGATCAGTTTGGGAGCAAGACAAGGTCACACAGTGGGGATGATGGGCATAATCTTTGTTCCACCAGCAAGGTCACTCTTTCCCGTCTTCATTGGTTCTTACTTTCTCACTTAATCTAAGGTGTCTTTTCCTATTTTCATCCCTGGGAGGAAAGTGGCTACCTGGATAACAGTCCTCATGCTTATAGCTGAGTGATGTCTTTTGTTCAGAAAAAACTAGTCAGCAATCCTGCAGCCTGAAGAAATACCCAGGGGCAGGAATCTCATCCCCATAGTGACTTTCCTATAAGTTAATTTCAATGTCAAGGTTAACAGATGCTTTCCCAACACATCAACATGACCCATGACACAGATCTTTAGGCAGATCTGTGCTGTTCCTAGACCCCTAACCAGCCCAAGATCTACTGTAGCCATATTCTCCAAACACTTCCATTCAGGGTTCACCCACCTGTGGGAACCTTTTGCTCACTGACTTCTAAATAACTAAGCCACTGTGTCTTCTTCACTAATATTTTCTGAAAAAAATATATCTGTCCTTGATCTTCAGATACAGAAGGCCTGTTCTAGAGGATATTAAATATTCCCTGAGGGGGAAGGTGAGGGCTGCTCTGCCTGCTCATTAAGGCTAAGTTAAACGGCAGAAGACAGTGCCCATCTCCTCAGCCCCATCAAGGATGAGGTGGGCTTTGGTAGGAGGAAGATGATATCTATTTTTAAAAGAAGATATTTTTATTAATTTTAGAAAGGAAGGGAGAGGGAAAAATAGGAACATTGATGAGACACACACTGATTGGCTGCCTCCTACACACTCTCCACCAGGAATTAAGCCCTCAACTCAGACATGTGCCCCGACTGGGAATCGAACCAGGGACCTCTTAGTGCACGGGTCAAGTAATGATCAATCACTGAGCCACACCAGCGGGGCCATATCTATTTTCTGATAAGAGTTCCAGAGGACTGGCCACTTGAGAAGCAAAAGGAAGCAATCAGTAGGTGTTAAACTGCTTTCTTTCCTTAAGCACAAGCCCTGAGATACCCCAAACCCATCCCCCCAACACAGTACACAGAGACGGTATCACTATTATTAGTGAAACATTTATTAAGGCAAATGAAGAAAGAAATTATTTTGGGGTGGGAGATTCTCTCCCCTACAAAAGTGGCAGAATAGTTTTCTGCCTGCATAGGTTAGCCAGATCTCTGAACACAATGCCTCCAGCAGTGGTGAGAGCAGCAGGAGGCCCGTGGGCAGCTGAAGGCCTGCAGGTGGGGCTTGGAAGGGGCATAGTTCCTCTTTATGGGCACAGATTGGAGTTGCTTTTGACCCTATAGCTGGTCCTTTAATGCCACAACTTCCCAGGGGTTTCTGTCCTTGTCTCTGAAGGCAGCTTCTTGGCAGAAGGACTGGGTGTTTGTCACTTTAAAGGAGGGAGTCCTGGGGTTGAAAGAGTACCCCCGGACAGGCTCTGCCTTCTGTGGAGTGTTCACAAGCTTCCATGCAGAGGGAAGGGGCTCTTGAGGGCAGGTGGTTTCTATTGCAAAGGCATGATGACACCCTAGTTTCTCCTCTTGGAACAACCCAGTAAAGACAGCTCTTCTTTTAACTGGGCCTCTGTTCTGTGTAGATGATAGGGGGCTGCCCTTTTCCTGAGAGTATTCTTGCTGTTTGTATTTCATCCCAGGATAAAGCCATTGAAAAAAACGGTCCATTTGATTTCTGAAAAGGTTTTCAGGAGGAGACTGTGACTTCTGTGATGGGTTTTGGGGAGACTTGCTCCCGAGCCTCTCCTTCAGTGGCAGGTTTCGAGTAGGAAATCTCCTCCTTTCAGGTTGGGATGTTCCCAACCCTGCATCTCCTCCACCAAGCTCTTCTGATGAGGACCTTGTAGGTCTCACCTTCTTTGCAGCTGGTGGGAAATTCTTATTCTCGAACAACCTTGAGATATTCTTAGGGACCCAAGGCGCCTGTGGCTGCTTCAGACTGACTCCCGTGTTTGCCACATGGATGTGCAGCACCTGGTGAGCTCTCCCATCCACACTGGAGACACCCTGAGCCTGAGTCAGGGAGGCTTTGTTAGTCAAGCTGTCTGAGGCATGGGACACATGAGTGTGTTGGCTTTGGGCCTGGCTCTGCTTCCTCTTCTCGAGATTCCGCTTTAACTCATCCATTAATGTCACCTGAGAGTTTTCTGATTTAGCATCTTGGAGAACTGATGTTTTTTCTGGGAGGCTTTCAGTTGTCACAGTAGTTACTCATTTACTCTCACTCACATTTAGCCTTTGGGAGATTCCCGGCTTGCTGGTTGTCAAGGCGTCACTCATTTTAGACTGAAGAGTGTTGAGCCTCTCAGACCTGGACACGTTGGGCATGCAGACAGGTTCTAATTTCTTCATCTCTTTGCCCTGATTGAAATCCACACACTCATCCTTTGGCTTATGGCCAGCCCCGGTTTGCCTTATGGGCAGCATTGGTGGGAGGAATGTTGGCTCTTAGAGTGTCTCTCTCTCTCTTAGTCAGTGATGCTGTTTGTAACAGGCAGAAGAGTCTGACCAGCATCTGGAATTCTTAGAACTTCCTCTGCCAGCTCATGGGCTGTTTCACAGGGTGGTTGTCTCAAGGTTCCCTGTCCTTTCTGGCCCACAAGTGAGGTGGTAGAGTAAGGATGATTGACGGTTTTAGAGCTTCCTTGAAGGGGTATGAAGCCCCCTGATTTGGAGACCACATCAGGAATCATGTTGGTGGAGGAGGAAAATTTGTAATTGGGAAAGGGATGGGATAAGGTATCTCTCGATTTACAGAGTTCTATGGATTGAAGAACTTTGGTGGGAAGGCCCCACGCCATCCTCAAATTGAACATGGCAATGTGGCCTTCCAGCATCTGCTGTGCATTGGGCTCAATGAAGGAAAGCTCCTGGCTCGTGTCCAGGCAGTTTTTTTCACCCACTGGTATTGCCAAACTTCTCTGTTCTATTTCACTGTGGGGTTGCATAGAAAGTGTCTGTTGGATAACATGCAGTGAATTCTGCACAGTCACAGGGAGCTGACTCTTCATGATTTCTTGAAACTTCTTGCTTAAGTGTACTTTTAGGGCTTCTTCTGATTGTCTCTGACTTTCACTCTGCCCTGACACTGTTGAATTTGCTCCGGATGGACCCATCACATAACTCTCTGGGTTTTTCTTAGAGTCACACCCCACATCCTGAACTTGGTGGAAATCGTGTTGTGCCAAGGTGGACGGCAATGGGCCTTTGACACGAGCTTCCTGATAGGAAATGTCTGAAATCGATAGGCTTGGACGGTCACTGCCTGGATGGACATAAGTGGACAATGCTCCGGTGCTGTCTGGAGATGAGCTCCCTAGAGCAGGCTTGGGTGAGATGTGAATGGTTTTAGGTTGAGTCACAGTTAAACTGCAGTGTGGTGGTGGTGAACCAGACATGATTGGTGGACCTTGGTAAGTCACTGATGCTGTGGGATTCAAAGTTAGGGCCAACTTTGGAGAAGGGTTGATGTCTTGGGTATTGGAGGCTTCAATAAAGATGGTATTCAAGTTAGGAGGGGTTTCCACACTTTGAGTGCCCTGTGTTGGGAGAGAGGGCAAGGCAAGGGGTGGAGGTGGGGAACTATCCACTGCGAATTCAGATTCCAGTGGAGGACAAGGCTCTGGTGGCAGGGAGTGAAATGATGGTGACCGTGATGGAAAATCACCTGATGAGACCACTGGATTAGTGGAGAGATTGGAGGGTGGTTGTGGAAAAGGCTCAGGCAGAGGAGGTGGTATTAGGTCTCCTGGAGGGACTACTGACTCAGTCACAGGAGCTGTGGAAGCCAAAGAGGACACAGAGAGAGTAGCATCTTCAAGGGCCAATGAGGACAGCAGCTGATCCATCTTAGCAGTTGCATCATTACACACATCACAGGAGGGGTCTGGACATAACAGTTGACGAAAGAGGGTGGAATCATGATGCTGGCCCAGAGGGCTGTAGGAGACAGAAGGTACAAAGCTGAAGCCAGGACTAGAACAAGGAAAGGAGGACCTCCTGGCCTGATTGGGGTGGAGGGCGGGGGCACTTGACCCCTGCTGCCCCTTCACATTGCCCACATCCATGACTTCACAATGCACTCAATAGCACTTACCCCAAGGCCTTCACCCAAGTCCCTATTCCTGTGGCAACCCCCTCCCATGACTACAGAAGGCTGCACTGAATCCCTGAAATTGCATAGAACATGCTAAAGAGGGATTAGGCTTGATCCCCAGTGTAGGTTGTGCAGGAGGCAGCCAGTCATTGATTCTTTCTAATCATTGATGTTTCTATTTCTCTCTTCCTCTCCCTCTCTCTCTCTGAAATCAATAAAAACATTTAAAAAAGAGGGATCATGAAAAAGGGGGAAAGAATACTTACCTTTTCAGGAGAAAAACCAACATCTTTATATCCTCTTCTTCCTTCTGTTTGTATCTGCAACCTGGGAAACCAGGAGAGAGTGTTATATGTGGTGAAGGTGTGGAATCCCAGCTACTCTACAGGAGTACCTTTATGGGAGACCATTGGATATTAGACTGAAAGCCCCATGAGTCAGTAAATGAGGTCAAGTCATCAATAATAATATTAATAAGGTTCCTATGTGTGTTGCTTCATTTGTAAAGTACTTTCACGTACATTATCTCATTTGATGCTGAAAACCACTGTGAAACAGGTCAGTGGTTACATCAAAGAGGAATCTGATCATCCTGAAGTTGAAGTACTTTCACAAAGTCAGGAGTCAGAAGTGCTGACTCTCTCTGCTGGGCAATACCCATTGCTCAGGTCCATCACTGCTTCATACACAGAGACAGCAGAGCAGGGACTCTGAGAAGTATTTCAAGTTCTGTCTTCCCATGAGCCTCTTCTGAGGCCTCTGTATACCAAGAGGAACTGTGTTGAGCAATTGAACTCATAGAAATCATGAACCTGGTTCCTCATGGAAAGGAGAGAAAGGATCAGCCTTAGGGAGCTCACGTGGAGGAGGCAGAACCTTACCTTTCTGTGTCCCACCTTTCCTCCTCCTCTTGGCTCTGCCCTGATGACACTGAGAACAAAGAAAAGAATGAGAGGGTGGGACCTGTCACTCCTCTCCCTAGGAATCTCAGACATTAATTATTCAAGAATTAATGGAACTTTATATCGTTTTAAAAAATATTTAAAATGTTTTCAAATTTTTCTTCTTTGAAAAACTCAGAGAAGTATTGTGTCCATGAGGTTCATAGTCAGTTCTCAGTCAGAAGCCGTCTGCTTAAGGAGGGCATAAAATCTGGGGCCAACAGTCTCATCTCTGCTCCATCAGATAGGACCCTGTGACCTGGGACAGAACTCCGGCACTTGCCTCTGCTCAGAGGCTCCCAGGTGTTCAGCACCGCTCTCCTGATCAGGCCAACAGAGAGGAAAGCTTGTTTCAGTTATGTCTGACATGGGAATATGATCATGATGAAGTTCCATGGAACTCTCATCTCTAGCAGAGATCCCAAACTCAAAATAACCCAATCCAAGGCCATGAAGGCACTGTTTTGGGGTTTTATACAGGAATTCTCCACCATACCTAGATGGTCTGTGAGCTTCATATGGTAACCTGAGTCCTCCCTGATACCTTAGCCCTGCCTGGTCTCTTCCCCTGAAAAAGTGATGTTGTTCTTTCCTCAGCCATTCCATCTTAGGTGTCTCTTTGACTCAACTAAACTCATTTATAAATGTGGGACTAGAAATGGAGACAACAATAAAGAATCTTGTTCAGGGTTTCTTACCTTTTTTGTCTGTTCATTGCTATAGTGTTCATTGCTATAGAAGAGTTGGAACAATATAACTTTGGACAGGAAACAGAAGAAGACAATGAACACCCCCAATACACAGAAGTGAGCTAGGGTGCAGTAGCAATCTTCAGGTTCTGAGCAGAAGCTCTGATAAAACTCTGGGAGGCTATTCAGAAACTGGATGAAAGACATGAGGCAACTGAGCTCTGAGTGTGCAGACTCTTGACTTTATAGCCAGGCCTGCATCACAGAACACTGAGGAGTCACAGAAGGTTTCTGAGGGTGATGGGGGGAGGGTACACCTTCAAGAGGGTGTGTCTACAGCTCCTCCCTCCATCAGCCCAATAGATTCTCTTCATCCCTTTTGGGCCTCTAGGACCCTCTGCCCTACTCTGTTATCTTATCTTCCAATCTGCCTTTTATTATATCATATATTTATCTCAATGAATGTTCTGCTTATTCCATCTGTAACCCAGCTATTACCTAAATCCCCCTTTATGTGTGGAGACTTTGACTTGGGCCTCACCATGTTCACTACTTAGAAACTCTGAAATAGTGCCTAGGATTTTTCCTTATATCCAAACATTTACACTCAGGATCATATATGACTCAGGGGTCCTCAAACTTTTTAAAGTGGGGGCCAGATCACGGTCCCTCAGAGAGCTGGAGGGCCGGACTATACGAACTACTAATCCCTACTGTAACACCTTGGCTGCGCTCACTGCCCAAAAAACCTGGCGGGCAGGATCAGACTCCCCTGGGGGCTGCATGTGGCCTGCGGGCCGTAGTTTGAAGACCCCTGCTACTGGTTGCCTCTCACATGCACCAGAAGTGGGAGCAGAAATAGAATCTGCAACCGAGGTACATGTCCTTGACCAGGAATTGAATCTGAGACCTTTTGGTGCTGGGGCTGATGCTCTCATCACCTAGAAACACTGCCTGGGGCTTAGATTTTTGTTTCCGTTAGCCTTTACTGTCTTCAGTCAGAGGGACTAATTGAAATAATAATTTTTTAAAAATATATATTTTATTGATTTTTTTACAGAGAGGAAGGAAGAGGGATAAAGAGCTAGAAACGTCGATGAGAGAGAAACATCTACCAGCTGCCTCTTGCACACCCCCTACCTGGGATGTGCCCGCAACCAAGGTACATGCCCTTGACCAGAATGGAACCTGGGACCTTTCAGTCCGCAGACCGACGCTCTATCCACTGAGCAAAACCGGTTTTGGCTGAAATAATAATTTATTATTCAACATTCACAAGAACAAAATGAGTTCTTGTGAAATAAATGTAAATAATTAAACCTTTAAGTGATGTTAGGAGTAAATTTGTGGCACTTATTTCTCTGAAGTTAGTGGAGCTTAAACTGCATAAAGACTTTCCAAATATGCTACACACACACACACACACACACACACACACACACACACTCATATACACATACCTTTTGACAGTATAATGCAGTATTTTCAAAATAAATAATTTTCTCTTTTATTTCAATACTAGAGGCTCATTTGTGCATGGGGTGGATCTCTCAGCCTGGCCTGCACTCTTTTACAGTCCAGACCCTTTGGGGTCCTTTGTACTGCCACAGAGGCTAGAGAGGCTCCTGCCACTGCCCCTGTGCCAGCCCTGAGCCTGGCTTCTGGCTTTAAGGCCCTCCCCTGTGGTCGCTTTGCATATTAGCCTTTTATTATATAAGATTTCATTTGTTATTTGACACTTCTTACTCCATCTAATATACAGACAGCCCCTGTCTTCTATATCAATTTTCGAGCATCTGTATAAATCATCTCTATCTTAGTCATTTTGGGCTGCTGTAATAAAAATACCATAGACTGGGGACTTAAATAACAAACATTTACATAGCTCCAGAGGCTGGGAAGTCCAACATCAAGACACCAGCAGATTCAGTGTCTAGTGGGGCTCACTTTCTGGTTCATAAGGAGTTGTCTTCTCACTACCTCACATTGTCTAAAAAGATGGTAAGGGAGCTTTCTGGGATCTCTTAAAATTTTCTTTTTCATTTTCAATTACAGCTTACATTCAATGTTATTTTATATTAGTTTCAACATAGTAGTTAGATAATCATATACTTTACAAAGTGACGCCCCCTGATATTTTCAGTGCCCACCTGGCACCATACATGTAGTTATTACAATATTATTGACTATATTCCCTATGCTGTACTTTACATCCCTGTGACTACTTTGTAACTACCAATTTGTACTTCTTAATCTCTCTACCTTTTTAGCGGCCCCCTCCCCCCCCAAAAAACCCTTCTCTTATCTGATAAATGTCCAAACGTTCTCTTTATTCATGAGTCTGTTTCTATTCTGCTTATTCATTTACCAGGTGTACCAGTTAATAATGCGGATTTTTTTTTCAATAGATGGAGTTACACATATGTTGATATATATGCGATTTGATATGTAAGCTATTTTGTTGTATTGACAACAAGTTTCAAAACTTCATACGTCAAATTTTCTGAAGGTGTTAACATCATAGGTATTTTTGCATTTAAAAATGTCAAAGTCTGTGCCAAAAAAAAAGAGCATTTTTGCAGGAAGTTTTAATTTATTGCTTTATTTTGAAGAAAAGTGCTGCTGAAAGTTATTGTATATACTTTGGAAAGGTTATGATGAACATGCTCCTTCTCAAGATACTTGTGAATGCTGGTTTAAATGCTTTAAAAGTGATGATTTTGATGTGAAAGACAACATCCAGGTCAACAGAAAAAGTTTGAAGACCAACAATTACAAGCATTGGATGAAGATGGGTGTCAAACTCAAAAACAACTTATAGAAAGATTAAACATTGCTCAGCAAACAATTTCCAATTATTTACAAGCAATGGGAAAGATTTTAAAGAAAGGAAAATGGTGTCACATCAACTGTGAAGGAAAGACAAATGGAAAACTGAAAAGTCATCAGGAAAATGTTGCTTCAACGGCACAAAAGAAAGACTTTCTTTGCATTGAATAGTGACTGGTGATAAAAAGTGGATTTATTTTGAGAATCCCAAATGCACAAAATTTTGGGTTAACCTAGATTCTAGGTCAACCATCAACTGCAAGGCAAAATCGCTTTGGAAAGAAGACAATGCTCTGCGTTTGGAAGGATTAAGTAGGTGTAGTGTATTATGAGCTTCTAAAACCAGTTGAAAACATTAATACTGATAGCTACCAACAACAATCAATTTGAACAATGCTTTGATCGTAAAATGACCAGAATGTGCCTGAAGACATGGCAAAGTAATTTTGATTCATCATAACACACCATTATGCACTTCAAAACCAGTTAAAGACATGTTAAAAGATCTTGCCTGGAACTATTAACCCAGCCATTGTATTCACCAGACCTTGCTCCTTCAGATTATCACTTATTCTTCTAGATGGCACACACACTTTCTGAGCAGCACTTCAAAATGTAAGAAGAAGTGGAAAATTGAGTCTCATGGTTTGCCTCAAAACAAGAAAAGTTCTATTGGGATGGTATCCACAAATTACCTGAAAGATGGAGGAAATGTATAGCTAGCAATGGAAATTACTTTGAATAAAGCATTTTTGATGTTTCTCTTGAAATTATTGTGTTTTCTTTGATTACAAAATCTGAATTATTAAGTGGTACACCTAGTATTTTTTCTTTACATTTTACATATAAGTGAGATTATCAGGCATTTTCTTTCTTTGACTTATTTCACTTAGCATGATACCCTGTAGGTCTAGTCAACTGTCACAAATGGTAAAATTTATTCTTTTTTATGGCTGAGTAATATTGCATTGTATATATGTACCACCACTTTTTTATTGACTCATCTATTGATGGACACTTCGGTTTTTCCATACTGTGGCTATCATAAATAACACTTCAGTGAACATAAAGGAACATGTATTCTTTCAAATTTGTGTTTTAGATTTCTTCAGATTAGTACCTAGAAGTGGAATTGCTGGGACATAAGATAGTTTAATTTTAAATTTTTGAGGACCTTTCATATTGTTTTCCATAGTGGCTGCACCAACTTGCATTCTCAAAAAAACAGTTCACAAGATTTTCTCCATATTATTGCAAACACTGTTTGTTGATTTATTGACAATAGCTATTCTCACAGGTTTGAGGTAAGATCTCATTGGGTTTTGAACTTGCATTTTTTTTTACTATTAATGATGTTGAGCATCTTTTCATATGTCTACTAGCTATCTGTATTTCCTCTTTGGAGAAGTGTCTATTCAGGAGCTAAGCCTATTTCTTAATTAGATTATTTATCCTTTTGGTGTTGAATTGCATGAGTTCTTTATAAATTTTGGATATCAACCTCTTACCTGATATGTCATTGGTAAATATCTGCTCTCATTTAGTAGGTTGTCTTTCCTGTTTTGTCAATGGTTTTCTTTGCTGTGCAAAAACTTTTTTAGTTTGTCCTAGTTCCATTTGTTTATTTTGTTTCCCTTGCCTGAGGAGATATGGCAGAACAAAATATGTCTAAAAGAAATGTCTAAGATTTTACTGCCTATGTTTTCTTCTAGAAGTTTTATGGTTTCGAGACTTACATTTAATTTTGTAATCCATTTTGAATTTATTCTTGCGTATGATGTAAGAAGATGGTCTAATTTTATTTTTTGCACATTTCTGTTCAGTTTCTCCAACACAATTTATTGAATAGACTATCTTTACCCCATTTTTTGTTCTTGCCTCCTTTGTCAAATATGAATCTACCACACAGACATCAGCTTACTTCTGAGCTCTCTATTCTGTTCCATTGATCTGTATATCGGTTTTTATTCCAGTACCGTGCTGTTTTAATTACCATGGCCTGTAGCAGGTAGCATGATACCTCCAACTTTGTTCTTTCTCAATATTACTGTTGCTATTCAGGGTCTTTTGTGGTTCCATATACATTTTTGGATTATTTTTTCTAGGTTTGTAAAATATATCCTTGGTATTTTAATAGGAATTGCATTGAATGTATAGATTACTTTTTGTAGTATGGACATTATAAATTTGTTAGTTATTTCTATCCATGAGCATGGTATATGCTTGCATTTATTTGTATCTCTTTCAATTTGAAAGATGATACTATTAATAATGATGCTGGGTCAATAGGTAGAAACCAAAACTGTCCCAGGTAAATCAGGACGTGTGATTACCCCAATTATAAGGCCAGAGCACAGAGGCTAGATTTGCAGCAGTCTTAGGAAGATAACTAAAATGTTCTCAGATTTCTATTTCATATCTTACTGTATTTTGAGGGATCTGAGGTGATTTAGAGTAGAGCCAATTGTACTGTGTTTTATTATATTTAGTTACTTTGATTTTACTTTAATTCAACAATTTGCCCTTCTAATGGAGAATACTGGACTACGACAGTAATTTTCCCCACTGCTGTCTAGCATATCTGATAGCAACTGTCTCATTGCAGTTGGCACAGGGCTTGCACTTAGAACTTCTCTAGAATAATATCCTTAGTCTTCTGAGAATTATAGCAGTTGATTTCCGTGGAGGTGAAAACCTATAGAGTTCTGGTTTGTTCAATCATCCATCTAGTTGCTCACTGATGAATGGGGTCAGAAAATCTCTCTCTGTTCCCGAGAGCAATGCATTATGGTCACAAGGATTTGGCTTCTCTTTCACCTTGTGAATGCTGAATCCAAACCATCAGCACACAATGATTTTCAACAGTTCAAGAAAACTTCACTTGGTTAGGCTGAGACTCAATCTGTGCAATTCACTTAATGAAAAAGTGGAAATCCTCTGTGGATGCTGAATGGGTTGAGTTTGACCTCTTTATCTTGAACTTTGGTCTCTTTCATTATTTTGAAGGGAGAGAGTGTGGTTGACTGCACACAATTGCTGACTGACCATCTTACAAATTGAGAGACTGTCTGTCCTCTGTAAAATCACAGAAGGATTGCTCAGGATGACAGATAATTTTCTGTTGACTACTTGTGTCCCAAAGCAATTTGATAGTGCTGACTTTTTTACACAACTGGAAATACTTCTCATCTAAACTTCCACCCCTACTAACCCTCAGCTATGTGCTGTACCTTAGAGACTTCTGGACCTTTATCTCCTTAGCCTATTTTTTTTTTCTTTCAGAGAAATTGTCCTCTTGGCAGGAGGGAGGAAATTCTATGATTTTCTTTTTAGACTTGACTGATAAAAATTCCAACTTGGGTATATATAATTCAGCAATGATTTTCCTTGAGTGTCATAACCAATATTAATTTTTCTCTTTCTCATCATTACTCCCTGCCCTTTACTGGGAGAAATAACCTTCCTTTGTAGCTGCCATGGACTTGACCCAGTAGCATATTTGGGGCAGTAGCAAGGAGAAATTGGTAACTTCACTGGCTATAACCTTTTGTGGTCCCCCCGCCCCCCGAAGCTTATAAGATTCTCCTTCCATTTTTAAGCTGCATGTCATAGGGATTGATTTTTTTATTTTTAATGTTTTACTTCATTTTTGTGTGTTGCTGGGGCCAAAATTTTTTCCAAAAGATAGCACAATTGTAATAAAGAAGGTCCCACTTGCTTTTTATGAAAGCTTTTCTCTGCTAGGGCTGCACCTCAGCTATTAGATCTTTGCTGATTCCTTTTTATGTGACATTAATAATACCTGTAGCCAAATATAGTCCCTCTCACCTCTTAAACTGCCTTTTGTAGTTAACTGATTAATGACATATAAATAATGATGAAAATATGAAAGCTAAGAGGAAGAAAAGAATCTGCTTCTGTTTCATCATCTTGCAATGAACTCTTTCCTTTTATAGATTATCTGTCAACTCAAAAAAGTCTTTAAAAATTCTGCATGACTCAGAAAGATTTTGAACTAATTCTTTAAAAGGAAGCGAGGCTTTTCTTGGAAGGGGAAACTATAGTTCCAGGCATTTTCTACTTGGTAGAAGTCAGGGCTGCCTAATGGTTCATTTTTCTTGCTCCTCCTTCCTTTCTTGCTTTCCCCTTCATTCTCTTCTTTTCCCCCCTGTCTTTTTTTCTTCTTCTCTTTTCCCTCCTTGCTTCTCATGATTACTGATGGCTTGCTGTATGCCAGGAATTCTACTAAGTTTAGAACAGACTGGGAGTCAGAGGTGTGGAGGGGAGGCTAGGAGAGCCACAGCCTTGCCATTAACGAGCTGGTAAGAGAATGAATGAATAACAACAACGGAGTTATGGCACATGTGATGACAAAAGCCATAAGTGGTACCATGGGAGCTCAGAGCAGAAACAGAGTGGGAAGAAGAGAATGGACTTTGTTGCGGATGGGGGAAGTTTTCATTGAGAAGTTGGTATTGGATTGGAGGTTGGATTTTGATAATTGTCAAGTGTTAAGAGACAAAGAAGAGGGAGATATCACGGTCAACTGACACAACTAGAGAGAGGGTTACCAAATCAGAAAGACTTAGATTTCAGAAGAGACAGTGTGGAATGCTGAGGAAGTCTCCAGTGAAGGGAGCAGCTGGGCCAAGCAGCAGTGCTTTGAGGCACAGGGAGTGTTTGCAGTCCTGAGGGGCACATTAGCAGACCTTACAAATCATTGCCAGTGCTGTGCCAATCAGGAAAAGGTGTTACAATTATAATATATACATTTCAAACAAGGAGATAATGAAACTTAAAGAAGCATAGTGATTTGTCCATAGCCATGTAGCTGCTAAATGGCAAAGTCAGGACTCAAATTTGGGCCTGTCTGACTTCCAAGCGAGTCCCTCCTTTTTACCCTTGTACAAGGAAGGACAGGCCTTCAAAAGTCATTGATTGCATCAGGTGGCAAGCCTACTTCAAATCACAGTGGTACAGAGCTCCAAGAAGTCACTATTTCTAAGGAAATTCAGACCTAATAGAATATCCCTTTGGCAGCCTTGTCTCCCAGGCTTGTGTGATATACCTCTGACTTTATTTGGCAGATTTTAGGTAAAGAAGGTAGAGAGGGTTTTCTGAGGCCATTTGAATCCAGTTATTAGGGGATGATGCCAGGGCTAAGCTATGTTGGGGTGAAAAACAACATCCAAACATTAGTTCCTTAAGACAATATTCACTAATCCTTCATGCCTCATATCCAGTGGGGGCTGGAGGAGTGCCTTTCTCTGTGCAGCCATCAGTCAGTGTCAGAGGCAAGACTGTCACCTTCTGACACTGACTTCTTAGCATAGTGTGTTGGGGGTTTGCCTCAGTTGGGTAAGAGTTCGTCAGAGAGCTGAGCACTGGCATACATGTGCTTTGGCCTGGGTCCACATGATTTCTGCTCCCATTTTACTCTCCAGAACTAGTCAGATGGCCACACTTCCAAGAAGTTAGGCATCATGATCCTCTAAGCCCTGGGACAGTTAAGAGACCTAGATATTGGAGTGTGTGAGTAATGTCTACCACAGGGACATAGCAACGCTAACACACTCTTTATACACCTCCTTCAAGACTGAAGTATAGTAAAAAATCAGTTCTGCATGGCTAAGAGCAGTCACTTTTTCAGTGTGGTAGCCACTGGCCACATGTGGCTGCTAAAATTAAATAAATATTCTGTTCCTCAGTTCTGCTAGCTACATTTAAAGTCCTGTGGCTAGTGGTTCCTCTAATTGAAATTGCAGAAGCAGAACATTCCCATCGTTGCAGAAAATTCTATTAGATGTTGCTGTCTTTTCCTCTAACAGGCCAAATAGCAAATATGTTAGGCTTTGCAGGACATATGGTCTCTTGCAATTATACAACTTTACTGTAATTATGTGAAAGCAGTCATAGGCGATATGCAAGTGAACATAGTTGTGTTCTAATAAAACTTTATTTAAATAACAGGTAGCTGGCAGGATTTGGTTCACAGGCCCCTGGTTTTCCAACCACTGGCCTAATCTTATGGTCTCCCAAAGGGAGGGACAGCCATTTTTACATGCTCATCCAATTAGTGTGGTTAATAAAAATTAGTACGTCAATTACTATTTATATTAAAAATAAAATACAGTAATCATTACTAATACCCATTACTCAATTGGCATTGGCTCCTTCATTCTTAGTACGTTTGTTGGATGGTGACATGTCATGGTTGTGAGGTAGGAGCTTCACACACAGGGTTGGACACTGGAATGCTCACAGGCATTTTTCTTCTTCAAATGCATTGTGACAAAATGCAGCCTACATGGCCTGGTTTTGTGATTTTATGAATTATAATACCTAATTTTAAATAAACCATCCCTCAAAAAGTGGACAGTGGTATAAAAATATTTCTGCAGAGACACCTCTGGGTAGTATCTATTGTTTCTTGTCCTACACTCTTCTTTGTTCTATGACATGGGGATTGGGGTGCCGAAAACCACATTTCTATGTTGTCAGTTTGCTTCCCTGTTTGGTTCTGCCAACCTCAAAGGCAGGATGATGGAGCAAGAACTTGCTCCTTCCTATTTCCCTGCTGTTTTTGCTACTGTCACTCTGGTGGGTTGGTCCTAGCTTCTTTCCACTCTCAAACCAGCTTCACCATGCCCCTCAGAGGTGGCAGCGCCAGCCAGAGGCAGCACCTGCCCCTCAGACTCTGTCCTACCTCTGCGCCCTACCTCCAAGTGCCTGAGGAACCAGTACTGGCACCTCCTCAGAGGCCTGGATCCCAGTTCCCCAGCCCCTGTCAGACTCTAAGTCTGTTACCCCATCTTTTTCTCTTCGATCACTAGATCCAGGAATGGAACCTGTTCCTGAAGTTTCTATCTCAGTGACCACAGTGTCCCATCTCAGTGACTACAGTGTCCCTTTATTCTTTTTAAGTCCTCTAATACCTCTTGAACCAATTTCCTGCATTCCATTCTCTGCCAAAATAAGTACAGTGGTTTATTTGTTGCTTGAACTTGGATTTATAGAGACCGCATGGATTAAACTTCATCTTTATAATACAAACATAGCTCACAAGAAACTGGTGACAATGACAATATGAAGGAAACACAACAATGATCTAATGAGACAATATTGTAAGAAAAGGACTATTGAAAAACAAATTTTCGGCCGAAACCGGTTTGGCTCAGTGGATAGAGCATCAGTCTGTGGACTGAAAGGTCCCGGGTTCCATTCCGGTCAAGGTATCGGTTGCAGGCACATCCCCAGTAGGCGGTGTGCAAGAGGCAGCTGATCAATGATTCTCTCTCATCGATTTTTCTAACTCTCTATCCCTCTCTCTTCCTCTATGTAAAAAAAAAAAAAAAAAAAAAAAATCAATAAAATATATTTTAATAAAACCCAAATTTTCAACTACTAATGTTGATGATGAATCTCACACTAAGTTTATTTTTTGTGCTTGAGATATTATCTAATGGAAATAGGACAAAACAGTTCACTAGACAATTAAAAATAAAGCAACCAAAGCATGAAGAAAAACCTGTAAACTTTTTCAGTGATGTTTAAAATCATGAGATATCTAAGTTTTTTCAACAGTTTCCTTAAACTTTATGTTAAACATTTAGAAATATCATTTGGGGTTTAAAGACTTGCTTTCTGAGTGCAGGCATCGTTTTTTCCTTGTGGTTCACTGCTGTATCCTCAGCCTGGAATAGTGTGTGGCATATTGTAGACAGTGTACTTGTTAAGTGAACAAGTAAATAGTTATTAATAGCAAAACAGACTCCACAAATTTGGAAACACTTTGTTCTTGCAGCTATGGCAAAAAAACACAACACATCAAAAACAAGTGTAATAAATGGCAAACAATATGGCAGTAAACTAATATGCATTTGTTTGCCAGCAAATACTATTGGAAAGCTCAGAGAAAACACTGCTGATCACTTGAAGAAACAAGTATTAGAACAAACATGGGATGTGCACTTTATAATTGCCTGAATGTGCAGATGGCTTTGTAATATCTCAGTTGATGGTATTTATTAGGTTCTGTTTCAGTTAAGATGACTGAAAAACTTTGCGATTCATAAAAAAATAATATATTAAGTCAGGTATTTTTGTTGGATTAATTGACTTCTTTAAACTAATTATTTTCTTGAAATGCTAGGTAGGTTTAGACTAGAATTAATTCTGCTTTGATTAGATTAATAAAAGAAACCAAGATTCTGGGGGTCAAACCAAGAGAATGAATCACAAGTGAAATTCACTCCTTGCAACATTTTTAGTGAAGCCTTGAGGCAAAGATGTTGAAGTTATATCTGACCAAAGTGCTACATGATATCATTGATTGGTTAATTTAAAAAAAAAAAATAAAATTGAGACCTTTAAATATTTCATCTTATGCTGTTTGTAATGAGATGGAGAGTGACCATGAAAGAATTTTAATTACATGGAAGTTCATTCTTGAACCTGTGGCAAATTACCTAAAAGAGATGAAAAGCTAAAAGATGACTTATGCTTTGTTTTTTTACAAACACACAAATGCTCCAATTTTGCTAATCTTTCATATGATAATAGGTAGCACTCTCCAGTTACTTAAAATATATGTTAAAAGAACATACTCTTAGTCCCTTCAATAGAAAGGTGATATTTTAATAGTGAATGAGAAAGTTTAGCTAAATCAGAAAGTAGTTGTAAGCAAGTTTATCTACATATATAAAGCTCTCACTGGTGCCAATAGCATGTATGTGTCCATCTGTCATTGTCGATCATAAATTTGGTTGACACTTCTATTATAGAGAAAGGGCAAATAGCGATATTAAAATATTTCTTCTAATTAATTTTCTTTTAATGTGCATGAATTTGTGCACTGGACCTCTAGTAAATAATAAAAACACAAAAATTCCCGTATGTTAAACAAATACTTTTAATTGTCCATGGGTCAAAGTAGAAGTCACAAGACAAGCTAAAAATATTTTAAATTGAAAGATAATGAAAATGATACATGAGAACTTGTGGAATCTACATTAATAAAAGAGAAACATGCAAATTAACCATCACTCCTCTATGCCCTCCAGCCAATCAGGAGTGAGTATGCAAATTAACCCAACCAAGATGGCAGCCAGCCATGGAGCTGGAGCAAGCAGGAGGCTTGGGTTGCCCCAAAGATGGAGGAAGCCAAGCTTCCCACCTGCCCTGGCTAGCCCTGCCCTTTGCTCAAGGCTACAAAGTTTCAGTTATAGAAGATAAATAAATCCTAGATACTTGCTTCCAGCCAGCCCTGGCTTCCACTCAAGGAGGTGCTGAAAAAAAAAAAAATGAAAAAGAGAAAAAGGAGGGGCTGGGACCTTGAGTTGCTGGGGAGTGATCAGGCCTGGATGGGACGGCAGGGGCTGTTAGGGGTAAGCAGTCCAGCAGGAAGGCCAGTTGGGGGTGAGCAGGCCATCAGTGAGGGTCAGTTGGAGGTGATCAGGACAGTGGGGGGAAGACAGTTTGGAGTGAACAGACCAGCAGGGGGGCAGTTGGGGATGAGCAGGCCAGTAGGGAGGAAAAGTGGGGATGAGCAAGCCAGAAGGGGGGGCAGTTGGGGGTGAGCAGGATGGCACAGGGAGCAATTGGGGGTGATCAGGCTGGCGGGAAGGGGGGACATTTGGGGGCAAACAGTCTGGCAGGCAGGCAGGTGAATGGCTGGAGCCAGCAGTCCCAGATTGTGAGAGGGATGTCTGACTGCTGGTTTAGGTCCAATCCCTGTAAACTGGCATAGGACATCTTTTTTGAGGGGTCCCAAATTGGAGAGGGTGCAGGCTGGGCTGAGGAACCCCCTCCCCCATGCATGAATTCTGTGCACTGGGCCACTAGTATATCTATATTTCTACAAGTGTAGAAAATGTACTGTTTTAATGCCTATTTAGAAAAGCACAACAGCTAAAGATAAATTGAGGGTTTTTTTTTTTTTTTTTTTTTTTTTTTTTAAAGAAGTAAGCTAAAGAATAGAAAATTAAACTAAAATACTAAATGGGAAAATAATGAAGATAAACTCAGAAGTGAATGAAATATAAAAATAATATACAATAAGAAGAGTCACAAAGCCAAAAACAATTTTTAACAAGACTAATAAAATTTATAATCTCCAACAAACTGACCAACTCTCAAAAGATAGAAAGACAAAAGCAGGAATGAAAATGATGCATCACTATATAACTTAAAGCAGTAAATTAAAAAATTGTGATATAATAGACAAATTTAACCAAAAATACAATCTACCAAAACTGACATTAGAGGAAATAGAAAATTCTGCAAAGTCCTTTATTTATAAGACATTGAAGATACATGGAAGACCTTAAATAAATGAAGGAATGTATTGGATTGGAAGATCGTTACAAATATGTCAGTCTCTCTATAGTTGAACTGTATATTTAAGACAACGTTGATCTATAGACTTAAGACAAATTACTATATTTGTCAAAACCTAGAATGTTTTATCTTTATGCTTGTGATAAATTAAGAACCAGGTTCTAAAATTTTTATGAAAATGAAAAGGACCAAGAGCACCAGGGACAATCTTGAGTAGGTTGGGATAATTTTATTTCATTGGAAGACTTATTATAAAGGTGTAATAATGAAGGCCATGTCATATTGGCACATAGATATATAAATATGTAAATATACTAATCAATTAGAGTCCGGAATTAGACCCATGAAGCATTATAGATTTCATTTATTATAAACTGTGCACTTTAGATCTGTGAGGAAATGACAGTTTTGTTTTCAATAAATGATGCTGTGTCAATTGTATATCCACTTGAAAAAATAGAAAACCTAACTTCTACCTCATATCAATATAAAACTTAATCCAGGAAAAGTAGACATAAATGGTAAAACAATAGAAGGTAACTTAAGAGATAACTTTATGACCTAGAGGAACATAAAGTCCTAAAGAGGATACAAAAAGTGACAATAAAGGAAATGATTGCTTAATTTGTATAATCACTATTAAGAAATTTTGTGTATAAAAAGTCCCTGTTTAGAGATTGAAAACCACAATCCACAATTTAGGAAAAGATATTTTGAACACAGATAACCTAAAAAAGGTTTGTATAATAAATTACTACAAATCAGTAAGAAAAAGACAGCCCCTTGGAAAAATAGTAGATCTATAACAGCCCTTCATAAAAGATAATATTCAAATGAGAAATAAAGATATGAAAAGGCATGGAATCTCAATAGTAATTAGGCAAATGTAATATAAAATCACAATGTTTAGTATATTGTGAATATTTTAAAATCACATTTTATGAGGGAGGCAGAAATTAGAGACTAACATTAGTAAGAGTTGGAGTGCATGTAAAGCAGCTGGTGCTACTATATGTTCCAGTAGAAGCAGAAATTTATCCACCACTCTGGAAACTATTTGGCAACATCTACCTGTGTATCCAGTGCACTAACTCAGCACTTTCAATTCTACACAGTATTGAAAATGGATGAAGTATTGCTACATTAAACAAGTTAAATATACAAAGTTAGCATTTGTCAAAAGGAACTATACTCAAAGAGTGTGTATTATATGTTTAAAAACAACTAAAATGATTTTATGCCTTTAGATATCAGAATATTTACTACGTTCAATAAAGAGAAGAGATATAGAGGTTTCAAAAGGAGATAGCTGAACTTTTGTGGGGGAGCAGGAATTATTTATTAAAACATTTAATAAATGTTTATTAATTTCAGAGATGAAGGGAAAAGGAGAGAGAGAGAGAGAGAGAGAGAGAGAGAGAGAGAGAGAGAGAGAGAGAGAGAGAGAGAGAAAGAGAAAACACCAGTGATGAGAGAGAATCATCCATGGACTGCCTCCTGCATGCCCCACAATGGGAATCGATCCTGCAATCCAGGCATGTGCCCTGAGCAGGGAATCAAACCTTGACCTCCTAGTTTATAGGTTGATGCTCAACCACTGAGCCATACCAGCCAGTCATTATTCTATTTCTTGACTGGTGCAGTAGTTATACAGATTTGTCCAATTTATGAGTATGAATTAAACTATACACTGATGATTTGGGCATTCTTCTCTATGTATGTTATTCTTTAAAATGAAAAAAAAAATTTTTTTTTTCATTCTTGTCCTTCTGTCTTAACAATCCTCACTTAGTTTGTTCTGATTGACAGTGTGGATTTGGGTTCTTGGGTTGTTGGACTGGGCAGGGGGAGGGGGCAGGAGAAGGTGGCGATGGCAGTTGTCCTCTGTGGCCTGATGGAGCCATGGCACTTGTGGAGAGATCTGCTATGGGTTCTGCTGGGAGATACCAGAAGTGTTCTCTGAAAGGAGTGAAGTTTGACTTGGGGCTGGTCTTTGAGAACCTGCACTGAGTTTTGGTAGAGTTGCCCAGAGACATGACACTGGGCCCTGAGAGCCAGTGGTCCATGCAGCAATCATTGCATCTTTTATGGTTAGTTTTCTTCTTCTTCTTTTTAATATATTTTATCTATTTTTTACAGAGAGGAAGAGAGAGGGATAGAGAGTTAGAAACATCGATGAGAGAGAATCATCGATCAGCTGCCTCTTGCACACCGCCTACTGGGGATGTGCCCGCAACCGATACCTGCCCTTGACCAGAATCAAACCTGGGACCTTTCAGTCCGCAGGCTGATGCTCTATCCACTGAGCCAAACCAGTTTCAGCTAGTTTTCTTCTTATTCAGCAATTTTGATCAGGTAAATGTTACGTTAGAAGGAGAAAACGGCTTGCCATAAAACTTACTGAAAAAATTGAAGAAAGATGTAAAATTTCTTGACAAAAATTAGCCTTATTAAAAAGTGGTAAAAAGGACTATAATCATTTAAAGTGATGCCAGCCTGAGAGAGTGCCATCCAAAGCTCCAAGTGTGGAGGAAACTCAGAAAAAGCTGGATATAATCAGCTTTGCACTTGAGCATGAAATATACTTCCTTGAAAAAGAGTTAGAAAAGAGAAAATCCAAATGTTCAGAAGAATGATGAGTTCATGGATGCCATTATAAACATAAAGAAATCCTAAAAGCCATTGTTTCAGGAGTGGCTTTTCAAACAGCATTTGGCAGCAAGCTTTTTGTTGTGGTCCCTCCCCGTGAATGACTTGATCTCCTGAAAGGAGGGCTTCTCTGTGTTTTTTTCGGGGGGCGGGGGGGACCATTTTCCTGCCAAGGGCCATTTGGATATTTATAACACCATTCTCGGACCATACAAAATTAGCAAGGTAAAAATTAGCCTGCTATATGTGGTCAAACATTTAATTAACTCATCCCTAATGCCTTGGCAGGGCCAGACCAAATGATTTCTCAGGCCGTGCGTTCCCTACCTTTATTTTTTAATTTAAAAAAAATATATTTTATTGATATTTCACAGAGAGGGACAGAGAGAAACATTGATCAGCTGCCTCTTGCACACCCCCTACCGGGGATGTGCCCGCAACCAAGGTACATGCCCTTGACCAGAATCAAACCCGGGACCTTTCAGTCCTCAGGCCGATGCTCTATCCACTGAGCCAAACCGGTTTCGGCCATTCCCCACCTTTAGATTCTCACCTTTCGTCTTAGGTCCTAAGACTTAGGATATGTTCACCTGCATCCCATTCTAATATGAAGTCCAATGGTACCATGGAAACTGTTCATGGGGAGGGGACGTGATTTTGAATCCCTTCCTCCAGGAACACATGGGGATCCTGCATTTCCCACCTTGTGAGTTTATTTCCCACCAGCATGTTTCCTCGCATACTTTATTCAGCCATAGCAATGGCTACCTAGCAAGAAGTTTTCCTCAATATTCTTCCTTGTTGGCTGGATTTCTCTCTACCACTACAGTCTAAATTTAGAAACGAATTACCAGCAGGGTTGACCTACCATTCAAATGAACCAATTACTGAAAACCAGGACCCCAGCAAGAAACTTAAGACCTTTTGTTTGCCTTGTTTCAAAAGGAATTTTCAATGTCTTCCTTTCATTACTGGTTTAAGCAACTGCTGTCACTGAAATGACATTTACTTTTGTCTAAATTGAAATCCCTAGCATCATAATTTTCAGGGTAGATATATTTTGTAAATATGTCTTATTTTTTAATCTGATGAATAACTTTTTGTGCGTTCTATATTATGTAAATATTTTATTTGACTTTAACCAGTTCACTATAACATAAACATCAATTGAGCTTAACACAAGCAATTCAATGGATATTTTAAACTCTAAAAGCTATTTTTGGATGTCAAGAGCTATATTTAAAAGTTCTAATATGAATATAAAAGGAAGTTATTCTTTAAACAAATTGTATTTATACAAATGGGGACTACATGGTATTTTTTTGATGTTAGGTGTGAAAGTAAAGAGGTTTAAAGAGCACACAGCCTACTGCTTATGCTTTGTGAGGGCTCCTTAGAGCAATATTTTCTCAGGTGTTCACCGTCCCCCCTTCCCCGGCCTCCCTGCCACCATTCTGCTCCCATCCCCTGCCCAGGACGCCTGGCCCAGTGAGGGTGGCCAAGGCCCACGCAGAAGCAGGAGCACGTCCATGCAGAAGCAGAAGTGCCTCCACCCAGAAGGCCTCGGACCGTCTACCACTCCGTCCCAGACCCGGTGATACTCTGGAGATTGTCATCTTCAAATGATAATAATAAATGAAGAAAGAAAAAAAAAAAACACAGACAAAAAATTGAAAATGACATCATAGGGACCAGTCAATATGGATTTTTTCCTGGAAAGTGTTTTGTGATCCTTATTATGACTCATCTCACTAGGGTGAGGAAGGAGTCAGTTACAGAGATGCTGAATGGGTGCCTCCCCGCCAACAGCCTGTGGCCCTCCTCCCATTCCTCGTTGGGCGCACCTGCTCCCTCCACTCCCCACAATCCCCGTGGTTGCCACTTCCTCCCGCCTGCAACCTTGTGTTTCCTTCCCCTTTCCATTTCTGCATCTTTTTCTTATTCCCTTTCTGTATTTCTGTTTCTTCTCTCGGGCTGTCTGCATGCAGGCCTGCCTTCCTCTCCCTCTCTTTTCTTAGTCCCTCCTATCATATCCTATCCTACCCCTGGCCTTGCAGCCTGAGCAGAGTGTGGAGACACAGCCTGCTGATCCGGTGATGCTATAACGGCTAATTTGTATAGCTCTCTATTACTAGTCTAGATAATACTTAGTATATAATTTACACAAATAATTTTCTGAATAGGCATTTATTGAATTAAAGCTTTTCCTGGGCATTTCTTTTGTATTTCAGTAGTGACATGTTAATCTTAAACATATCCTAATGCTTCCTTGCTTTTTCCTTTTGGTGTATGTGCTGGCTCAGTTTTTAATGCCACTAATGACTTTGAAATGGGACATTGACTCAGAATTAGTGACAATCAAGTTTTAATGGTCCTTGCCTCTGTGGTCTATCAGCAGCTCATATTAGCTGATCATTAGTTCCCAGGAAATAAGCTGGACCAGGCTTTCCCAAGATGTGGCCATTTAGAAAAGATTCTTGGTTGTCACCGGAACCTCTCATCTTTCATTTTTTCCCCCCTCTCTATTTTTATGTCTTCTTGGCTTGTGCTTTTGACTGAAGAGGGAGAGATCTCTTCCACTTACAGTAGATAGTTAATAAGAGGAATAAAAAAAGAGAAATAGAATAAAGCATGAATACACACCATAATAAAATCATGGAGCTTACTTGCCAGAAATGACCTTGAAGATTATGTAATCAAACTCCCTCATTTCTCATTTCAATAAAAGAGGAAACTGAGACCTAGAGAAGCTAAGTGACTTTCCCAAGGTCTGCGAAAGGAAAAACATTGTGTACAAATAGAGTTCACCTTCCTAAGCATTGATGAATCTTTCTGTTACTGGGCTTCCCACCATAGATTCATCTTGATGAATCCATTTGTGGAAAAAAAAAAAAAGTGGTGGTGAATGAAAACAATAACAATTTCATAGTGCAAAAATCACTGGTACATTTCACACATCTTGATTGGTGATGCTCTGGAGATTGTCATCGTCAAATGATAATAATAAGTGAAGAACAAAAAACAGACAAAAAATGGAAAATGACATCATAGGGATCAGCCAATATGGATTTTCTCCTGGAAAGTGTTTTGTGATCCTAATTATGATTCATCTTACTAGGGTGAGGAAGGAGTCAGTTATAGCGATGCTGAATTCCTTCTTGTTGGAGAAACTTAATCCTTCATCTGTTTGCTTTGCATTGATTTATAAGGGACTATTTCTGGGTCTGTTTGTCCTGGGCTTCATTCCTTCCTCCTCTGCTCTGTTCTGTATCATAGCCCACGGACCACTTTTAGGCTGCTTCTTGGAGACTCCTTTGTTAGCTGGACAGGATTTCCCGGACCTGACTCTCACCAGTGTGTGAGAGCTAATTGTTAAGCATCCAGATTTTTGCCTACTGGTTGTTAACAATAGTTTGTTTTTTTTAAAAAAATGTATTTTTATAGATTTTTTACAGGGAGGAAGAGAGAGGGATAGAGAGTTAGAAACACCGATGAGAGAATCATCGATCAGCTGCCTCTTGCACACCCCCTACTGGGGATGTGCCTGCAACCAAGGTACATGCCCTTGACAGGAATCGAACCTGGGACCCTTCAGTTCTCAGGCCTACGCTCTATCCACTGATAACCGGCTTTGGCATTAACAACAGTTTGCACCACCATTAAACATTAAATTATCAAATTGTAGAGATAAATTACATTCAAAAGGAAAGGTAATATATATTCCCCAACCTTACCATTTCCCAATTATTTTATGACATTGTTTGGACTGTCTGCTCTTTAGGTGATTTTTGGCATTGTATCTATTGGGGGAAACACTGTAATGGTGTGTGATTGTGCATCTCTTTCCAACTTTGAATTCAGGGACCATACAAACCTCGTAAAAGTGGCCAGGTAAGAGTATTTCCGTACAGAAATTGGCAAATGCCACAAATCAGGGCTTTGCTGGGAGAGTTGGTTGTTAACTTGCTATTTTCCAGCTGCATTTGGCTGATGGGAGGCACAGGGGAAGTTTGGAAAGTGGCGGGGGAGAGGGAACAGTCTGGGTTTTTCCATCTCCCCTCTGTGGCCTGCGGGGCATCTCCTTTGTCTCCTCCACTTGCATCTCTGGCATCCTGCTTGTGCTAATCTCCGCTTCATCATCTGACATTCACCATCGAGTTTCTCAGCCCTTTTTTCATCCATGGAAACAACCCCCTGCATTAAATTCTTTCTTCTTAAATTGCTGGAATGATTTCCTTTTTTTTCCTGATCAGACTTTGTTTGATACACACAGCAAATTTATTTAAATAGGTGTCTTTTGTTTTCAGTAGCATTTTTATGTTAGAGTTTACATAATTCAAAATTACATGGAGCATTCGACATGGAAGCCTTCCCTTTATTCAGTTGAAGACTTAAAGACCCAGAAAGACTATGCAATTCATCTAAGGACCCACAGTAAGTTAGTGAAAGGCAAAACATGCTTCCCCAGCATATGCTGGTTTGCAAGCCACACATTAATATTTTGAACTAGTGTTGATCTAAAAATCTATTAGCATTGCTAAATTTGTCCAGTACCTTTCTGAGACCTGATCCCCTCTCCCCCACTAAAATAAATACAAATAAGCCAGTATCAATTTTTGACTTAATAGCTCAAAGGCTACCTTTATTTAGTTTTTTGCTTCTTTGTTTGTTTATGATGCCATGGCAGCTAAATGATGGCTAGCATGGGGATATTGGTCAACTCTGCATGACTGTAAGGTATTGAATTGATCTTTGAAAGTTGAATTGACATTCAGCCAGCTGATTTGCTATCTTACAGAAATAGCCTATTGGCTATATAGCTATGTGTCTGAGTTCTCTCTCTGTTTATGAAGGTCTATTGTCATGTTATATATTGACCTAATCCACACACTTCCATGGGACACAGGAAGAGGCAGATGCCAGGGAAGGATAGTTTCTCCTTTTCCTTATGGATTTAGATAATAAAGAGAAAATGGATTTCATTTAGGAAATGACTGAATGGTTTCATATTTCATCTCATAAGGAAGTACTGATTTTTAAATTCTGCTGAATTGGCTTACAAACACTGCATATGTAACTTTATATCTTGTAGCTCTCTTTTAGTACTCTGTTATTAAAATATTATGAAAGAAAGAGGGCTGATTAAATTTGCCTACATGGAGACATTAATGCAATGATGACTAATTATAAGTTAGCGCGCTCATTCACAAAAATATTTGAAGGTGGCATGATGATAAGGCTGCATTGATAACTCTGCACAGCCCCTCATTCACGTTATCAAAAGCCAGATGTGAAATGGTGTAACACATTTTGGAGTGGTGTGCTAGCAAGCCAAGCTGACTTTCTACAAGTGTCATACTCACCTTTGGCCACAAGATGCCGCTCCATAATCCATTATGATTTACGGTAGGTCTTTTGTTACAAGCTAAATGACATTTCCATTTGTTTCACATCCTCTCCAATTACATATTAAAACTCATAGTGGGAGGGTTGGGGTAGGAGGATACCTCCACCCTGAAGGCACTTTTTAACGTGTGTGGGCAATGGATGAGTAATTTCTTTAAGATATACAAATCCAGACTGAGAATTCAGATGCCACAGAATTGTTGCATCCTGTTTCTGTGCTTATGTGTGCACATGTCTACACCCACCTTGCTACCCAGTCAACCTTTTCTGTTTAGTTACCAGCACCATCTGCCCCCAAATGAAATAATTTCCAGGTGGCCCCTGCTAGCAACACACAAAACAACCTATTTATGTAACTATTAAAAATGTCAAAAGATTACCTCAAAGTGAAAACATAAAATCAGCTTTCTGTATTTCAGGCAGCAATTAAGTAGTCACAGTGTGGCAGTCAGTAGGTAAAAACTCCATTTGCAAAGAAGGCAATCATTGGAAGAAGACACCCCCTCCTCCCCCCACTCCACACAACTCCTTGCTTAAACTGGACAACAAAATCATAATGCAAAGTTTCTCTTTGATAGAGATGGCTGTGGGCTTTAATTTTCACATAAAATTTGCCCTAGATTTAAACTTATTCTTTTTATTTGTTTTTATCCTCATCTGAGGATATGATTTTATTGATTTAAGAGAGATGGAGGGAGAGAGGGAGGGAAGGAAGGAGAGAGAGAGAGAGAGAAAAAGAGAGAGAGAGAGAGAGAGAGAGAGAGAGAGAGAGAGAGAGAGAGAGAGAGATGTGAGAGAGAAACATCGATCTGTTGCCTCCTGTATGTGCCCTGAAGAGATTGAACCTTCAACCTAGGTTTCTTATTTTCTGAGATAAGATGTACGCAAAGCTTCTCCACAGGGTTTTTTTTTTTTTTTTTTTTTTTTTTTAATGACTGGTGTCTAAACATAAGACAAGGGTGGTCACATGATCACAAAACATTCTCTGGGAAGTGGATGGATTAGGCTTAGATAAGAAACAGCTATGCATGGAAATCTTTGCACGAATGTGTTGCAGGAAGGCTATTTTGCCATTTGGCAATGACAGAGCCTTTCTGGCCCCTGGATGAAATAGGCCACCCAGGTGGTCTGGTTTTGATGATGTCAAGAAATAACCCTCAACATACAGAATGGGGCAAAAATAGGTTTACAGTTCATATGGAAAATAAAACAATCATTAATAAGTAACAATATAAGAATAAACTGTTTCCCATCCTCACAGCTGTAAGCCCCCCTTTACCCCACCCTGTGGTCAAGTGCTTAGCAGCCACTTTCCTTTTGGTATGAGTTGGTTTTCACATACTTTGGGCTCAGGTGGCTGAGCACAATGTTGTAGATCGTGGAGATTGGTGATCAGTGGAAACAAATAGATGAGATCCTGGATGGTGGGGAGAGGAGAGAGAATAAGCAGCAGAAAGGAGGAGGGTGAGAATGACCTAGAATTGGAATTACAGAATGCTCTAGGACAGCAGTTGACAAATGGTTGTCTGTGAGGTCTGAAAGGTTGGTGACTGCTGCTCTAGGAATAGTGCCATTTGCATTGTTTGTCTGGGTCCATCCTGAGGCCTGGACCAACTTGGTGGTGAGAGCATCTTGTTAAAGCAATAATAATAATAATAATAATAATAATAATAATAATAAAAAATGAATGCAGAGGCTTAGTCTCTGCTGAGTCCTGTGAGCCAGCTTTCCCATTCATATCATTTTAGGTTGAGGATCTGTAGCTGGCTCCCTATATCACTGACAGACTTTTCCTTCTCATTCATTTGTTCATTCTTATAAATCATACATCCAACAGCTATTCGTCTTATACTTACCATGTACCAGGTACTGGGTCATAGACTGCTGATACAAAGATGAAAAAGTTTCAGTTGTTGGATCTACAGTGAGAAAATCATTGAAACCATTATGTAGGAAAAAATTCATTTCTTTCCTTCATAGTATCTTAACCCATACAGTGGAAATGTTAAATTTGGCTGTATTTGGTATAAGACTTTATTTGTTGTGAAAACATTATAGTTGGGGGGAGGGGGGGAAAGCTTCTTTAGACCAATAATGTTCTCAGATGTTCACACGCACAGGAATCACCGGCGAATTTTGTTAAAATGCAGATTCTGATTCAGTAGGTCCAGAATGACGCTTGAAGTTGTGCGTTTTTAATAAGCTCTTGGGTGACGCTGCTGGTCTGGGGACCACATTCTGAATAAGGAAGCTTCAGCTGGTCCTACTGTGGGGTGAGGGAGATACGCAGAAAGAGAGCCTTTCCTTACAATGAAATGAGCCTCTTCTCCGTCGGAGGGAGGAGGGAAGAAAGGTGTTAAGACAAGCCTCTGCGAGAGGAGGACAGGATCTCTTTATGATGAATCACCAGCTGCCACCAGGCTCCCCGGGCGGGTTTTCAGGATCAGACATAATGTACAGCATGAGCACCAGGGCACAGGTTTTCTCTTCGGAGGGTGCAGGTCATCGCCTGCATCACTGTTTTGAAACATCGCAACCAAAATGACTTTTATGTTCCTAAGAGAAGAAAAAGAAGAAGAGGAAAAAGGCACTGCTCTTGAAGGGAAAAAATAGTTTTCCAATAACCCCCATTAACTACAGGGGTCATTGTGGGCAAAATGAATGGGATTAGAAATCTGCTAAAAGCTGCAGCCTCTGGTACTCGGTGACTGACAAGCCTTTTGCTGAGTAGTTACAAATGGGACTAATGGTTTAAACTTGTTAGTCATTGTTAGAGGCTCTGATCCTTGAGCCAGCCATGGAAGCTATGGCAGAAATCGATAAGGCACCACTTTCTGCAGCGAACTGCTAGACCATATAGATTGCCTGGAGGGAAATGCTGAGTTCCCTCCCAGGCTGCCAGATGAAAGCAGGCGGCTAAATCTCCAGGAAGATTGACCACACTGCTCGGGGCAATTAGGCCTTTCACCACTTTGAACAATGATTATAAATGGGGGAGAGGCTCGGGGAGGCCAGGGAAAGACAGCCCTGCAGGCCAAACTGAAAGCCGGAAGCCATTTGGGGGAGTCTTGTCAGTTTCATGGTCACCGAGGGCATTTCCCTGTCTCCACCCCCCCCCCCCTCCCCTTACCCTTCTTCAGACTGTTATACAAGAATTGTTCTCGGGCTGCTGCTTTTCCCCTTCCCTTTATTGTTCTTTAGAAGCTGGAGCAACACTTGATTGCTGATAAACCCTATACTACCGCTGAACTCCATTAATTCGTCCAATCCCTGAAGCCTGGGGCCTGAGAGCACCTCCTAGGAGCGCTTCCTGGTGGGCACATTTCACAACAATCACGTCCCATTGTTCAGTGCCTTTTTGGGTAGAGGCCATGAAGGTGCCAAAATTATCAGCAAAAACAAGTGCATATTAGTGCCACAGTTACAGGAGAGCTACAGATTGTCAGCAGGCTGTGCAGGGTGGCTGAGGGCTGTGCTTTGGAGAGGATCGCCCTATCTCATGCACACAAAGCTGCACCCAGCATCATTCCGAGGGCGGCCCAGTGCTCCATGGCTGCCCAGCCTCCAGGAAGCCCTTCTGGGCAACAGGATGGGAACTCCTGGAGATGTCTGAGGCTCTGCCCCGGTTCTTAGTCCAAACGCAGCTCAGCTCAGCCTTGTACTTGAAGAGTGTCTGGCCTCTTTCTGCCTCATTGAAGAGGCATTTCTGCTCCCATTTCAACAGGGGGATGCACCTCTTTGTTGTTCTTGTTGTTGAATTCCATTCCCTTTCTATTATTAGCTTCATGATTGATTTGTTTAATCTTTTCCTTTTCTTACCAGTCCCTAGCTCCTACTTTACTGTTGACTTAAGTTATAGTGTAAACCATGTTCTGCTAAGTTCTGTTTAACTGTCAAGTGGTTGGGGAGGCAAGATGTTGTGGGAATAATCCCAAATTGTTATTCTCCAGGAGGGTTGTCAATCAGGGGTTCTTGGACCATTTCATCACCCTGGTGAACACAGCTCTTGTGCAGAGTGTTGAAGAGCCTACTTTTTAAAAAATTATATATTTTATTGATTTTTTTACAGAGAGGAAGAGAGAGAGGGATAGAGTTAGAAACATCGATGATAGAGAAACATCGATTAGCTGCCTCTTGCATACCCCCCATTGGGGATGTGCCCGCAACCAAAATACATGCCCTTGACCGTAATTGAACCTGGGACCTTTCAGTCCGCAGACTGACGCTCTATCCACTAAGCCAAACTGGTTCCGGCAAGAGCCTACTTTTTGAAGTTTGCTTGGCTGCTGGTAACAGAGAAGGTTTGCATCTTGATGATGTGTAGTCAAGAACTGAAATGCTGATATTCATTAGGAGATCAGAGGGTACTTGGAGGCATGAAGGGTCTGAAATGGAGGTGCTCCCTTCTGTGGCAGAGTGATTCAGGAAAGCTTTTTTGTTGCCGTATTCTGTTCATGGAAAGAAGGGCTCAGGCTTTAAAGGGGCTAAATCATAGGACATTTGTTTGCTCATCCTCAGTTCATTAAACATCGATGAGATGTCACCCCCAGTCAGGGACCTCAGTCTGGGTGGCTCCCAGGCAGGTGGGAAACCTCACATTAGTTACCTACTTGCAATCCCATAAGATGGATCACCTACTTATGAAAACAAAGGGGAATTACAGCTGCAACCCAAATATTAATCACAATTGCAAGTGGAATAAAATGAAGCAATTTATTTTATTTGGAAGATTCTTTTATAAAGTAAGTGAAGATGACCTTCTCCAACCTCCTTTAATGCCGTGAAATGAGAATTCTTTTTGCACATCAAGTACATTTAAAAGGAGATAGTAACATTTTTAGGCTACTGGGGGATTACTGATTGCTTCAAAAAACAAAACAAACAAACAAACAAACAACAACAAAACAGAAAATATAATAATCAGAGAACAGATGGTTCCTGGAAGAATTTATAAAACTTAGAAAAACTCAGATGTAGGAAGATAGTTGCTTTATAACATTACCTATACCTATGGTATTTCTTAAAACATCATTCTACTGAGGGTGACAATGTGGTATTCTAAAGTACTAGGCTAGAAGGTGGGAGACATGAATTTCAGTTCCAGTTCTAATGCAGGGCATTGTGGGAGCATGTGCCTTGATGCCCTTGCCCTGCTTTCTTCACTTGTAAAATGGAGGACTTCACTAATCAATCCTGGAGTTCTGTGGTCAGCAGAACTCGCTACCACCCTGCCCTCCCCCCCCACCCCCCCAAAGAGTCTGCATCTTAATCCCAGAACCTCTACATATATTATGCTATATAGTAATAAAGGTTTTGCAGATGTGATTAAGTTAAAGATCTTAAACTAGGGAGAGTATTCTGGATTCTTGGAGTGGACCCAATGCAATCACAAGGGTCCCTAAAATATGGAAGAGGGGGGCAGAGAGGCAGAGCAGGAGATGTGACAACAGAAGAAACTCAGAGTGAATGCAGTGTGAGGAGGACTTAAGCTGCCATTGATAGCTTTGAAGATGGATGGAGGACATGAGCCAAGAAATGTGGGTGACCTCTGGAAGTGAAAAAAAAAAAAAAAATCAAGAGAATGACTTACCTTTTAGAGCCTCCAGGAGGAAGGTGGCCTTGTTGATGGATGCCTCAGTGTTAGTCCAGTGAGACCCATTTTGGAATTCTGACCTCAAGAGCCAATAATATAATGCATTTGTGCTATTTTTATGCTACTAAATGTTTGGCAATTTGTCACAGCAGTAATAGAAAACTAATATAGCCCTGGTCGGGTAGCTCAGTTGGTTAGTGATATGCCAAGGTTTTGGGTTTGATCCCCAGTCAGGGTACATACAAGAAACAACCAATGAATGTATAACTAAGTGAAACAACACATTGATGTTTCTCTCTCTTTCTCATCAATAAATAAAAATCTAACCAAAGAAAACTAACATAGGTCCCTTTCAGCAATAAGTTTCTATAAATCTGTGAACATGCAGTATATGGAGGGTCCCTGGAAAATCCCACATCACGTAGTGGTATGCACAAAAAGGTGGCTGCTAATAATTTGAATGTGAACTTTAGGGCCAACTGATGAGAAAACCTGTAAGAGCAGAAACCAGTAAGAAGGAAGATAGGACACTAGACCCATGTTTGAAGAGGAAGAAGCATACTTTACTTTAGCCTTTGCTTAAGCTGGTGGTATTTGAAACAGTTCTAAGTATTTTTCCTTTGATTGGCAGAATGGAGAGTGTCAACAAATATGGCTGTAAAAGAAACAGACTCTTAGAATTAGAAAGGACTATTGAGATTGCTCTACTTGTAATGAATGTCAAAATACATCCTTCAGCATTTCCGAAAAGTATTAGAATATCGAAGGGCCTGCGCCTCTTTGTGGAGTAGCTCCTTCTCTTATTGGGGGGCAGTAAGTCTTAAATTACCCTTTTTATATAAAACCAGTTCAGACTTCTCATAATGTCCACTTTTTGTTTCTTTTTTTTTTTAATGTGAATATTTGATGCTCAGAAAACCTCAAGATGAGCACATCTGTCAGTGAAGGGCATGTGGGCATGGGCTTTGTGGTGAAGTTGAGAACCAGAGAGGTAGGTGTCAAAACCCCAAGTCACCTGCATATAGACATTGGCATTCAGATTTGTTTTTTTTTTTGTGTGTGTGTGTGTGTGAAAAATTTAAAAGAACTGAAAAATCTGAAATAGCTATTACATATCCTACTAGCATTTTTACTGTTCTCTTTCCAGTGTCACCAACAGTGCTAGAGCACATAGTAGGCACTTAACTTGATGAATATATTTTGTTAAAGACAATGAAGGGCACCAGTGCTTTGGAGTAAATGAGAAATTATGAAAAAACAGCAGCAACAAAAACACACAACTTGAATAATCAGTTTAGATTTATAAAATGGAAACAAAAAATACTTTGAATACAATGATAACTTTTTTTTTTTTTAATAGTCTGATTTGAAAGTCTGCAAAGAGACTTCCTGCTTTCTTCAGGGACTTTAAGTGATGTGCAGAAGTCCTTGCACACATTCCTTAAGGAAACCTGTGAGGTCCCTGGGAAACCAGGGGATGACCGCTTATTATTGAAGAGTATCCAGCACTTTTTCCTCCCAGGCAAATCTAAAGTCACGCGGGTAGCTATAACCTTCCAGTAACACAGGATGTAGAGGCTACATTGGGCCATGAACAATTAATCAAGTTTATGCCATAACAGCTTGAATATGGAAATTCTAAAGATCCTACATGTTGATAAATGGCCAATTTATGCCAAGATCCATCAAGTGTTTTGCGGCATTTGGACCTATCACCGCACAATCATGACATGGTTATTATCAGACTGCAAACCATCCAAAGAGAGGACATGCCTCAGGAAGCAGGATTTGCCAGCGAGCCTGCCTCTTTCTAAACTCAGTGTGAGGCCGGCTTGCTGTAAACGAAGCCATACAGCATGTAGATTAGCTTATGTGTGGCAGCTGCATGGCGGAAAGCAATTATAACACAGAGACAACTCCACTCGCAGGAACTAGCACCTTCTGAAATATGATCACCTCCGTTTCACTTCGGAGGGAGATGCCAAACTGAAATACACACACAGCCGTAATGGAAGAGACCTGAATATATTATAGCAGGGAGGAGAGGAGCTGGGGTTGTGCTAAGCCGTTGGCAGAGGCTGTTGTTGAAAACTTTTAGTTCTTCTGAACCCAGAAATTGTCTTCTTCCAGACATAGCCCCATCTATTCCTTTGTTGAAGGTGGAGGATAATAAAGTGAGGGCATTATGGTTTTCTTTTTGTTGATTGTACTAGATGTGGCAATCACTTCCTTCCCATCAGCATACCCTCTTCTTAGAGGATCCCTTTTTCAGAAATGAGTGGGCATCAGGCCAGAAGGGCAGACCCAATGGATTGGATAATTGATGGACACCAGATCCAACCTGGACCAATCTAACTTCCCCCTATCTCCAGACACATAACTCAAAGCTTTGTTCAGTATTAAATGTGGTGTTGTAAAGCTGGGCATAGCATATGCTTTATATGCAGAGTGAGAAGGAGCCCAGTAGTGATACAGACACATGGACCAGAAATAACGTGGTCTGAAAGAGATGTTTCCGTCAGCTTCTGACTTTCCATTTCCTAGTTAGTCCCCCATGAGGCTCCACTATGACTTCTTCTCTTGGTTTCTACAAGATATTCACATACCCTTTCATAGAGCTTCCTCTCCTATATTCTACTCTGAGTGGTTTTCTATTTCTGAGACATTGAGTAAATGCCCTTCCCTCTCCCTCCTGCCCCCTTTCTCCTGTCTGCAAAGCTTTGGTTGAGCACTTACCATGGGCCAGAATTTGTTTTGGTGATTTGGGTATATCACCTTATTCAATGCTTTCACCAACATTCAAAGGCAGGTGTGGTTATTTCTTTTCTTTTCTTTTTTTATGAGGCAATAGACTCGGAAAGATTGGCTAATATCTTTAAAGTCACACAATTGATAAGTGGAGGAAGTGGTGATTTCTATTGAAGTTACATTTGCATTGAAATTGATTTTACATTTTCTGTGAAATCATTAAACCACCTGCTATATAGTAAATGATTTATGCTATAATTTGAGAACAGGATCTATGTTGAATTACTGAATCAACTTGGGAATATGACTAGAAACCAAATCATCTTTATTTAAAAAGCTAACACTACTTATGTTTACCTGAGGGTTGAAAACTTGCCTAAATCTTAAAGAAAATAGGCTATGTATAATATTTCTGAGGTAGAGAGAAGGGATAAAAATTTTAGAAGTGTTACCTAGACTATTTGTAACCCATTTTTGTTTTTGGCTTGTTGATGGTTCAACTCTGTGATGCCAAAAGGGTGAGAGAGGCCACTGGATTTTTCTTGAATTGCTCATCTTAGCCTCTTAGATGGAGAAGATGATAAGATTGACATTATTTTTATTTTACCTCAACCAAAGTGTTCTGATATCCCTCATTCCTTTTTTCATGTTCTTTTAAGTATAGGGAAATACATGTATTCTTTAACTTGTAACATTTAGGATCTTTGTTCTCTGTCATTTTTATTTTGCATTTTCCTTGACTTTAGCTTTTCTTATCATTATGTTTAAGACCATTCATGATCTGGCTGTATCCATTGTCTTCTTTGTGGCTGTTACTACCTTTTACACGGTCAGTATTCCAGCCAAACTGAATGTCTTTGAGTTTCTCATGCACTCCTGTGATCAGTCTGCCCTGTCTGGTGCTTTCTGCCTCTCAACCCATGTGCCCCCCCTCCCCCCCTCGTCTAAACAAATACACGCAAGACTCAGTTAAAAAATTTACTCTTTCATAGTGAAACTTTGCTTCATTACCACAGATTGCAAGAAACATCTTCATCTAAATGCCCATCATATTCTAGCTACTTATGATGACTAAATATCATAACCTAGGTATTATAATAATTTCTGCACATGCCTTTTTATTACTGCACTGCAAGCAACTGGAGGGCAGGATGAATTTTGATCTTATCTGTGTATTCTCCCTAACACAAAACACATGAAGTAAGTATTCAATAAATGTGTTAAGTTAATAAACAAATGAATAAGCAAACCTTTCACATGGGATAATTTTGATGTTGTTCAAATCTGGTATTTACACTTCTTATTTCCTGAAACACTAAGGCATAGTGTACACACTTGTCATAACTAGCATACTTTTGTTTTACCACAATATATGTTTGTTTAGTGAATGAGGGAGAAAATAAATAATAATTGGAAATGTTTTCTAATATGATTAATTAAGGAGGAAAAACACTGAATTGCCTGCCTTTCAGTATTCCTCTTCTTTTTAATGATGTGGAAGCCGCCTTACCTAACCAGGTCCTGTAGGCTGGGGTTCATGATGACCACTATATTGATGTGACATTTAGAGTGTATTAAACAGAATGCTTAGCTCTAATTAATATAAAACCCTGACCACACTGGATTAAACAAAAGGGTAAATTATTAATACATTTTACAAAATATGTGGAGCTCCAGGATCAGTTAAATTCATGCCTCAACTACATCAAAGACTTATGTTCTTTCCTCTTAGCTTATTGCTTTTGTTTCTATAATAACTAAAGTATTCATGAATTTAGTGGCTCTAATAATCATATGCAGGCACAATACTATCCAATGGAAAAGGAAGACAGATCTATATCAGAGTTTTTTTTTTTGTTTTTTTTTTTGACAGCAATGAAACTCATCAAATAAGCTCTACAGTCTCCTCCTTATTTCTTATTAGCCAGAGGTGAATCACAGGAATGTGCCCAAGCCACTTTTGGTAAAGGCATTGAGGTTATTGTAATTGGATTATTTGAGGATTTATCTCTGATTTCAGAATAGAATCATCATCACCTGCTGTTCAATAAAATCAGGATTCTGTTACCAAGGGCCAAATGTGTAATGGTATTTGGAAGGCAACACCAGTATTGGCCCTACAAAGAATGACAATATCTATAATAATAAAAGTGTAATATGGTAATTAGGCTGGGCAGCCTTCCATACAAAGCTGGGGCTATAAGGGAAACCCAGGTCCCGGGTGCCTGCCTGTGGCTGGAGGGAAGCCCTGGTCCCAGGTGCCAGAGAGAAGCCAGTGCCGGCAGTCAGGGGAAGGAAGGCCTACTCTTACATGAATTTCATGCATTGGGCCTTTAGTTTCTTTATAGAGATTAGTGATCCTCAGTACAGAGGGTAGAGAGATGTTTGCAATTTTCCCCCTACCACTAGGGGGCATTTGGTAGTGTATAGAGACATTTTTGATGATCACAACTCTTCCCTCATCTCCCCCCCCCCCCCCGCCCCGCCCCCCAGCCGTGGGGCAAGGCTGCCACTGCCTTATGGCGGGTATAGTACAGTAAGACAGTCCCACCACCCAAACAAAGAATTAACTAGCCCTAAATATTAATGGTGCTGAGATTGAGAATCATTGACATGGATATAATTGCCCACTGTGGCCTACACAGTTAAAAGTTCTTCTGTTTATTCACAACATGGCTTGAGACAGTGAGGACTACTATTCATATATAATATTTTACTTTGGAGGAATAATATACCAGTTAATTATCATCTATTCAAACAATAGCAAAAAGATTTAATCAAATTACCTGGCTGGCCACTTAGCAAGATCCTAGGGAAGTAAATGTGACATATAATAGCTAGGTTCTGACAAAGAGACTTAAAGAAAGAATGAGTCAGGAGACTAACCTGTGACAGGTGCAACCACTATTTCCTGTATTGAATGAAGTAAAAAAAAGATCAATGGTCAAAAAAGGGGAATGTTATTTATTTAAGTGCCTACTATTGTAATAGGCACTACCCAAGGAAATTTAGAATATGTATTATGATGACTTTCTAGGTGAGAAAACAATTTCAATGATATTAAGAGAATGATTTAAAAAGTTTTTATGTTTAAGAGGAAAAAAAAGTTAAATTTTATAATCAGAGAATCATTTTCTCTCTTTAATGCTTTTTTCGTTTCTGGGTGAGATTTAGTTGACTTTATCACTTAGGTGAAACGTGGGGAATTTTGAGACTGGAAAATAAACAGTATTTGTCATACTTCCTCTCTATTGTTTTACTCCTTTATATTATTCTTGAAATTAAAGCCAATTCTGTAGATAAATCTCTCAAACCATTAGAATATCTTTTTTTTTTTTTTTTTTTTTTTTAAAAAAACTGCAGTCATGCACTGCTTTTTTGGGTGTATTCTATACAGCTTCTAGCACAATGTAGATATAATGAACATTTTTCTGTATTTTTCCAACTTTCAATTCCCCTTTGTATTAATGGAGAACCCACCATTGTGTTGGATGCAGAACTCTTATCTCCCACCAAGAAGGCTGAAAGATTCATACTCTCCCTCTCCCAGCTGTCTGGTCACCAGGATAAGGGCCATGTGGCTTATGTATTACCAGTGTGATACATGTACTCTCTTCTTGGATGTTATACCCAGAGATCCTGGAAAGCTAAGGATTCTAGATGGAGTAGTTGCAGGAGGGCAGCTTTATGAGTCCTTAAGTCACTGATTGGAGAAGACTTCCTGGAAGAATTGCTCCACTCACACTGGACTGTGTGACATATCAAGCCAGTAAGAATTCAGGCATTATGCTTTATTGCTACCTAAAGAGGTCTGTTCTAACTAATGCATGAAAAAATACTTGTCAATGAAAGTGCTTTAAGAGATTAACCAGTGTGAGGATAATGAAGATGAAAGAACAAAAGTTTATAGTCTTGATAGGACTATTTGGGATTCCAATTTTATCACCTACTAATTGAGTGACTTTAGGCATTGGTTGAAGGGAACTTGGATATAGCTATTGGGATATATATATATATATATATATATATATATATATATATATATTAATATGCTAGTTAAAGGATATGGATCCAGGGAAACTTTACTGCAAGGAAACTTGAGTGAGATAGATACCATTAAAGTCTTCTCAGATGTAAGATAACATATTTACTAAGAAACCCTCTCATCTCATTTTGGTCTCCCAAAATGGGTTTTCTATTTTTCTCTGAAAAGTATTCTATTGTGTTTCTCACACAAACCAATGTCTTGTGAATTTGGATGACACAGCCTTTAAATAAAAATAGCCGTTATTCCTGCATTGATGAGCTGAAATGTCACAATTCAAGTCCGGCAGCTGGAGGTTAAAATTCCACTGTTCACAGGATGACCTTGAGCCTTCTCTTGCCCCACTCCCTCTCCCCTGTGCTTGCAGCAGAGCCCTCAGGTGGCTGTCCAGTTGGTAATTCAGATTTAAGCATTACTGACTGTTGCTTCTTCATTCTGCATTCTCAAAGCAGTGAGATGGAAATTCAGTGTTATGTGACCAGAAACTAGCATTTCTCAGACATTATTCTTTTGTGCGAACGAGCTCACTCTCATATAATGTCCAATCTCCCCACAATTATCACATTTCCTTTCCCTGCTGAGCACTCTGAAGCATTTTTGCTAAGTCCTTATAGAACTGCAGTGGAAATAGTCGTGGTCTCTGGTGGTCAGATTTGCAGACTTATCCCAAACCATTGTAAACCCCACACACATGCTTCACATATGCAGAAAGCCGACTGCTATGCCAAACAGGTAAGTGGGTCATTCTGGGGTACCCTCTTTGCCATTAGTCTTATTGCAATGGGATTGTGGTGCACTGGACTAGAACGCCCAGCAGCTCCAATTGCTGCCTGCTGCCTCAATGAATTTTATATTAGCAGGCAAATGAAACACTCAACCAAGTGAAAGGACATCAGAATGCCGAGGCTTTCCAGGATCAGAACGTGCTGTGCGTTTTGCAAAAAGGACTCTGGCTATCAATGTGCAGTGACTAATCTAGATAAAGTGTCCCTTTGCAACACATCTGTCCTTAAATCGTTTAAATTCCTCAAGTTTAGCTGTAGGACAGCAGCTGAACTGAGCCTACAAATTCGCATGCTTCCTACACATAAATGCTAAATGTCAGGCGTGGTAATGGTTGCGAACACCTCATTTCTGAGAGATTGATAACTTTGTACCATGTTTTGTTGCAGTATCTTAATTTGGTTTGCATAATAATGCTTCAAAGTAGTCTTCTAAGCAAGATAGTTTGAATTCATGGTTATGAAAGCTTTTCATTAACCTGAAAATGCACTTCAAAGGTAATATGGGAATAATTGCATTTCCTCCCCTTAATCTGATGTTTTAGTAAGTATCACAAATCTTTCCATTTTATACTATTCTCATAAGCACAGCCAAAGACTTTAACTGTCTAGCTTCTTATATCCCTTGTATTTGAATAGAATCCACCATTGTGTTGAGCTGTAGAGTTCATGTACAGGCTACAAATTTAATTTGTGATAGGAATGCCAGGTATCTGTATTTCTTTCTGGCTTAAAATAAGAATATTTAGATAAAAGTTCCTTAACAAAGAAAACACACACACACACACAATAATACTCAAGCACTCAAGGGATTCCCTAATCACATCTTAGTAAAGGATCTTTAAAAATTTTAATTAGTATATCTTATGTGAAAACTCTGACTATAATAGGATACTAAATTTGGAAATCTCATAGGTTGTTCTTCATGAAGCATAAGAACTCTATTTGGCTGAGAAAAATGCATCTTCAATTAATCTAATGTGTAACTTATTGCAAAATTAAAAAAGTTTAAAAAGCTATCATTACTACATATTTACAGTGATATGTTATTTTATATCACATGTATATTTTATTAAATATTTACTATGTGCTAGACAGAATCTAGTGCTTTACAGGTATTATGTTGCTTAATCTTTATTGTATTCAAGATAGCTTTATTACCCCCGACTTATAGGTATGTAAATTAAAGGCTACAGAAATCAGATGGTAACTAACTTTTGGGGCTAGAATTTGTTTGGACCCAAGTCGTCCACACCTTAACCATTCTTTTCTGCCTTTCAAATTTACTAGGTGACAAAGTGGTTAGATACTGACATGATAACACCAAATTGTGGTGTGGAACAGTTCCAGTTAGGTTGTGTGGTGGCTTTGGACATGTCAATTTCATGAGGCTGAACCACATTTCTAGGAACTTCCTTCCTGTATACGTTCAGCTACCGAAGGCCGTAAGAAATATCCTTGTGGGAGATTTGGAAGGTGGAAGCAAAGCAGCAGTCATGTTGCAGCTCCCATGTAGTGTCCCTTTCTGCTGGCTCACCTCGTTGGCAGGAGTCAGTGGCTGGGCTCACACTGTTCACCTTCCCCGAGATCCTCCTTCAGCTCTTCCAACTTCTGGGTGAAGTGTGTGTGTTTAGCTCCATGACAAGACCTCCCTCTGATCCAGCTTCTGCAGGATGCTTATCCCATCAAGGCCAGAGATAGTAAAAAACTTACAGGGGCTTTATGTCCTCCATCTGGGATTCTAGCTTACCCTTGTTGTCCCCCACTTTATCTTGACCCTCCCCAACTGCTTTCCCTGCAGGTCTCAGAAGTACCACTGAGGATTGCGGCCTTGCAGAGATTGCTTAACCAGCCCCACGATTGCCTAAGTCAAGTCCATGTAACAAAGTATATACTATATGTACTCACTCCAAGATCTTCTTATCAGTCAGTTGGGGTTCAATCTTTTCATACTTTCTTTTTTTTTCTCTATAAATATATTTTATTGATTTTGTACAGAGAGGAAGGGAGAGAGATAGAAAGCTAGAAACATCGATGAGAGAGAGTCATTGATCAGCTGCCTCTTGCACACCCTTTACTGGGGATATGCCCAAGGTACATGCCCTTGACCGTAATCGAACCCGGGTACCTTCAGTCCCCAAGCCGACACTCTATCCATTGAGCCAAACCGGTCTCGGCTCTTTTCATACTTTCTATTGCTTCTCTGATTGAGCCCTGAGCTACTGATATAGGTACTTTGGCAAATGATCTTGATTTGTGGATTGAAGCAGGCACGTTTCTTATCTTCTGTCTTCCAGGCATTATTTCTGGGCCCTGGAAGATTGGTTACTCTTCTGTGTAATCTGTGAAACAATCAATCTGTCTCTCCCTATTTCAGGCCCAAGAGAAAAGAAGTGTGGGGTACAACAGTGAGTAGGTGGAGAGTATGGATAAATGAACACTTCCAACCCACAGGAGGCAGCCTACAGAGAGCAGAGCTAGGCTGCCAGGTTTCAGTCCTGGTTTTTCTGCAATTTACGAACTATGAGATGCTGGGCAAGTTCTTTACTCTCTTTGGGTCTGTCTTCTCATCTGCTAAAAGTGATAAATTAATGTCTACTTCACATGGTGTGTGAGGATTGAATGGGTCAGCAAATGTGAAGTGCTTAGAACCCTGTAAGCTTTATATTAATGTTTGCTGTTATTATTTTGTCATAGGAGAGGGAAGTGGTATATTTATCCTTTTCTAGAAGTGTTTTAATTCCATCCAACTTCTTAGAGTAAAAATGGATGCTAGAGGTCCTCTGTAGACTTCAGGACTTTCCTATCCCATCTCACCACCCGCTTGTCTTCTCTTTGACTATCTTGCCTCTCTTTAAATCTTTTGTTTTTTTTTTGGAGGTCAATTAAAGGACACAGGTATGTGAGGACAACAGCAGAGGTATGGAGATAAGTGACTATGAAGAAATTATAAAGAGTTTTAATTCTTTCCTTAATTAAGGCTTGTCATAATTTAAAGAGAATAGGGGACATGACATACTATGAAAAAATAATGGTCTTGATTGAAGGAGACTCATGTTAGTGGCACACCCTCACAATAACCATGGTCTGGTGGAATTTATAGAGTCCCACTGTGTGCACTCTGCACTCAGACATAGTAAAAAGAGGTGGAATGGTAGTGGAGATGATGTGTTACTGAAACCAGGTTTGGATGCCTGCTGCAACCAAACTCAAACTTGTGAGACAAGCGCTGAAAAGAAGGAAACAGATTTATTTAAGTGCTGGCCACTCAAGAAGATGGAGGACTCTCACCTTAATGTTGCAGTGCAGGAATAAGTTTTTATGAGGAGGGAGAGGGAAAGCAAAACAAAGAGTTTGGGGGAGGGACTGTGGACATGCAGGGAGTGTCCTTGCTGGTTCCAATGTAGATTTTCGTGGTCTACATCTTTGATTGGCCATCTGTGTTTTTTTTTTTTTTTTTTTTTCATCAGTGAATGTCTATGTCCAGGAGAATGATGTTGAAGGTCAGGAGCTGAAACTGCTGGACTGTGAAGTATAATAATAAAAAAAGTGTTTAACATACAAGCTCTAGTTTTGAGAGAAAAATCAAGTTAAAGTCATTAACTGGGTTTAACATTTACTAAAATTAATAAGGTTAGCTTTATATAAGTATAGCATATTTGCCTAAACCTGTTTGGCTCAGTGGATAGAGCATCAGCCTGTGGACTGAAAGGTCCCAGGTTTGATTCCGGTCAAGGGCATGTACCTTGGCTGTGGGCAAATCCCCAGTAGGGGGTGTGTAAGAGGCAGCTGATCAATGATTCTCTCTCATCGATGTTTCTAACTTTATATATATATATATATATATATATATATATATATATATATATATATACATATATATGAAGTATAACATATTTATTCCCCATCACAGAAGAACCATCCTCATCCTACCATTGAGCTCTATTATTCTCCTTTAAGAAATTGAGTTTTTTTTTTTCCATACACATTATACTATATTTTTCTCTGGTCTTCTCTGGAACAGTTCACCTTCTCTGGCTCTACAAGAAAGGAGAAACCTTTAGAGTGCAGCTGCTTGTTTGGGCTGATAGTGGGGCCTGGGCAGACATTTATTCATTCCTTTTAGAAGACAGCCTCTTCCCTTCCCCCTGGAATTACCTCTTGCCAAAGCGGCTGCCGTCTGGCAACAAGGCAGCCTAGGGTGGTCAAATTTCAAATGTCACCATGCAAAGGGCAGTTGCCAAGACTGAACTCAAGGATTGAAATGCCAAACCTTAAATGTCCCTCAAATACATGCTTTGCCAGCTAGTGACTTGCGACAGAAATAAGCGGCAATTATGCAGAAGTCCCCCTCCTCCTCGCCTCTTCATTTCCCATCCAGTGTTCCAAGACCATTACACGGAGTACTTTGTGATAAAGAAATGTCTCAGCATGGCCCACTTAGTATTTGGAAGCATAGAAATGAAAGGCGGTAGGGCGCATGTGCCACAGAACCACTAAATGACAGAATCATCACTGGCCTAGTTTTCTGAGTCACTGTGACAGACACAAGGGGATTGCTTTTAAAGCTGCTGATGACACATTGGGAAGACGATGTCTGCTTTAGAAGAGACTTAAAGCACCTTCCTTTCTGACTTGGAAATAAGTTTTGGATTCAGACTTTTTTTTTTTTTTTTTTTTTTTTTTTTTTTTTTTTTTTTTTTTTTTTTTGATGGTGCAGAAAAATCATGAAAGGCAAATGACAGAGTACTTACCTGAAAAACCCCTGATAGAGGCACCTCATCCACTAGCCTGTGAACATACCAGTGGAGAGAACTGGGCACATCTTTTTGCTACTTAGGGTGCTGGGGATGCCATGCGTGACTGCAGGAGAAATTTCACCACAGAGCAATGAGCCAAAGAAAACGTTACTATTTAACTATTATAGGCTGCTGTAATTCAGTCTCCTCACCATGAACAGCAAATGAGTCAAGCTAACTAATGTAGGAGGTTGGACTCATTTTCTTTTGAGGAGCCCCTGGAGAATTTCCACAGTGTCTTTTTGCTCACACAGCCCCGTTCTTCTCTTGCTTGTGCAGTTACTCATCCGTCTCTGGAGGTGGATGGGATCAGGAGACAGGAGAGGATGCACTTTCCAGAAGAAGAGGGCCAATTTTTGATGATTCTGAGAGAGACGTGCTTGCTTCTGGGGACCATCTGAAATCTTGAGTATCTGCCCCTTGGAGAATGCTGGTAGCTCAAGTTTATGAAATGCGCACACACCTCCCAAATGAAAGGAAAAAAAAAAGCCCACTATTTTTAAAACCCTTTCACCAAAGCAAACAAATCAACAAACAGAAAAGAAATAATCCCTGATTAATTGTATTGATAAGGGCCCCTGGGACAATCCCATTTGGCAATTGTTGCTTTAGTTACTGGACTGTATACTATATTAATTGAAACCTGTAGGTCTTAAACGAAAAGTAGACTGATCATGCAGCAGTTTCAATTTTGATGTCATAATGAGTTTGTAGCTTTAGGAACTAAAAATACTGGACTCCCCATTAAATTTAAATTCCAGATAAACAGTAAATAATTTTTTAGTATAAGTATACCCCAAATTTTGTATGGGTCATATTTATATTAAAAGTGTTCACTATTTAACTTAAATACATATACTAAAAATATTTGTTCACTTGAAATTAATTTTTATTGGGAATTCAGTATCTTATCTGGCATCTCTAGCACCATACTAGGTTTAAATAGTAAGATTATAAGACTTAGATAAATATTTTTAAGGAATTAAATGATATATGTGTGAGATTTTTTTTTTTTATACCTGTGTAAACTAGTTCCTGAATACCAGGCCATACTTGTTCAGAAGAACTCCTGTAGTTGTCCTGGTAACAGAACTGCCAGTGGCCATCCCTACAGAACAGCCCGAGGTGTGGGGTGTTGTTCTAACTTCTTAGAATATTTGCTGATGAGGAACCGTTTCTCCCTAGGCTCCTTGGGGACCTGCAGACAAAGTCTAGCAGGTCCTGCTGGGAGGGATGATACTCCATTATATCCTTAATCCTCTTTGGTTAGGAATCTTCTCCTTTTTCTCACTAAGACTAGGAAGAAAGAAGCTATACCAGGACTTACTTTTGGATGTCTGTATTTTCTATGTAATGGCTGGCCAACACACAACCTGAAAATTCAATCTTAGATTCGTGCAGACATTCATGCATGGCAGAGTGATGTATTAGTAAGTACAGTAGTGAAGTGTGAAGTTGGGTCACAAAAGAGTCTGATAATGACTTCTAGTGGATTTAGGTAGATTATTTTATGCAATTCTGAAAGATTTTAAAAAATAATAGGAAAGAACACATTTTTTGCCAGGTTTTAAAGTGAGATTGTGAAGCTAAAAGTGGGATGTTATCTGACTGTCCGATATTTTCTTCAATCATTAACTCACTGATTCTCTTGAAAAGGGTTTACTGAGCACCTCCTGTCTAGTAAGCATGGCTCGAGTATTCAGTGGTGAATAAGACATGGTTCTTGGCTCCAGTTGGACCCTTCGGTCCGCAGGCTGACACTCTATCCATTGAGCCAAACTGGTTTTGGCTTGAAACTTTTTTGAAAGCTCTACTGGTTGGTTGTCAACCTCTCCAGGCTCTGAGAACCCATTTTGGATCCCTCCACCTCCCTTCTCTGTCTGTTGTAATAGATTCTTCCTGTAATCTTTTCTTTAACTTGTTTCACTCTGAAAATACATCCTGGTTTCTCTCTAGCTATTGATCTTTCTGCTGCTCACTTTTCCTTCTCCCACCTTGTTCCTCACAACTCTCTCCAGTGTCCCACTTTCACTGCTCACTCCCAGTTTAGCATAGATTCATATTCCCTTCAAGGAGTCATTTGACATATTTTTGTACTAATGAGAACTGTTTTCTTTCTTGGATAGGCTCCTTATCCTCCCTTATGGATTTTAAAGTACAAAGAACCCCAACATTTGAGTTTAGCACATTGGTTTCCTGGGAGGTGTACTTCATTTTCCACCTTTTTGGGGGTGAAAGTGTGGAGTATGGGAGTAGCCTTCATAATGTTGCTTCTGTCACTGAGGTATGGAGCCCTGCCCTGGGGACAAGTATCCGCTCCAGCACTCACTGCTTGATTTGCCTAAGCCTTCATAATGCAGAACGTGCCATTCCTTTCCCTTCTATCTTCTCTGCTCAGACCCACCTTTCCACAAAGTGCCCTTTTGTGGCTGGGAGTCTGCAAGCTGCCTTTCCCAGGCTCCTGTTGATATCTGCCAGTAGGAGGCACTGGCAAAGGACTAACAGATGGGAGGAAGAAAGAGGCTGAGGCTTTAGGCTGACTCGCTGTGGTGATTTCCAACTACAGCACCGGTTCAGTGTTTCCAGCTGATCTGAGGAGACACTTCTTCTGTGGATCTAATGATGGTGTCCCCATCCATAGTAACAGTCCAGGCTTAAAGACTTCATTCAACACAGTGCCATTAGTAGCATCAGGACCTCACCCACTTTCATTTCTGCAAATCCAGCCTCTTCCTCATCCTGCTCTTACAGCCTTTCAGCACCTTTTAAATCAGTTCCCTGAATTAAATTCTCTCCATTTGAAATGCCTACAATGATTTCTGTTTTCCTGACTGAATATTCCAAAATACAACATGGCAAATCAAAAGCTAAAATGGCACAACTTTCCCCCCCCTTCATTTATGGTAGATTTCATTATCAACCAAAGGAAACCATTATGATAACTCTTCTTTCCAAGCCCACACCTTGGAACAACTTTGGAGGTGTCACACATAAATCCAGCACTATCTTGGGTGTGGGAAAACAAAATGCCTTAGATGGAGGTCCAGGACAAATTATCTTCCAAGAAAAACTTAAGAGGTTAGAGGAGAAACACTGGTACAGAGGAAAGAACACCACACTTAAAATCAAGTTCCTGGGTTCGAAGTCTGATTTCTTCATTGACTAACCATACACTGATGAGAATGTCTTGTAATCTCTCTGAACCTCCATTTCCTCACTTGTAAAATAGTGACATCGACAGCCAATTTGACTCATGAGGTCATAATGAAGGTCAACTGAGAAATGTGTGTCCACATTGTGCAAACTTTATATTGCTCTAAGGACATTATTATGGGGAGTATTAAAAAGGGCTGGGTTCCTATCCTCAGGTGGATGCTCATCTAGTTGATTTTATAAACAATTATACAGCTATAGGCATTTAAATGTTTGGAAGCTCAATGCATGAAAGGTGATTCTTAAGTAAGATCAGTCATCAAGTAATTCCTGATACTACTCTCATTCAGATAAATTGCCTAGAAACGCCTCTTCCTTTGGGGAGCACAGTTTCTTTATCCGTAACTGGGGACCAGAATTCTGACCTGCCTCCTGAATGTATTGTATGCATTAACGAACCGCGTGTGATTGAATTGCATCCTCAAGATGAGCAATTGAAATGCCAAGAGTTCTGACTGGTAATAAAGCAGGTACTTTTTTTTGATGGGGTCGTCATGAGGATTAATGATTTAATTGCAAACAAGTGCCCTGATATTCTTAGCTGAAAAGTACCAAATAGCTTGGAAGAGGAATATTATCAATTAGCTTCTGCTTTGTTTCTTGAAAGAGCAACTCAAAATCAGGCAGTGTACCTGTCTGCATTTTTTCTACTCCTTTTAGAACAGTAGGAATTGAGCAGGGATTTAGAAATGAGGTTCAGAAGGAGGTCTGTAGCAGAGTAATTAGGAATTTCTGACAGTTGTTCCCTGGAAAGTTCATGGGGTCATTTGAGATGATTTCTTCAAAGTTGTTAACAAGTATTATAACTGGGATTTAACCAGTTCAAAAACTTTTCTATTGATGAGGACAACATCTAGACTTTACTATTTAGCAATGAAAACTGTCTATGTGATTGCCTGTATTCCAACCACACTGGCTTCCTTGCTTTCCCTTCTACTCTCTGTACTCTTTTGTTTTGCCTTCTGACTTGGGCATTGCTATTCCTGGTTTTTCAAAGGTCTGGGCATGGTTACTTTTGTCCTTCCAAATCTCAAATTATGCCTCCTCCTCGAAGAAGCCGCATTCTCAGGACTCCTCCTTGTCTGTAGACCCATTCCTTTCTGTCACACCAACCTTTTTGTATTTGTATTCATTTGTATTTACAGGTAAATCAATTTATCTTTTTATTGGCTTGTTTTAGGATACACCATCTGTTCCCTTCCACTAACACATAAATGTGTGGAGGTGGTTTTTATTTATTTATGCTTTGTTTCTCACTAGTGCCTAGCACAGAGTTGTTCAGTGGAGTTGGTTGACTTGAATGATTTATGCTATTTTTGCCTTGAACAAAATTGTCCCACTTGTCATCAGTAAATTAGGTTAACTTTGAAATATTTATAATAGAGGCTTGGATGAAAAACTCTTGGCAAATTTCTATAAAATCATGACTATAAAAACAGAGTAAGAATAACAGATAGTACAGGATCTAATAATACAAGACAAAAATCCCTTGCCCAACCTAAACCATCATCACTGACATTTTATTTTCTCTGAACTTAATTTTTGTGACTATGTTTTGGGACTTTTGGTCCTTGAGAAATGAAAAAAAAAGGTATATTAATGTCCTAGATCAGAGATCAGTCTGCAAACTAAGGTCTATAGTCAACTGCCTTTTTTGTGTGAATAAAGTTTTATTGTAACACAATCATGCTCATTCAGTCCGTATTTTCTATATCTGTTTTGGCACCACCAAAGCCAAATTCAGCCAGTAAAATGAAAAATATTTACCAAGTTTGCTCACCCCTTTTCTTAGTGTTGTTTTCAAAATTCTATTTAAAAATTTCTAAATTGGAATATATTTGACATGTAACATTGTGTAAATTTAAGGTGCACGTTAATTTGATACATTTACATGTTATAACATAATTCCCATTGTGGTGATAATTTTTCCAACTCTTTGAGAGCTAGAATTGTCAAGTATATAAATTGTCTCAGGGAATCCTTAGTGGTAGGTTCTGTTTGAAGGAGTTTTGTGCTTTAATTTTCTACCCCTTTAAGCACAAGGAAGTAAAACATAGGGAAAAAAACTAAGCTGGCAAAACAGAAAAATCTCTTTAAAATATCCTTAGGCAAAACTGGAGTTTCACTACAAAAGGAGCTTTGTTGGAACAAATGAAATACTGTAATTGTGCTTTTATGTTAACTTAAAAAAATTCTTCAGCAGAGGATCTGTTTTATTGATTTTAGAGAGAGGAAGGGGGAGGAAAGGAGAGGAGAGGGAGAGGGAGGGAGGAAGGGAAGGAGAGAGAGAGAGAGAGAGAGAGAGAGAGAGAGAGAGAGAGAGAGAGAGAGAGAGAGAGAGAGAGAGAACATCCATGTGAAAGAGAAACATGCATGACAGGGGATCGAATCCACAGCCTTTTGGTGTATAGGATAGCATTCCAACGAACTGAGACACCTGGTCAGGGCTATGCCCACTTTTATTTGTAGAAAGGAAACTATCTCATCAGCATGCAGATTGGAGTCTCCTGTTTAAGGTTGGGGAATTTGATGGAGAGAGAAGGGGAAAGATTTTTAACAAAGCAAGTTGTTAATTATATCAAACATGATTTTCATTGTGTGTCTACTGTGTAAGCCATGGATTGTGTGGGTGCCTACCTGGAAGATATCTTATTTTCTCAGTGGCCTCCAGGGCAGGAACTTGTAGCTCCGTTTTATAGTGTTTCGGGCTCAGAGGACCACAGTCACTGTTCAGCATCCCATGGGTGATCAGAGGTGTCCCAGAATTAGAACCCATGTGTATTTGCTCTGCCCCAGAGAGCAGCAGTTAGAGAAATAGGGGCTGTTCTTTAGACACAAGAAAGCAGGTTGTATACATCAATCCACTTTAAACATACACAATTCTATTAGTCAATTAGACTTCTACAAAGCTGGGGAGCCCGGCCAGTGTGGCTCAGAGGTTGAGCATCGATCTAGGAACCAGAAGGTCACAGTTTGATTCCAGGTCAGAGTATGTGCCTGGGAGATATATTCATTCTAATGAATATATATCCTATCTAATAAAAGAATAATATGCAAATTGACTATCACTCCAACACACAAGATGGGTGCCCCCATGTGGTCAAACATCCTGCCCCCATGTGAACACAAGATGGCCACCACAAGATGGCCAGCAGGGGAGGGCAGTTGGGAGGGACCAGGCCTGCAAGGGAGGGCAGTTGTGGGTGATCAAGCCTGCATGGGAGGGCAGTTAGGGGTGACCAGACTGGCAGAGGAGGGAAGTTGGGGGTGACTGGGCCTGCAGAGAAGAGCAGTTGGGGGGTACCAGACCTGCAGGGGAGGGCAGTTAGGGGCAGACAGGCTGGCAGGGGAGCAGTTAGGCATTAATAAGACTAGCAGGGGAGTGGTTAGGGGGTGATCAGGCTGGCAGGCAGAAGTGGTTTGGGGCAATCAGGAAGGCAGGCAGGCAAGCAGTTGGGAGCCAGCAGTCCTGGATTGTGAGAGAGATGTCTGACTGGGATCGGGTCTAAATGGGCAGTCGGACATCCTTTGAGGGAACCCAGATTGCAGAGGGTGCAGGCTGGACTGAGGGACACCCCTGCCCCCATGCACAAATTTCATGCACCAGGCCTCTAGTGTATGTGTGTGTGTGTGTGTGTGTGTAGATAGATATGTGTGTGTGTGTGTGTATGAAGGTGCAAAAAAGTAGGTTTACAGTTTATATGGAAATAATATGAATAAATAATACAACAACTAATAAATAATAATATAAAAATAAACTGTTTAATGTACACACAACTATAAATATACCTTTACCCACCCCTTTATATTTATATACACAGACACATATATACATAAACATACACAGGTACAAGAAAGGCACAGGTGAATGAGCCCAAGCTAGGAGTGCTACAGAGTGAGCGGCCAGCTGGCCACTGACCACTGGCTGAGGGAGCTGCCCTGGCCTGAAACAGGAAGGCAAAGCACCTTCCATGCTGACTCCCAGGTCTTTCTTTGGAGGAGCCAGGGGCTGCTTTGATGGAAGGGGACAGCGCCAGAAGAAAGTGCTCTCTCTGGCACTTCCCTGTTAATTTGAAATGCCTCTAGCAAAGTCGGCTTCCTGCAAGTTTTTAAGGCGAAACACTTCCCTTTGCATTTTCTTTGCAAAGACAGCTTTTGAGAAAGAGTCTCCTTTTAAACATCCCATGACTTTGGTCAGAGAGCCGAGAACCTGGTATGAAAGATTTTAGCGCTGTCAGAAGCTTCCGCCAATGAGAGCGCGCCTGTCACTCACACTGGGGCTTGCTCAATGTTTCCCAGGTCCCCTGCTTCCACCCTGACAGCTTCTAAGTCTCAAGGGGCTAAGGGGTTTTCTTTATCTTTCTGTTTCCTCTCCAAAGTGTGCATACTTATGGAGAGACTACGGGGGGGTGGTGTGGGAGGGGGTGAAGAATAGATAAATAAACAACAAGAGCTGAGCAATTTTGTGCCTTTTTGGTTACTTGACGGTATTTTAAATAAAAATATCGGCCATGTGTTCAGCCTTCCCCGCCTCCTTGCTAATATTTAAAAGCATCCAATTAAGATTTTCTAATGTATCCAATGAGTTTAAACTGTCCTATGGTATTAGAAAAATATAACCCACATAAATAAAATACGTCAAAGCATTAAAAAGCTATTACACACGCTGAACATAAAATGGCAGAATAATGATGGATCCCGCCATGCAGGAAACATATTCAAAAATATTATCTTCCTGGTAATGAAATGCCATCCGTTTCATTTTAAGCTAAATACGTTAGACATATCAGTGGAGTCTGTGCTGACACAGCAGTGAGTTGAAATTGAAAATCTGAAATTATATATATGATTGGACACAGTGTTAAAGTAATTTATAGGGAAAACCACGAATGTGCTGGGTCTGCACCTTCTGGTGAACTCATTTTATAGAATCAGATAGAGGAAAACTCTACCATTTCTAATGTGCAGTTAGAATGGCAGCCTGCCAGGGCCCCAGCGCATTCAGTATGAAAAGGGAGAAGAAAGACAGACAGAGAGGGCTGGGAGGGGCTGGGGAGGCGGGAGCAGTCAGGGAAGTGGGGAGTGGCAGGGGGTGGGGGACAGAGACAGGGAGCGGCAGGGCCAGGGAAGCTTGCTTCAAATTACAGCAATTCTGCATAAGCCATCAAGAAAACAGCATTCGTTTTCATTGCCTGACCTAATGGGATACAGCGGCTGCAGGAGATGTATTAGCTGTCAAGACAAGTGGGAGATAACAGGAGAACCCTTGTGGGGGCAGGTTTCAGGGAGGCCGTGGCCAGGTGCTCGGTGACACCACTCGCTGAGGTGACAGTTGAGCCCCTGGTGGAGATCATCTGACCCCCAAAGTTCAGGGGGGCTCCGGAGTGCTGATAGGAAAGGAGGCGACAGAGGGCCCTCCCAAGCTCTCTCCCACCGCCTGTTTGGCTGGCAGCTGTCTATCTCCCTGCCCTACTTTTTTTCTTTACCTTTTTCAATGTTGTGCCTGTTTGGGCACCAAAGTGCAATGGAAAGCGGAGTTAGCTGGGGAATAAGGAGAAAAACAAGGCTGTGCTTTTGTGTGGAGATGTGTGACGAATGGGTACCCTGATGTGCTTTTCGTCTTTCATTTATATCCATAATCCTGCTTGAAATGTGGATTATTCATTCATACCGGGCCCGTCTCCTCCTGCAACGCCAGGAAGGCACCGCTGTGAATTTCCATTTGGTGGTTGCGCTGGCTGAGGCAGAGGTGGTCCAGTTTCTCCAGAAGTATCCTTTCTGGCCTTGTCTGGTTTTTTTTAAAGAGAAGAAAGAAAGGGTTGAACATGAACATGAAAGAAAGATAGAATGTTTTTCATTCTATAGCAACTACCTCTAAGGAGGGAAATGGAGAGTGGAGGGAGAAATGTCCAAGACCTCCAGTGAAATTGAGATAAAATGTAACCAAACCCTCCAGCTATCTTACTCCCCTCTTTCATCCAATAGCCTGGGGATGTTTGAAGCAGAGAGATAACTAGAAGGGTAAATATTTACACATCTAGAATTTATGTTGGCATCTTCTTTCTTAGTACTCAAGCTTTTATTCTTTTATATTAGTTTTTGGGGATTTCTCCATGGCAGACCCTAGGCTTACAAGCATGACCTCAGAGCATCAGGACCTAGACCCAGGGGTTATTGTGCTTCCCGTTTTGGTGTGAGGTTTGCAGGAGGTCAGATGACCTTCTCCAAGGTTACAAAGACAATGAGTGCCTCAAGTTAAACACTCTTCAAAGTAATGGTGAGGCAAATATTTTCTGCCCAGGTGAACAGCAATCATTGTGGTGACTAGAGGAGTTCAATGATTTGAGTCAAAGCAGTCCCTTTCTGATCCCTCCAACTAGCTCAGCTTGTTGCCTCCCCTGCCTTTCTTCTTAGCACCTACTACGGGGTTAATTTCTAATTACGTGGCCTGTTATTGTCTGTACTAGATATGAGTTCATGAACACAGAAACTGTGTCTGTTTTGCTCACTGCTGTAACTTCAGACCTTGGGCCAGTGACTGGCACTCAGCAGGTATGCATTTAGTGTTAACTGGCTGAATAAATGAATGGATAGATGGGTAGATGCATTTTCACTGATAACATATAATAGAGTTGGAAATTCATAGGTCATTCTTGAGAAGTCTTATCATTTTTAATTGGTTGCTGAATTATGGTGGACCTCTCCCGAGAAGGATCATACATTTTTTTTTTAAATTGTAGGAAGTCCAGTAGGACATCTAGTCTACCACTTTATCCAGTGCCGAATCATGCTTAACCATTAAGGTTCTGCTTTGACACATCCAGAGATGGGTTGCTCAATATATCACAAGGTATTACATTGCTTCCTAATGGTGGTTTGCAAAGGCATTTTATTGAGAGAATCAAATCTCCTCCTGGAAATGTCATCATACTGCTCCTTGCTTCTCTGGAGCTCCACACATCAGGCCTTTTTACACCTACACAGACAGTCCTTCAGATGTGTGAAGACAACTATCATGTTTTACACTTGCTTTTCTTTTGCAGGCTATATGCACCCATTTTTTTTTTTTTCAGCTTTGCCTTCTGGGCCTAACACCATCCTGGTTATCCTGGATAGTCAATGTGCCCTTTAAAATAATTAACAAACTAAAAATAGTAGGCACTCTATTCCAAATGTAATTGAATCTTTCTGTGACTGTTCCTTTCTTTCTAATGAAATCTTAGTATGATGCAGTCCTAGCCTATGTAATAAAAACCTAATATGTTAAATGTCCAGTCGACTGGTCGGCTACTTAACCAATCAAAGCATAATATGCTAATGATATGGTAAGCCCACTCAACTGCTCACTATGATGTGTACTGACCACCAGGGGGCAGAACTCCGACAGGTAGGTTAGCTTGCTGCTGGGGTCTGGCCAATCAGGACTGAGTGAGATGGGTTGGACATGCCCTGGAGCCCTCCCACAGTCCCTCCCTGGCTGGCCAACCTCTTGCGTCCCTCCCCAGCCCTGATCATGCACTGGTGGGGTCCCTCAGCCTAGCCTGCACCCTCTCACAATCTGGGACCCCTCGAGGGATGTTGGCGAGATGATTTTGGCCTGATTCTGCAGGGCAGGCCCAGGCCGAGGGACCCCACTGGTACACGAATTTGTGCACTGTGCCTCTAGTAGTATATAAGTATTCATAGTAGCCAGACCAGAGTGTTGAAACATAAAAACTAAAACTTACTCATTTAATTCATTCATGCACTCAAGTATTTCTTAAGCCAACATGATATACCAGCCACTGGGCAAACATTGGTAATAAGATGAATGAGACATGAAACTGCTGGCTGAGGACTTGCCAATCTAGTGAATAAGGTATGTAAGTGAACAATTATTGTACTTTTAAATCATTGATGCATATTTTAAAATATTTTTTATCACTTTTAGAACCATTGTGCATTTTATAACCAATGTATAGAGTTGATACAGCATTTGATTTTATATCCCATTTATAAATCATTGGTGTTTTTAAAAACATAACTTTATAACTGAGAGATAATGGCAATTGCAATATTATAAACTTGTCTAATACCAGTACAGTACATGCCAGGTGAAGAAATAATACAAAGAAATGACAATAATTTCTGTTTGGATGGACAGAAAAAGCTTCACAGAAGAGAAAAACAAGTATGTAGGCCTTGATGGATTGCCCATGGTTTGGTCCTCTTGTGGCAAGAAAATTACAGGCTGAGTGGAGAAGCTAGGGTTGGGGGCAGTGCTCTCCTGTGAGAGCATCAGGAGGACAACTGGGCTTCATTGTTTAGAAGGCTTTCCTCCTTAAGAGAAAACATGATGAATATTGAAAAGAAGTGTACATAATCACTATAAAAGTTCACAAATGATAAAGAAAAGAGGACAGCCACTGGGAGTTGTAAGAAGAAAAATCTGGAAGGATATCATGAATTTACACCCAAGGGCAACATTTGTAATGTAACATTTTTATGTTTACTTGGTCAGCTCCTACTCATGGCCGAGATTTGTTTTCAACAACACTTCCTCTGGGAAGCTCTTTTTAAGACTCACCTGACACTTAGGACAGACATCTTAGTGACCTCCTCTGCACCCAGGACCTGGAATATCAGTTTTAAAAGCTTGTCGGGTGATTCTAATATGAAGCCGTGACTATGAATCAGTGTTGAAAGGACAGAGGGAGATGATTAGCAAAGGGAAGGGAGAAACCTCACTAGTACAGCATCAGATCCTATTATAGAATAAGAAAACGGAGGAGTCCATGGAGAATTGGAGGTAGAACCCTGTTCAGGACAATAACCTGACAGGAAGGAGCAAAGCAAAGGGTCAGGAGGGTTTCCTTTCTGCTGTAGTGATGCTTTTAAGAGGACCCGGGAAGATACCACTGGAGCAACAACGAGGACACTGTTTCTGAAAGAAAAAGGAATTATTAACTAGGCCAGTGGTCGGCAAACTCATTAGTCAACAGAGCCAAATATCAACAGTACAACAATTGAAATCTCTTTTGAGAGCCAATTTTTTTAAAACTTAAACTTCTTCTAATGCCACTTCTTCAAAATAGACTCGCCCAGGCCCTGGTATTTTGTGGAAGAGCCACACTCAAGGGGCCAAAGAGCCTCATGTGGCTCTCGAGCCACAGTTTGCTGACCACGGAACTAGGCAAACTCACTTTCTAGGCGAGACATGAAGGATAAAAAAGGAAAACATTGAAACGGGTTGTTTCTGGGTGAAAGTTTGCTTAGTTGAGGTTTGAGGATTGAATACTATGAACTAGTAATTACAATTTTTAAAGATGTAGGATTGATTTGGGAGTTATTGCCAAGGGAAAGGGCACATGCTGTGGCTGAGACTGCATAGTGACTCTGCCAGGCCGACACAGTTACTGCTCACTGACTTGGTGTGCTTCTCGCTCAGTTTCTTTGTGTTGGTGAGGCCAGGAGCAAGTATTGGCCTTATTAGCGGTGAGTGCAAGTGCCTGTTCATTTCTGGGCTGAAGTATTAAAGGTGTGGCATGAGTCCTCTCTCTTTCTTTCCCAGCAAAATGTTGAGATAGTGAACCTCCATTCACTTAGACCCCTGAGTGACCCCATGGAGCAGAGCTTGCTCCTCCCTCTACCAATGGGGACATCTCTTAAGTGAGAAACAAACGTGTTAAACTACTGAGGATGAAGGGTTAACTTGCCAAGGAAGACAACTCACTTTATTCTGGACAACCCAGTTTGGTGTAACAGAAAAGATAAGTCATGTTGGAAGAGGACAATTTGGTTTGAAGAAATGAGATTGAACTTTGCAGCTTCTCCAAATAAGATTTGGGCAAGAATAAAATAATTTTAGAACTGGAACACAGTTAAGAGGAATTATGGTAAAGGAGACTGAACACTTAGCTGGCTTTTGAACATCCATTTTGATCTCCCTGAAAAGAGGATGGAGATACTAAATTCTATTATGTAGTAATTCAACCGTGGACTACAGACTCAAGTGTTTGTAGGATCCTTGAAACAACAACTAAATACACCCATTAAGTGCCTACTGTGTGCAGATCAATAAAGTAGGAAGATGTGAAAATTTAATATTATCTCTAAACTTGAGTGTTTTTCATTTTGGAAAGGCAGAACTAACCCCTGAAAATGGGGTGAGGATAAGGGGATGATTTATTAGAAAATTCGAGTTTTAAAGTGAGATTCTTTTGAATGTCTAGAGGGCATAAAAACTCAGGGGAAAATGGCATATGTGAAGAAAGGCTTGAATTACAAGTAAACAATACTGGGAACTTTTTAAAAGTGTTACAAGTCAAAACCTATAGACTACTAATTTTACACAAATAGTTTTGTCCATGAGCACATTTTGCAACTAAATTTGTCACAGATTTTCAAGATGGAAAACACACACACACACACACACACACACACACACAAGTATATTACTTCTTTATCAAGTTAATGCAAACTTAATGCTTTTTCAGAAGCTATAATGATATTATAAACTACTTGGTGAATTTTTGCCTTTTAAGTTTGTATTTTTTGATTGATTCAAATATAATTTTTAAAATTAAATAATTTGTAGTATAATTGATCCCTTCTTCATATCATCATAAAGCACTAAAAAAACATTTTTTAATCCTCTTTCCAAAATGTGACTATGCAAATGGAAAATGCTCACGCATGGGTTTTAAACTAATCATTCTCATCTTGCAGATGGCCAAAAAGTGAAGCACCCCTTAGTTCTTTTTAGCACTTGTTTTGCAAGTTTATTTTCACTACTTGGTGAAGACAAGGACTTGATTATTAGTAGTGTGTATCCTTAGTGTTAGGAATATGTTACTTATTACTATCATATTTAATTTTATTAGTTTTAAAGAGCATATTCTTCACAATTTAGCTATATTTTTTTAAAGGGAGTTCTTATGTATTATTGATAAAAAACATCTTTAAAATTCACACTTGGAGACTATTTATAATAATGTCAGGCTATTTAAACTCCCCAAATAAATAGATAAGGAGTTAATGTATACAAGTGGAACCTTCATTTTAATTGCTGTATTCTATTTTATTTTATCGACCTACCATCATTTAAATTTCTTACTCTAAATTTAAAAACCAGTAAAGGATATATATATGTATGTATGTTTATTTTTTCATATTATATAAATATTCACAAGCACACAAGTACAATAGAAATAGAAAAAAAGAAAAAGAAAAAGAAAAAGAAAAACAAAAACAAAACCACACCAAAATGCTAACAATGCTTTTTCTGGGGAGGAAAGCAGCTTGGGATTGTTTATACATTTTTTTTTTCCTTCTCTCTACATTCAGGATTTTACAGCCTCTTTACAGTCAGCAGGAATTCCCTTTTAAAAAGCATATTTATCATTTCTCATTCCCTTTATTTTTAATATAAATACATGAAACATTAAAAACAATTTTAAAAAGTAAAACCCTATAATCTGATAACCATAATGCTATTATTATAATTTTTATAGTATTGCTTTCCATTTCCTATTCAACTGCATATATCTATGACAGAAATGGCATAAAATTGCATCTGTAAGTTTTTGAATAAGTATTAAATTTATATAATACAAAATTCAAAGGATACAAAGGATTTATAATAAAAAGTATGTATATATAATTTTTTTACATAATTTGTACATTTTTCAGTATTTCAATATAAGGCTGTCTCATTCTTTTTTCTAATCCCCATCCAAGGATATCTTTTTAAAATTGATTCTTATAGAGAGAGAAAGGGGAAGAAAGGGAGAGAGAGAAACATCGATCTGAGGAACTTTGATGTGTAAGAGAAATATCACACATATTGACAGGTTGCCTTCCTTATTTGTCCACACCAGGGATCAAACCTGCAACCTTTTGGTGTTTGGAATGATACTCCAACCAACTCAGGTACACTGGCCAAGGCTTGCTGTGGCTTCTTCTTTATATCCTTAGTTGAAAAACTTTTATTCAACTAGATTTCAGGAGATTCTGAATGATGGTTGTTCTGTAGTTTAGTTGTAATTTTGACATGGTTGTGGGAGGATGGAGTACCATGTTTACCTATGTCGCCATTTTGACCAGAACTCCTTGAGTTATCTTTATCTTATTGATTTTAGGAAACTTTTTTATATTAAGTATTTGTTTATATATCTTACACCATTTTCAAATGACTCTTTTTCTTTTTGTAGAAATGCTTCATTTGTATTTTTTTAATATTTTAATATATTTTTTTATTGATTCCAAAGAGTAAGGGAGAGGAAAAAAGAGAGAAACATCAATGATGAGAAGAATTGATTGAAGTTGCCTCCTGCGCACCCCTCTCGGGGATCAAACCCGCAACCTGAGCATGTGCTCTGAGTGGGAATCAAATCATGACCTCCTGGTTCATAGGTAGGCCTTCAACCATTGAGCCACATCGGCTGGGCATAGAAATGCTTTCTTTTATACTTTCACATTTATTAGTATTTTACAGCTTCTAAGTTTTATATCACACTTACAAAGATTTTTCCTAATTTTGAGATTAAAAATATTTAATGTATTTTCATTTAATTTTCTTTATTTTCAATGTTGATAATTCTGGAATTTATTTTGGCAGAAAGGTCTAACATACTTTTTACACAGATGGTACCTAATTACCAAGTACTATTGAGTAATAATTTTTATTCTATTGGTTCATATTTCTACCTTTATTATCATGTAAAAGTATTTGCAGTATAAAAAAAACAAAATACAATTTTTTTTGGAAAAACTTAAAGTAACCATTTTTTAAGTTCCTGAAAGGATACCTTAATAATAATTATAAGATACTTTTTAAAACAATGGGCATAATTTTTCAGATAAATAGAATTGATGGAAAAAAATAAAGTGAATACAAATTATAATCAGGGAACATTTTATCTGCCTTTTCCAAGTGCTGGTCTGCTGATTCATGCCAGGTCAACTACACAAGAACCACTTGGGAAACTTACAAACAGGGTGAGAGAATTATTATCTCCAGGCTGGGCTCCTGGCATTTATAGTTTTTAAAATTCTTCCTAGATGATTTTGACAGTACAGTCAGAATTAGAAACCATTGGTTCACATAGTCATAGAAACTTGTTTATTCTATTTTTATTATGTCTACTTCATATTAAAGCCACAATTTACTTTAGGAAAAAGGAATTAGGTTTGTATAATTTAGAACTCTAGTATGTGGACATGTCTAGTGTCCATTCTCCAGTCTTCAGTAAAGCATAGTTGGTAGTATGCCTTAGCAGGTGTTTTTATTCCCTCCTGTCTCATGCTCTATGTCCATATTGACTCAACTGGGATCATTTCCAGCCCTCTCCTAACAACTTCTATTCATCTTCTTCAGCCCTTCCCTAGGCAGTGGCTAAGAGAAAAATCCCACTCAGCTGCTCTATTTTTTACAAGAACCTAAGAAAGAACAAGTTTTAAACCAGAAATCACCCTTTCCCCACTTTTTTTTTAAACTATAAAAGGCTGGATGTGACTGGATGACTGGATGACTGAACGACTGGCTAGTAGCTATGATGTGCACTGACCACCAGGGGGCGGATGCTCAATGCAAGATCTGTCCCCTGGTGGTCAGTGCACTCCCACAGCAAGAGCTCGCTCAGCTGACAGATGGGCACACAGCTGGCGAGCTCAGCTGCTGAGGTGCTAGCCTCTCCCGAGGACACTTCCTTGTGCACCAGAGCTGTGGTGGCAGGTGCAATGGGGCAGAGATGAGTAGGAGCAGCATGGTGCCCAGCCCGGGTTCTGGCTCCTACCTGGCCTCCTGCCACTTTGTGTACTACTTCGTGTTGTGTGGGATCTACCTGGACAACGGGCTGGAGCCTGACCAGCTGGCAGGTAAGGCTGGGCTGTGGAGGTGTGGAGGTCCACTGATCTCTGCAGGCCAGGCTGAGGGACCCCACCAGTGCACGAATCTGTGCAATAGGCCTCTAGTAAATTATATATTACCCCATGTTTGAAATGATTTAGTTAATCAGAAAGTAGCATTTAACTTGTAATTGCTTCGTATTTCCACTGTATAAATCAAAATTTTACATAAGAAGATGTCATCTTCTGATCAGAATTTATTCCCATCTGTGTTGATAAAAGGCTACCATAATATCACTACAGCTGATCTGTCTGCCCTCACACACAAGTCACCCCATTCACATCACTTTTGTCTTCCAACATTTTTTATTCTTCTCTATTTTAAAAAATGCCAGGTTTACATTTTTTGTACCTTTCAACTTGCTCTTCTCCTTGTCCAATATACTACCTCTAGCCCCCACTTTGATCATGATGAAATATATATTTGAAAGTGAGTACTTCTGTAGTAACATGAACTGCATCCTACTGTACTTACTTGTTTATATTTTTTCCCCTCCACTAGAATATGAGTGCTCTTTGCTCTGGCAATTGGCAAGGGAGTATCACTCAAAGAAACATGCCATGAAACTGGGGTTCTAGGGTAGGCCTGGTCCATAGCCAAAAGTAAAAGTACATTTCATTTAATGGTGAAGGAGAAGCCCATTAAACCCCCAGTGTGTGCTGCACTTGAGTTAAAGCTATGCTTTTCCATACTACAAAACTGATAAAAAAAAAACCCCACATAAAACCAGTCCCAAGGTAGCAACTATTCTTGGAATACTAGTAAGAAATAAATGCAAACACTTTGAGAGGGTATTTTTAATAATCTAGGCCACAGGAAAAAAATATTTCCCCTTAACATGAAGTTAGCCTAAAAATATTTGAGAACAATCCATCATATGAGTTAGAGTAAGCAGACAAAAAAAGTTTAGCAATGCTAAATCCTGATGCTTCGGCAGGTTTGAGAGAAAATAAATCACACACAAACACACACACACACACACACACACACACATACTCACTGCAGCATTGGTTCTCAAAGAGTGGTCTTCAGACCTACAGCTTTAGCATTAAGAATTTATTAAAATTCATTATTTTGGGCCTTACTCCTAACCTCCTGAATCAGAAGGTCTGTGTGTGTTATCTGGCAATCTGTGTTTTAAGGAGTTTACCAGGTGACAACCATTGTTCCAGCATAGAGAAACCCTTTGTGTACGCTTACGAGGAGAACATGTTCAGATTGTTGATGAAGCGTTGTTTATCATACAGAAAAAAAGTTGGGGAAAATTTGTATTCATTCAATGGAATATTCTGGAGCCATTAAAACGAATGAACTAGGTCTTAATGTTTTGATATGGGTAATTCTCAAAAGCAATGTCGAGTAAAATATATAGGTGGTGAAAGTGCATGCAGAACAGTGATTCTCAAACTGCAGGGATTTTGTCTTCCAGGAGGTATTTTTGCTGTCAAAATTTGAGGGATAGATGCCAGGATGCAGTTAAGCATTGTACAATGTGCAGGACAGCCCTCCTCCCCAAACGAAGGATTCTCTGGCCTATGTTAGACTCAGTGATGTGTAGGTCCTAATCCAGAACCTATAAATGCTTGTTTTAAGGCAAAAGGGCTCTTGCTGATGCAATTACATTAAAATATTAAAATAGGGAGATTATCTTGAATTATCCTAATTAAATAGTTGCAGGGATCACTGTTATAGGAGCAATAGGAAGCTAACCCCCCCTCCCCCATTTTTTTCCCCCCAGTGGAGCAAAGGTTGAGAAATACTGGTATATAATAGCATTTCTATAAATTAAAAATTATACCAAAAATAAGATACATTTTTAATGAATTTCTATATGTTTGCTTAATATTGAAAGTCATGCATGGAAGGGATACATACCAACTCCCAGATTGCAGTAAGCTATGGAGGTGTTGAAGGAGAGGAAGGTGGAGGATATGACTGGGCTTTAGCTGTGTCTGTAGACTTTTGGAAAGGGGACTGTTTGCCAGGAGACCCAACCATGTAATTGGAGGGACATGGGGGAGGAGATGGAAATGGAGTTCACTGACCAGTGATTTAGTAAGTCATGCCTATATAATGAAGCCTCCATAGAACTCCAAAAAGATGGGGTTTAGGGGACTTCCAGGTGGCTGAACATGTGAAGGTCTGAGGGAAAGTGATGCACACTGGAGAGGGCATGGAAGCTCTGTGCCCTTTCCCTATGTCATGCTTTATGCATCTTTTCATCTGGCTGTTGATTCCTATCCTTTATTATCCTTTGTAGTAAACTGGTAATCTAGTGAGTAAACCGATGCCCTGAGATCTGTGAGCCGCTCTAGCAAATTAATTGAACCCAAGGAGGGGGTTGTGAGACCTGTGATTAATATAGACAGCTGGTCGGAAGCACAGGTAACAGCCTTGGTTTACAATGGGCAGCTGAATTGTGGGACTGTGCCCTCAACCCTGTGAAATCTGATCCTAACTCTGGGTAGACAGGGTCAGAATTGAGTTGAATTGTAGGTCACCCAGCTGGTGCTGGAGAATTAACTTGGTGGTGTGGGGGGGGAAAACCCATATAGGAGAATTGGGTGCAGAATTATTAATCCCCAAGGACAGTCAGACAGGTTTTACAATTGACCCCGAGGAGCCTCAAGTTTCACATTTTTAAATAACTACCTGTCAAAGGAAGCAAACTTACATTTCATCTCAATCTTATAAGGATTAATTCCCAGTTAGATTTTAAAACTCCTAAGTGAGACATTCTGAAGTTTTCATGTCTGTGTTTTCTAAACCTATACTAGTAGACACCAATTCATTCCAATTGCACTTTGGTCTCTATAAGGTAACAATGAATGTCTCTGATCTTTTGGGCTTTATTCTTAATCTGATTTCCTCAGGAGAATTCTTATTTTTGTAAATACTTTCACAGTTATAAGGAACTGTTCATTATTGAAAAATTAAAGATTTGGATTACCATTTAACTTCCTCTATTGCTCTTAAAATGATGACTTTTACTTTTGCTATTTATTTTCACTGAAGGATATAAGAGAATTGATTTTTTTTCCTGGCACATTTTCATGTATTTATATACTAACAGATGAAGTATGCTCTGGGTTTCAACCAGCTGGGCTTTCAAAGTATTTTTCCAGACAAATTTTTAACTTCAAAATTGTGCAAATTATTAGAACTCCATGGGGATATTTAGTGCTTCTTTAAGATTTTGGAACAATCCCAGGAAGAAATCTGTAGCTTTAGGTTCCAAAATTCCCATGGCTTAATCCTTCAGGAGTAATAAAGGAAAAGAAGGTAATCTTAACGAGCAAGCTGTGCTTCACCCCATACAAATGATTCCCATTTCTATTCAGTCTCATCTTAGAAAATAAATACTTTCCTCTAGAAACTATGAATGAATCAGAATGACTTATTGATTCCTGCAGAAGCCCACTACAGATAAATTCATTCAGACGTCGCTCCAGGTTTAAGTTTGCTGGAAACTATTAGCAGAATTATTGGATGGGATTTTCCTAATAGTACTTCCAGCTGAAGTGTTGAGAGAGACTTGAATTACACCAGAAAGGGTCCTTGCAGCACACAAATAACAAAATAGAGTTATTTTACCTTGGGCCAGAGGACACCAGAGAGAGTTATACACACAAAAACCAATCTAGCATCCTACTCTGGCTCAGGAGATGCTGTTTGTCCCAGGTCCCAGTATGTCTGGTGAAGGTGAGCCTGAGCTGACTCATGTTTGGAGTGCAGCATGGCAGAAGGCCATTGAGAAAAAGCAGAAACTCCCAATCCAGGGACTTGGCTCAACTTGCTCAATCTCTTCTCTGAGATTTATTTTCTTTTATATATAATTGGGCTCAGTGACTTTAACGTTTCTTTCCATCTCAAAAATTCTGTTCTCTCCAAAGACTTCTTCTGAGCTAAGTCCTCATGAAAAAAAAAAAAAAAAAAGCACATAGAAAACTTCTAAACCTTACAGAACAGCCCTAAGGAGCATGACTAAAGGTGGCAGTGAAGCATTGAACTTTTGGGACTCTCTTATCACATTCTCAGGGTTTGAGTTCCAGCTTCATTACTCACCAGAAGTGTGACATGGGGTGGGTCTTGTTGAGTCCAGTGCTTTCATTTCAAATGGGGCGGTGATCCTAGTTGCCATGAGTATTACATGAGAGAATCTTAGAAAACCCTTCGTACTATGCATTTTTTTCATAGACAGTATGTACCATGTTTGTAATAGGATGGATCAAAGAAATACGGTTTTAGAAGTAATCGGAATATGGGATTTATCAAAGAGGACCAACTTAATACTATTATGAATGGCTATTGCTTCTGTACCTGATGTTGGTCTTGAAGTCACCAGGAAAAAAATATCAGGGAGGAAAGATGGATATGAAGTGGGGGAGAGCAAGGACAAAGAATAATACTCAAGGATGAGCTGGGACCATTCTCCTTGCCGCAGTCCTCCCACTGTAATGATGTGAATGTCCTGAGGGAGCTAAAGGGGCAGCATGCTGGATTACTGCCCCATGCCAGCGTGGGAGGCAGCAGATAAGCAACATGTGTGAGCTACCACTGTGCTTGGTGTCTGCACTGCCCTTCTGAGCACAGAGACAATATGGCTGCTTCACTTCTGCCTTCCAGATCTGTGTAACATGCCGTTGGTGCACTATGTGAACCTGCCCCATGTAAGGAAGGACATTCTGGGAAATGTAGGCTCCAGCTCAGCTAAGTTGACCAGTAGGAGTCCACTGCTCTCTTAGCTATTACCATTGTTTTTCATCTTCAGGAAAACTATTCTAAAATGCCTACCTAAAATTGCTTCCCCCTGCCCTGGCCAGTGTGGCTTGATTGGTTGGGCACGGATTGAAAGGCTGCTGGTTTGATTCCTGGTCAGGGCACATTCTGGGATTGTGGGCTCAATACCTGGTGGGGAGCATGCAGAAGGCAGCTGACCAATGTTACATCGATGTTTCTTTGTCATTCCCTCTCCCTTCCTCTCTCTCAAAAAAAACAATAAAAAATCTTAACAGAAAAAAAAATTGCATCCCCTACCCCAAGTCATTCTCTATCACAATCTATTTGAAGCTATTTTATTTGTTTACTTATATAGTATTAACATCCTTATAGTGTCTTGCCAGATTATTGTAGAATAAAAGCTTCATAAAGGCAGGAGTATGGATATCCTTTTCATTGCTATATATGCAGAACCTAGAACCGTGCCTAGAATATTGTAAGTATCAAGAAATGTTTAATGAAAGTGGTCAAACCACAATGTGAATCAAAGTTGGAGTCTTTTTGGAAATTTTACATTCTATATCTGATCCCACTGTTTAGATGATTGTAAAAGGTATGCAAAAATCTTGGACCGTATTATGTGCTATGCTAAGCTTTCTCTGTGTTGAATGAGTTAGGACATCATTGACTGCTATAACAAATAAAGCCCCACGTTTCAGTGGCTTCTCATAATATGCATTTTTTTCTGAGTTCACGAGTGCTTCTGTTTGATGGGTGCCATTCCTTCTCAGAGTGACTCCGAGCTAAGCTCTTTCACATGCCCACCCTCCCCGAGAGGACACTGTTATTCTTTGCCTCCAGCAAATAGAAGCTGGGGATGGGGCACACTGGTTCTTAAGAGATACATGCTATTTATGTACGCATTTCACTGGTGAGAAATGGTCACATGGCACCCCGGGAAGCTAAAGGGATGAGGAAATGTAATTTCTGCCTGGGAAACTGTTTCCCATGGACAGCACCAGGTGGAGAGGGGGAAACAATTTTATTAGATAGCTAGATGTCTCTGCCACCGTTATATTGTTTAGTTAATTTTCACAGCAATCCTATAAGTTTGGTGCTATTAATGTTCCCATTTTGCATTTGAAGAACTTTATATGAAATGTTTTTATGTAACTTGTGCAAGGTCATACAATTAAGAAGAATAATTTTGAAACAAGGAGATTAAAAGAAAACAACCTTCTTAACCCCATCATATACTTCCTCTTGGCTCACAGGAAAGTTTTAACAAAAGCAGTTGATGGACTACTAGTAGGGGTGTCGAACTCAATCAGAGAAGGGGCCAAAATCTAAAATCCAGCCTAAATCGCGGGCCGAATGGTTTACTGAACAGTCATAAACTGACAATGTCATAAACTGACAGTGGAGTGCAGTGATGACAGCGCGGTGCGGGCCACATTGCAAGGCCTGGCGGGCTGGATTTGGCCCACAGGCCTTGTGTTTGACACATGTGGACTAGAGTCTTCGAAAATTTCAAACAGGTTTTCCATAGATAGAGTCAATTAGAGAGTTTCTATTATCTATAATTACTTACAGGTCAAATTCTCAAAAAAGACAGAGCAGGTTTTAAAATTTATATGGACAGTCTCATGTCATCATATCATTATATTTTAGTAGGTAGACCAATTAATGTTGCCTGGACATAGAAAATAAATTTAGTGAGTTTGAATCTAATTTCTTAAAATGGATACTTGAATGGAGACATGTGGAACACCAAAGAATTTGGGTTGTTTGTTATTAAAAAAAAACACACATACACAATAAATTTACATTTGTACTATACATTTTGGTGAGTTGAGAGGAGGAATGAAAACCTGGGGCCTCTGGTTCTGTTGGGTCATATCAGTGGTACACAGTATGTGAGCATTTCTTGAGGAATTGCCAGTGTGTGTGTGTTGAAGGAAACCAGAGCTGAAAACTGCCAAGACAGTGGTTTAAAATCGACCCAAAGTTGGTTTTTACTAAAGAATTTTAGCTCATTGATTATTTATTTATTTATGTTAGTCCTCACTAGAAGATATTTTTCCCCCCATTGTTTTTTAGGGTGGGGGAGGGATGGGAGAAAGAGGGAGAGAAGCATTACTATGAGAGAGACACATAGATTGGTTGCCTCCTGCTCGAGCCTCTAGATTGGGGTGGGGAACAAACCTGAAGCCCAGGTATGTGCCCTTGACTGGGAATCAAACCTGAGACCCTTTGGTGTGGGGGCCGGTGCTCTAACCACTGAGAAATTGGCCAGAGCTGATTATCCTCTTAGATAAGAGGCTGAATATGGAATGTATGCCAAAGGGATGCGTCAAAATCTATATATGTAATATATAGATTCCTACACTTAACAGATGCTATAGAAACTGCAATCAGGACCTCTGGTTCAGTACCATGTGGATTTCTAGAAATTCTTCTATGCTTCCTACTTTAGAAACCAAAAGGAAAAGAACATATGTGAAATCTAAGGGAACATCAGAATAAATATTTATAATCTCTCTCTATGCACATTTACTTGTCACTCAAATAACATGAATTCAAACTGCCATAAGTAGGAAATACCCAGGAACTTTATGTTGCTTAGTATTGGCGCCATGGGCTTGGCTTGACAGGTGCAGCTTTTGTGACCTTAGAAACAAGCAAGTGCCAGATGGAAAGAAAGTGAAATCCAGACTAAAAATATTTTCATTTTGTAATGAAAAAATATGACAGTTTGTCTAGCAAATGACAGCGAGATAGAAAAGGAAAAAAATGAGTTAGAAGAAGAAAAGTCAATGCTAATGATTCATAAAAGCCATCCAGGAGAAACCAAATGTGTGATACTTGTTACCATTACGCAAGGATCTTTTATCCTGTGGAGTTTATTGTCGGACTGATAACATTAATTTAGCAGAAAAGTTGACTTTTACTATGCAGCTAGCTGTGTGGCAGAGCTGAGAGCTATGGAGAGCTGGCAATAATAGTGAGACTAGATCTTGGTTCAGACTGAGCTCTGCCTCTGTCTGCCCACTGTCCTTGAGGAAGTGGTTTAGCCTCTCTAAGCATTAGGCTTCTCACCTGTAAATGGAGGGGCTGGGCAGATCAAATAATTGTTTAAATCCCTCAGGATGGTCTTTGGCACATATTAAATGCTCAATAAATGATCATTATTAATTATTTTTGGTTAAGTTTTACATGTAAAAATGTACTTTAAATAGTGTAAAACACGACTCCATTAGAGTATTTGAAATTTTTTTAGGTACTAAGTCCTTGATATACCTTGTATGCCATGATGTTTATTTGGGATCCGAGACTTTGGTTCTCCTTACCAGGCAGTCTCCTCTATTTGTTTTGAATGACCCCAGAAACCTCCTTAACGGAGGTGCAGTGTATTAGGTCTAGTAATAATTAATGTCGTTTTCTAATACTTTTTAAAATCGAATTTATTTAAACAATACAGCAAAATTTAATCAACAATATAGTTGCCATTGTTTTCTACTACTTGTGCCCAATGCTCAGGAAGCATTTTAATCCCTCTGTTGTAAAATTCTTGTGATTTTGATGCAAAAAATTCGGTCAATGCATTTTTGAGGCATTCTTCATTATTAAATTTTTTTCCAAGAAGAAAGTTTTGCAAAGAATGAAACAAATGGTAATCAGAAGGGGCAATATCAGAAGAATATGCAGGTTGAGGGAGAACTTCCCATTCCAACTGGTGCAGTTTTTCAGCAGTGATTCTTGCAGTATGCGGTCGTGCGTTATCGTGGTGAAGAATTACGCCCTTCCGATTAATCAGCGCGGGTTCTTTTTCTCTTAAAACTTGGGCTAACCTTTCCAATTGGGCACTATACACTGCACTTGTAATGGTTTGGTTAGATGGTAAAAGTTCATAATGAAGAATTCCTTTAAAATTCCACCAAACACACAACATCACTTTTTTCGCATGCAAGTCAGGTTTTGGCACCGGCTGCGGAGCCTCATTTTTGTCCAACCATTGAGGCCGCCTTTTCAAATTAACATACAGCACCCATTTTTCATCTCCGGTAACAATTTGCCCTAAAAACGGCAAACGGTTTTGACGAGAGAGGAGCGAACTGCAAATTGTGACTCTTTGATTACGGTTGTTGTCGGTCAACTCATGAGGAACCCATTTTCCAAACTTTTGGACTTTGCCAAGTGCACGCAATTGATTGGAAATTGTTTTTTGTGAACAATTTAAAGTTGTCGCAAGCTCTTGTTGGGTAATTTGAGGATTTTGCACCAAAAGAGCTTGAAGAGCTTCTTGATCAAAATTGGACACACGGCCTCAACCACTCTTGTTATCTAACGAAAAATTTCCCTCGCGAAATTTCTCAAACCAACGCTGGCATTTTCTGGCGCTAACTGCATCTTGACCAAGAGCACCACAGATGTTTTTTGCAGCCTCACTTGCTTTTCTTCCTAATTGGAACTCGTAAAGCATGCAGTGCCGAATATGCTCTTCATCCGCCATCTTCTTAGCCCTAGTTTTGCAACAAAAACCAAACCAAACACAAACTTTTTCAAGCAAAACTTGTTAATTGCACTTCACACGTTCTGTAGATACCACGTGTTTGAAGGTTATGTCAATACAAGTCAACGCCAAGCAAGATTTTAAACGAATGTTTAAAAACGACATTAATTATTACTAGACCCGATAGAAGGTTGTGGCGGGGGAGGCACTGGTTCTTAAAGGCATGCCTCGTGTATAGGAAGAACGAAGCATCCTTTGCAAGTGTGTTGGGTCAGAACATTGGGGATGTTGGGGGTTAGCAGGTTGTGAGGCCCAGGAGGTTATGAGAAATTAAATTCCGTTGGTTTTATTTCAGCATCATTGTCCACATGGGTCAAGAAGGTTTCTTACTACAGAGCTTCACCTCTCATCGACTTACTCACAGGAACCGTTTGCAAAAGCAGAGCCAAGATTGTGATCAGCAAGGACAATACTAATTACCGAAACTGTTTGCCTTCCCAAAGCTCTCTCGTTTTTTTGTGCGTCTAACCACCAGGCGCCTATTTCTTTCCTTTAACGCCAATACATCACCCCTGAATCAAAATGCAGCAATTATTTATGAGCTTGCAGTGCGTTTCTTTTTTCTCGTCTATGTCTGATATTACCACTTCTGATGGCGAGGCAGTTAAATGAGAAAGACAATCTTCTGTATCAAGATTTAGACTGAGGCAACTTCCATTCCTAATGGCGTAAGCACTTTTGTCTGGTACCAGTAGAGTGGATACATATGAGGGCTGTTAATTTAGCTCTAATGTGGGCTGCATGGGGAAAGCAATAGGGGTTCTATTTAGTCGGTAGTAAACAACTTTGGAATCAATGTGTTTTCCTTTACTGAAGACTTGCTTAGTGCGTCGGAAAAAAAATTCTATTAGTTTGCTTCATTTAGTAGTCACCACGTAGCCTGCACGCGAGCCAGTGGCTCCCATTAAGGCCGGCACAACTGCTTGTAGCAAAACGAACCGAGCCATCTGAATTCAGCCCCAGTGTCATCCTTTAGCAAGCCAAACAGAGGCATGATTTAAGATTTTCCCAACATTTTATGGCAATTTGTTTCCTTTGCCACAGGCCCGCAATGATGCAAATTGCCATCAAGTGGGATAATCAGGCGGTGGAAGTGTCATAAAACTGCAGGAGAAACAAATTTCCATCTTGGAACTTTGCACGCCGATTGAATGTGGGTGAGCATACGTGTGGACCTGGCTTTGCTGGTGTTATCTGGTTGCCAAGCTCTGGGCCAAGCAGAAATGATTCTATTTTGTCAATTTGTACTCGTTTTAAAGCCAAAAAACGGGAGTGAAAGAGGACCTGGAAACAGAAGGAAGCACCAGGCCAACCTTTTTTCCTCAGGTGCCTGGGCTGTGATCCTGAGAGGGATGGTCCAGCGGAGAGGATGCCAAATGTGTGCTATTAGATAGATGGAGGAGAAATTAAGGGCTGTTAGAGACTGGAGTGCTTTGGCCTTCTGGAATGTCATGGTACTTGTGATATGTTTTGGGATCCCTGCCCTGCCTTGAACAGCCCTGCCTCTCTTTTGCCATGAACAGCCTGTCCCACAGTGGGAACCAGCAGTCTGGAAATGACATTGTCAGACCAAAGCTCTTCAGGGCCTGCTGAGAACTGGGACGTGATGGAGAAGAAAGGCTCTATTCTCACATATTCATTGCTTGCTCTTGGAAGCAAAATGGATTTTTTTTTCTGCCTGGGAAATAGACTCCCTTTGTCTTTCTGCTTTATTGTTTGTATTTTTTTCTTTTCCTGGCCACATTTGTACCCCATGGATCATTTCCATGTTTCAGGTATCATGAATCATCCCTTGAAGAACCAAGCAGCCTAAAATTTCTACGTGTCCCTTTATGGCTGATAATGGGGTGTTTTCATTTCCCCCTTTACTTGTGTGTCATCCCTTTTGTTTCCTCTTTTGTAACATTACATTAACGGCGTCCGTTTGAAAGTCCCCTAAGGACACCTTGCATAGCTTCATTCCTGCTAACTGAACTGGTTTTGACAGATATTTTAATAACATTCTAACTCATTGCTAAGTGGTAAGGGTAATAGTTATAATCTTTGCTTCCTTTCTAAAAAGAAAATAGATCCCAGAAAGAGTTCCTCTAGAATTTTTCTGAATTTATCGAGGACTTTCCGATGAGCAATTTTGTTACCCAGTTTTGATCCTGTTGCATCGAAAAGGTAATAAGGAAGGTGATGAACAAATGGTCTCTTCCTAGCTCTCACAATGGCAATATTTTACCTATAGCTTTAACATATAGTATTTTCATGTTCTTATGCTTCCTATCTAATTCAGTGTATGTTCTGTGATGTTCTCTTTGAATTTAATATACTTAGAATATGAAGGGTATTGCTTGGTCTATGTTAATAACAGCTAATGTTGAGAACAAATATTTATGGAGCATGCATGATATTTAAATGCATTACCTCAATTAATTTAAAAAATAAGCCTATGATACTTTTTCCTCTCAAAGTATCCTTTCCCCCAATTTTAATCAATCAAAGATGAACAAATGGATTGATTCCCTTTTTAGGACAAGCTCTAATAGAGTTTTACTTTCTACAGATGATGATGTCTTGCAGGATACATAGGTATACGGAAATCAACCGTGAGACCTTGGTTTTGTGCCTATTCAAATGTGCCATTTGGGGGCATATGAGAGGCTGATGGTGAGAAATAATTGGATGGGAAATTTAAGAGTTCTGTTTTATCCATGTTAGCTTTGAGATGCATGTCAGGCTTCAAAGTGAAGATGTCAAAGATGTGGTTGCATACGTAAATCTGAAGCTCAGTGGTGAGGTCAAAGCTGGAGATGGGAATTCAGAAGTTATTGGTATTAAATTTATGATGGGATAAGTAGCTGCTCACAAGGTGTTCATTTGGTCCAGGGCTGATGGTCTCTACTAGCTCACTTTATCAGCATGTCTGACATTTGATAGAACCTTAACAACTGCTCATGGCCCTGAACTATATACTAGAAGGCTGCAGAGTACTAATGATAGGAGCCTAAGTTCCAAGTATTTTGGCTACTTCCTGCCCAAAAGTATCTTTGTCCTTAAGGTTAAATTCTGGGAGGGCATATAGGAAAGAGGTAAAGAAGAATTTTATCCACTTGTGTTTGGGGAACATGCCCTCTTGGGTATCCCGAGAGAAGTTTCTCCCCCCACCCCCTTCTGTATTTAGAGCTTACTGGCTTCTAAAGAGAATTTAAGAATTGGGTCTTTAGTCCTACTAGGTGATTTTAAAAATAATTCACACTCTGAAATTTGAAGCCATATAAAAAATTACTCCTCTTTATAACAAAATATTCTCAGTATTCAAACCCAAATCAACATCATGATGGGTGTTGGTATCACAGAACTGCAGTGACGTGGACTTGTATCCTGATGTCAGTGTTCTTTTTCTTCTTACTATCTAACCCTAGAAATTTTGATTTCTGCCTCAATCAAGCAATATCAGTAGTTTAAAATGCCATTTAGCATTTGTTCAGTAATCTGTATTTTAGTTTGCAATCTTGGACATAAAAGCACAAATAATTTAAGTAAGGCATGAGAGCTTAATATTTTTCTTTATCCTTTTTGAACACCAGTTCAAATCATGAACTAGTTCCTACTTTTACTGATTTTTCTTATTGTTGGCACTCCCTGTAAGGACAGACTAATCATATACTCCTTGGTTCTTTTCCTCTTTTATTTCCAAATCTTTATTTCCTTTCACATATGCTTTTGAAATCCAAGTAATTGAAGAGCTTGACAAGATGTGGAAGGGACAAGCATGTGCTTATGACTATATGGCTGGTCCCAAGGGAAGGGAAAATACTCCTCGTAGTTGCCTTAAATTTATTTCTATTATGGGGCCTTTTCTTATGGCTCCACAGAGAAAATTCCAGCTGAGAGCTGCACTTAAGGCAGTATTATATGGACGCTCATTGACTGGGCTGAGAAACATTTTTAAAAAAATACATTCACTTCATTACTCAGGAAAGATATTAAGACATCTTTCAAATTATCTAATCATAATTATTAGGATGAAAATGACTGATTCCTTAACATTTTACAGTAACTATGTTTCATTTAAAATTAATGTCATAGATACTTAGGCAAAAAATGTTTGCTCATTTGTTTATATGTTAATTATATTACATCTATTTCTTTTTACATAATGCATTTTAATTTATTCAGATTTATTCAGTGTATTACAATTGAGTTATCTCTATGGATTTTTATAATTTATGTTATAAAAACTTTATGAGAAGAGAAAGTCTTTGTTCATACTGATATTTACAACAGATTTATGGCTTTCAAGGAATAGCCCCAGAAGTTAAAATTTTAATATAATTTTATTAGTGTTTAAACACCACTTCATCAATAAATCTTGCTTTGATGCTTGTATTATTCCGTTTTCCATCATACCTTGTTAGTGTTCAGTAGTGACTAGCATGTGCATCCATACTCTCTCTTTAGAGGAATCTATATTAAAGTTGGAAGAGCTTCAGAGTTCACGCCATGAAACTGAGGCTGAAGAGAGCTTCTCTCTTACCCAAGTAGTTTTATCAAACTGCTCTCATCCTTGTGGAAAGTGACATGTTAACATCGCCTGCCTCAGAAGTCACAGACAAAATCTAGACAGAACAGTTGAGTTTACAAGCATATATATTCAACCCCAAATCCCTTCAAAATGAGCATTTACTCAAAATGGATATAAAAAATAAATGAGCATGAAGTTACCTAAAGGGACATGACCCAGTGGATGGAAAACTGAGGATGTGTCCTATTGAATTTCTGGATATAAGCAATGGCCTTCTTGGTAAATGCCTCAGTTTTTTCTTGTGTCAACCCAAATTCCTACACGTTTCCCGTGCTGTGTTTATTTCTAGCAGCGTAGCTTCCACAAGGAGGGCATGGCCAGACAGCTTGTTTAAATACAGAACACAGGCAAGGCAATGGAAGGAAAAAGTGGTTTCAATAATGCAACTCAGAAAGGATGATATGTTTTATGACTTCTGAGCATTGGGGGACATGTTCTCATTGTTCTCAGTCTTCACTACTCTCCTCAAATTAAAGAGTCAAGAATAGCTTGAAAAAGAGACTCCCAGTGGTGTAACTCGGAGCGTGAGCAGCAGATATGTTCTCCAAATCAGGAGAGGCACCTTGGTTGCAGGGCTTTGCAGAGAGCACATCGGCATTTCTAGCCTGTGCACAGTCTGTGTGGGGTGCTGCTGAACCTGGGTAGCTGCAATGATAGAAATGCCGTTGTTGAAGGCTCTGTCTTAACGTCTTTGAGAAACTGCAGAAAGCAAAACTGAGATTTTTTGTCACTACTACTTAAAACTTTAATGTAGGAAAATGACATTGCAGCTGAGATCACTTACCTGCTGATTGCAGTTATGATTTTTAGTGCTTAGAGCAGTGTTTCCCAAACTTCTCTCATGATGAGAATCACCTGGTGGAGTTGTTAAAACACAGATTCCTGAATCCCAACTAAGAAGTGCTAAACTAGAATTTTTGAGAACATATAGGTAAAATTGCATACCTAACTTAGTGCTCTGTATATAAAATCTGTCTTAGAGCACTAGTTAAGTATACAATTTTACCTATATGTTCCCAAAAATTCTAGTTTAGCACTTCTTAGTTGGGATTCAAGAATCTGTGTTTTAACAACTCCACCAGGTGATTCTCATCATGAGAGAAGTTTGGGAAACACTGGCTTAGAGGAAGCATATCTAAATAGTCCCTCATTATTATAAGGTCTTGCTGAGACACGTTTCTTTCTGATGGTGACGTGTCACACTGACTCTGGGAAAGAGTGTGAAGCAGACAATATTTGTTATTGAAGACCCACCCATCTATTAAGTAACTTCTTTTCCTTCTGCCTCAAATTCCCTTCCCAAGGCTGTTCTCAACAAAGGGATCATATTTGATGGCAACTTAAAGTGTAAAAAAACCTCTTTAGCATATTTGCACTTTATCAGAAATCAAAATCTTGAACTAAGAGAGTGAAATGCTGGTAGTGTAATTTTTGAGCAATTAATGTGCAAATGAGGAATTTTTTTTCCCCCCGGTGGGGAGAAGAGGACTTTATTCTTCCCTTAAAATTATGCCATGTTAAAAATAAAACAGAAATCAAACAACTTAAGTAATCTCTGAGTGTTTGATGGGTAAAGTTTATATTCATTTTAATTTAAAACATTTCACTTCCAGAAAAGTCTATGTCTATGTAAGCTTCAGAAGTTTAAAGACATACAATAGTTTCTGTGTGATACTTTTTTTCTGTTTAATTGAAATCTATTGTATTTCCTCTAGTTCTTGATTCTGGAACTGAATACAAATCTACCTTTACATGTTGTCTTATTTCAGTTTCTTTATAATTTTAGTCTTAGGACTAGAGGATCATGTAATGTCCAGTCAGGTCTAATGCTATTGCTGACTTGATGCCTTTATTCTTAGAAGTCCTTAATCTTGTGCTTTAGTTGCATCCTTTACAAAATGAGTAGAGCACGTCTTTTCAGGATATCCCTAATAAGAGAGAACCCCAAGAAGCCAGAAGCAGACTATGGGTAAAAGGGCTCATCTGTGAGTCACAGTCACGGAGAGAAGAAGCATTGGTGGGTGGGAGCAACGATAAAGCAGGGAGAGACTGGACTCTGATTGATATAAGTTTAAAGTATGGTTCTCCCACTTATTCACTGTGAGAACTTAGGCAAGAAGTAATCCCTTCTGAAAATTAGTGTTTTTGGCATATGTGTTATATAAATAGGTGAAATAACATAATTCATAAATTGAGAATCATGATCATATATAAGCAAAACATCAAATTCAGTATCTAAGATGATATAGAAATAAAATGGGAGAGGTGGAACCTCAGAGTTTAGATGGTTAGGCCTTGAATTAAGGATAATTTTTGTTGTTAGTACTGTGATTACAGACCAAGTGTTATTCTTTGAATTGGGAACCCAACTAAGATAACACTTTGCACATAGAAGTTGCTCATTAAATATTAATTTTCCTTTCTTCCATCTCTGTTAATTTTTTAAAAAATTCAACCTTACCCATTTCCAGGACACACTTGGACTTTGGTGTCTTAGTTATCTTTATGTCTTGTCTGTTCTTTCTGAACTTACATTCTCTTAGGCACTGATTTTCCATTTTTGTTTCTTATCGATTTTGAAAAGCAATTGGTCCCTTTGGTGTTTAGTTTCTAAAAATCTTGATGTTGTCTAAATCCAAACTCTGTTATTATAGAAGACTCCCCTGCAGGTTCTTAGCTCAGAATTCCAGGCACAGGAAGTTTATGATTCATTTCACTTGTGTGAGATTCACTTATTTCTAGGCATTTGTAGAATAGCCACTTGGGTTTGAGAACTGTATATAAATCGATATGCAAATATTAGTGAGTCTTCTTATGGATTGTTGAGGATGTGGTCATTGTTTTAGAGAAGAGGAGAATGTAGAGTCATGCAAACTCTAGATTACTTTCATATAAGAAAGCGTAAATCTGAGGAATGAGAGGATTTCTGCAGACTAGAAATCCATCTTCTGTAGTCAGAGATTTAAAACAACCCCCTTTTAGTAGATTCCCACAGATACTTTAAAAAAACACACACATATATTTTATTGATTTTTCACAGAGAGGAATAGAGAGCTAGAAACATCGATGAGAGAGAAACATCAATCAGCTGCCTCTTGCACACCCCTCATTGGGGATGTACCTACAACCAAGGTACATGCCCTTGACTGGAATTGAACCTGGGACCTTGCAGTCCGCAGGCTGACACTCTATCCACTGAGCCAAACCAGTTTCGGCTCCACAGATACTTTTAAACAGGGAAATGTAAATTTTGAATGTCCAACCTCAGACTTCCATCTTGGGCATCAGAGACTTTTAATTCCAGACCTGGCATGTGACCAAAGTAGGTTTTCATCTGTTAGGCCTGTGAGGACTGGGGTAGTTAGCACAGGTTTCATGGGCAAGTGGAAGCTTGAGTTTTACCATAAAGACTGGTAGATTTTATATAAGCCCATATTCTGGGTTTGTGAAATGTGCATATTTTTGTTCCTTCAGGTGGACCAATGAAAATTCTAATCAAGATCCATTTCCCATGAAACCCTTCCTTAGTCTCTTGTCTGAAAGTGTTCTCAACCTCATTTGAATTTCCACATGCTTTATTGATGCTTCTCTCCACATAGGCTTGTTGTTGGCAACCTTGTTTTTGTGTTTGAACAACTGTGAGCTTTTGAAGGCAGGCGCTAAATCTCAGGTATCTTTGTATCACTCCTTAGCTGAGTGATTAGCACATGAAATGCTTAAAAATAAATATTGTGTTCAACGTTTCTGTCTTTCAACTTACCAATTTTGAATATTTACTGTTTGCCAAGAACTATCCTAAGCAATATTCATTCAAATAAATTCTCCTTCCTTGAACCTAGCAAAAATCAATAAAAGGATACTTTCTAAATGATAGCCACTAGAAGAGAACAATATTCACAAAGAATGTTTCGGTTATGGATCACTGATTGGTTTGAACAGATCTATATGGTTCTTTTAACCTCTGTGCCAGAAACACTCTTCTCCCAAGTTAACTTTCCCCTCTTCTCACCTTTGAAGCCATTAACTACTGCTGTCCTTGGAGGTTTCTCTGATTTCAAACCCTCCCAACTTGCTTCAATTTTCCAAGTTCCTTAGATTTTATCTCCATAAGTGTTATAATTGTGTGAATTTAGGATGAGGACAGATATCAGATATTCTGCTATATTTCTCATTAATTTTGTGTGGAGGGAAAATTCATTTTGAGAATGAGTATATGCTTTTTAACAATTATTACTTGATAGATAAAAACGCTACATTTCAAATTCTATACTGAATGTTATCTATTATTCAGAGCAGGGCTGTCTAATAAAAATTTCTGCAACGATGAAAGCGTTCTATATCTGCACTATCCAATATAGCTGCCACCAGCCACTTGTGGCTAATTAAGCATTTATAATATAGCTTACGTGGCTGAGGAACTGAGTTTTAAATTGTATTTAATGTTAATCAATTTAAGTGTAAATCGCTATATGTGATTAGTGGATGCTATACTGGACATTGAAGATATAGACCAATGGCAGAATACTTTTTACATATTTCTATAAATAAATAAGTGCCCTTGGATAACTGCTGTTGGGAAACACTACCTATATTTTATTATCCCCACTATGTCTTCCCCTTTTTGGGGATTCACAATGCACATGAACATGATAAAGGCTCTAAAAAGTCTTACTATGAAAGTAAACAATCTGTTTATACTAGTTTAACCTGGAATTTTCTGATCACATTTGAGCACTGCACGCCCCTGTCCCACCAACAATGCCTGTGAACAGCTTGTGACCTCATTCTGTAGAACCCTTTGGAAAAACAGTCTCCAGACCATTTCCCCATCAAACTCCTGTGTTATACCTTGAGCTAGACTTATTCTCCCCTCTGTTTTAGTGAAAGCATAAGGATGATTTTAGAGATAAAGGGGGACGTTCTCTAAGCTTTGTAAGATCTCCCAGGAGATCGGGCATGGTATTTGTCCCCTAGGCATGAAAGTATTGAGACTGAAACTACCCTTTGCAGAGGGATGGTGGGTTTTCTAGTTAAAGCTGTGACTGAGTCTGGATCAAATTTGGTCCTGGGATCCATGACATATCCTCGCTTTGACCTAAGTAACAGGTAGTCTTCCCTTTTTTGTGCCCATTAGAAACAATCCCCCTGCGCCACTGGAGTTTCTGTTGTCATGGGCTTGCTCCACTAGCAGTAATACGAGAAGGAATCTGGTGGTAACGTTCAGTTGTCTTTCCCCCTTCCTCTTAATAGACCAGCTAGTGATGCTTCAGATGAAATTGGTCTGAAGGCTGAGAGCAGGTCCATTATTGGGAGCATTTGCTTTAAATAATGAAATCCAGGAATGCTTGTGGCAGAGAGGCGGCCAGTTCTGCCGCAAAAGGCGCTCGCTTGTCTGTTTCTTGCATTCTGTTAAATATTTCTTATTTCCTCAGAATGCACCACAAGGACCATTTGACTGTCCCCTCTGGCTTCTGCATCTTGCTTCCAGCATGAACAGACAGGTAATAACCGTTCAGCAGGGCCATTACCTCTTCTAAAGACTATTATCAAAATGGTCATTATACATAATGGAGATTATTACAGGCAGCCTGAAAGATCTTTTAGATACATCTCTCCAGTAATAGGTGGCCCTTTTTAGCCTTATGTATCTGTGGGGATAATGCCAGGGCACAGAATCCATGACAAATGGTGATTTTTAGCAAAACTCTGTCAGCTTTTAATGTATTAATTGGATTGTGGATTTAAATTGTATTTATGCAGAAACTCCTAAATTTTAACTCTTGACAAATACACAGCATGCCAGGAACATTCTGAGAACAGGAATTAAATATGTATAGAATGCATTGTGCATGTTTTATACTATGCAATCACACATGCAAGGATACTGGCATTAATGAATCTGTTGAGAACAAACACTTTTATAATGAAGTAACTGGTCTGTAGTCAGCCAATCAATACGTATTTATAGACTTTGGGCTTCATGCCAGGTGCTGGAAATATGGTGGTTAGAATACACAGAGGGAAGCTTAGACACGTAGAGTCTAGCAGCCTGTTTAAAAAAAAAAAGTCAAATTTTAACCTTTTCCAGCCCCAAGACAATAAACTTCCTTGTATGGCTTCCATTTATCCTAATCAGTTTGATGTAAATAGGTCCTGTGCTAGGTAAAAATGTGATTTCTGCTCTGTGATACAGTTGGTTGCCTTTCTCCCTTAAAGCCATAACCCCATTACTGTTTGATTGGTAAGGTATCATTTCTGGCTAAGTCAAATGTAACGGGGATGTTAATATGAGAATCTTGGCATCTCAGTACTAACTGAAGACCCCAAACAGAAGCAATAAGTGGCTAATAATCTGTCACTCCAAAGCGGGGGTAGTGGGGGTGCTAGATCACGGATGTGCATTTGCAAAGGAAGTATTAAAAAATTGAGTACTGTAAACTCTTTTCCAACATCCCCTTTTAAAAGTTACAGGGTTGAGGTTAAAGTGTTAAGAAAGACAGTATTTTTAAAAAAATATTTGGGGAGCTATGCTGTTTTGCTTTTTCATGGTGGTGGAACTTACCCCTTGCTTTACACCAAGTGAGAAGTGTTGGTGACATCTTCTAGTTCTCTGTGGAAGCTAGTCTTTATAATGCTTTATTTTGTATAAGGTGAGCTTTCTAGAATATAAAAATTTCCCATCAAATATGTAGGCTAGCTAGAAATCATCTTAAATAGAAACTTGGATACTTTGTACAATACTGTAAGATACTGAAATCCAGAAAAATATTCTTTTGGAAAGCCAACCTTAAGCCACATTTCCTCATACCCACACTATTGCCCTAGGCTGCATCTTTTTCTTTGAACAGTTTTGTTTTTAAAACTATGCCCTTCTGTTCTCTAGACTGAAGATCCCTGGGTGTGTATTTGATGAGTACTGTAACATTTGATGGTATTTTATGTAATGGTAAATAATCCTTTTATGTCATTTTACTTTTATCTGATATTGTAGAAGGCAACCCTCTGGTTCTTTCATTATTTTGCTTTTGGTTATCAGAGTTACTAACAACAAAAAAAAGCATATTATAGGAAAGAATCCTCTTCATTAAAAAAGGAACGATTCTACATAGATTTGATGTTTCAGAGCAATTTAACATAATTTATATAAAAATGGAGTATATACTTTAAAACCCATCAACTGCTTAGATGTTCTTGAAGCTAAAAGTTTTTATTTACTTCATGATATAGAAATATAAAAATACACCTAATTTTAGAAATGTACTTCACTTCTTTTATCTTTTGTTTGTTTTTCTTTTCCTGTATATCCTTAATGTGTATATTGTAGAAAATCTGACATTAAAGTAATATCCTTTTTCTTAAATTTAAGGGAATGGGCAGTTTTGATCCCAGATAATTTAAGAAGCCAACAATAGCAACAAACAGCATTGAAAAATTCTTTCAAAAGATTTTCCTATTCCTTATTGCTAACACTGAGAAATTCCTTATGAAGCTGTAGTTTGTTTTGCTTAAGAGAAATGCCTACATTTTTGAGACCAGGGTTTTGACAAACTTGTAAATTTATCACATTTCAAGAACAATTGGCAAACAAATTTGTGATTGTTATAATTAGAAAAAAGGGTTATCATAGTTCAGCTTTGTGCAAGGATAGTGATATATCATAGTGAATAACATCTGTGAGAAGCTCTGCTACTGAGCAGCCTGGTGATAATAACCTATTCCCTAACGAGTCACTTTTGGCTTATGATTTTCAGTTATAATAATGTGTGCTGGCATGTCCTGATGAACTTGGTGAGGCATGTTCACATGGCCCAGTCTTGTTGGGTTCCTAACAGCTGCTCATAGTTGCTGAGGGGCTGGCCTGGTTTTATTTTCCAGACTTCCTGAACACCAGTCATCAAGGCAGCATTCATCAAGCATTATGTATGGTGTGCTGCTCCTCCAGACAGGCTGGGAAACAAGATGGCTGGACCCAGGTCTCCTCCATGAGTTTCTTGTCTGATAGGCTTTAAGCCCATTGCAGCATAGGGCATGTGTGATGGGTGTGACCTCATACCAAAGGAGAGTTACTGATGTGATCATTCTTCGGTCTGCATGGATTTTATTTCAATGGAACCATTATATAGGCTAGTTCTTTCTTATCTGTGAAGTATTTTATAACATGGATCAAGAGCAGTCCCCCACTAGCGGTTAAGTGTTGTGGGGTTACTTGGGCAGCTCCATTCCTAGGAGACAGGAAATTTCTTTGTCTGCTGACTTTGGATCCAAGAATGCATGGCAGCTTTCCTGAGCCTTTCCTCCATTGCACAGCAGCCTAGAACCCTTCTAACCAACCTTCTCTCTCTCTCTCTCTCTCTCTCTCTCTCTCTCTCTCTCTCTCTCTCTCTCTCTCTCTCTCTCTCTGTCTCTCTCCTCCCCCCCTCCTTTTACCTGGGGTTAGTATTTGCATTATGGTCTCATGACAGTCTCAGCCTTCCCCTGCTCTCTCCTTGTAACAGGCATCCCTCCTGCTACCCCCTCCCCCACAATAAATTCCTTGTACCTTTAATCCCATCATGGCTACTGATTCTCAGAGGATCTGTACTAACATAGCTGCTTTGTTTTCCTCACCATCTGGTCAAATATCTACTCCCACGTTGTTTTCTCCGACAAACTTCACTACCGTAGCCTCTTTCCTGGTTATTATTTAGCACTCTGCTGTTTAATTTCCTTAGTAGCACTGATCACAATGCTTTAACACTTGTTTGCTTATGTTTAAAATTATTTATTGCCTGTTTGCTTTCCCGGAATGTAATTCTCCTCTGGGCAGGGATATGCCCTGCACTTAGCTACTTTCCTGGCACATCACGTGTTACACAGGTATTGTCAAGTTAACGAATGGATTCTGATAGCATTTCTGACAAGGATCTGGGTGTTTTGAGCATGAAAGGTACCAGTGGTCATTTGGGAAGATGACATACTTTGGAAAAGGCTAGACTCAACTGGATACTATTGGGCTATCAAAGGAAACAGATGGAACCTTGTCTCTTGGGATAACCAGCCAAAAGAGATCTACATTGACTGTATGTCTTCGTTCTCTGGGACAGCTCCATTTCTGTCTTGTCAACTAAATGCACTCACTCTTGTCAGGATATTTGTTCTGAAAGATAATGGCCAAAGTGATGTAGAAAGGACATCTGGGAGAGAAAGACAAATGCCATCTGATCTCTCTTATATGTGGAATATATAAGTAAATAAATAAGTATTAAAGTTAATAGATACAGAGAACAGATCGATTGTTTCCAGAGGCAGGGGTAGGTGGGGAGATGGGAGAAATGAGTAATTTTTTTTTAGTTTAAATAAATTGAATTAAAAATTTTTATGTGAATTTATAATTATTGACAAAGGTATTCTTCAATGAATTATTAGGATAAATATGGTAAAATAATTTTAATAATATTAGTTTTAAGAGTATATATACACACACATATATATCTATAATAATAAAAGTATAATATACTAATTAGATCAGACATCCTTCTAGACGAAGCCGCAGCAGCGGAGGGGGCCGAGGCAGAGGTGGCTGTTGTGCAGCAGGGGCTGAGCCCCTTGCACGGATTTCATGCATTGGGCCTCTAAGATAGATATATATATATATATATATATATATATATATATATATATATATATATATGGTATCATTTCAAAAAATATACATTAAAATATCAACAAGTGAATGGACAGGGGATACTCTTTATTTTGTTCTATTTTTCTGAAGTTTTGAAGTCTTATGCATATACTATTTCTATACCAAAATTTTAATTTTTCTTGTAGTTTGCATTCGCTGGGATCTATATAGGATTCAGAAGTTCAATTTAGGAAACTCTAGTCTTCTCAAGAAGTGGTTAGGAGAGTTTATTATTTCTTTTTACCAAAAGATTATTTCACATTAAGGAACAATTATTTGATTATGATTCAATACTCAAAGTAAGTAAAGGAGAGGAGGCAATATGGAAAAGTTTAGATTCATAACTTTGGATGAAACTTAAAAGCTGCACTATTATCTTTTGTCTAACAGAGAAAAAGGAAGAAAGGAAGAAAAGAAAGAGAAATAAAGAAATAAGGAAAGGAAGAAAGGAATGAAAAGAAGGAACAGTAGAGTCAAAGGCAGGCTTTGTTTTGATTTTACTTTTAACTGAGCACTGTGCTTCAGCCTATCTCAGCTCGTTTCCTTCCTGGTGATGTGGGCATGGGGGGTTGAGAGGGAAAGTCTGGGAGTTTCATTTGCTCCAGTGACAGGGGCAGATCCAGAATTGGATGTAAGGAGCAATCTGTTGCTACTAGAGGCCCAATGCACGGAAATTCGTGCAAGAGTAGGCCTTCCTTCCCCCAGTTGCTGGCACTGGTTTCCCTCTTGGACCTGGGCTGGCTTCCCCCTGGCCCTGGCTTCATCAAGAAGGACCTCTGGAATGAAGTCTAGAAGGATGTCCAGTTTAATTAGCATACTACCCTTTTATCATTATAGGTATCTTCTCCAGTGACTATTTTAGCAACAGTAGTGTGTGTCATATTTAAAAATTCTGTAGCCCAATTTTAACTAGAAGACTATTTCTGTCTTTTAAAATGTTTTCTTCTCATCTTAAATGGTGAAGTTCATCCTAACAAGAGAATTTGGCATTTTGGCCTCAGAAAATGTGGGATTTAGGGATGAGGGTGCTGGCTAATTAGTCCTGGGATTTCATTCTCACGGCTGGCCATATTGGAAGTTAATGGCAACCAGCTGAAAAGTGAAAAACTCCAGAGTGCTCAGATGCTGTGCCAGTCTTGAGGAAAGTGGACCTAAATGTAATCAAAACTTTTCTTAATTTGTGGCTCTCCGAGAGGTGAATTTGTATGCTGTGAATAACCAATAATGGTTTCCATTTCTGTGTCATATTCTGCTGTTCTGATGCTATTTTCTTCAGGCAGATTCACAAAGGCAATAAGTCTATTAGCTATCCATTCTTTGGGCCAGAAAGTACCACTTCAGTGTGTGTGTGTGTGTGTGTGTGTGTGTGTGTGTGTGGTGTGCACGTGGATACAAATGCATGTAAAAACCAGTATATTTGCTCTTACTTGATTTGTCTGTTTAACCCTCCAGCCTATACAGCTTCATAAAAACACAACAAAGGTCCACATATATACGTCAAGACCAAGATATGCAAAGCAAAGAGAGAACTGGAGCCAGAGGAAGAAATGTGCTATTAGCTGAGCGATGGCAGGAGAAACTGCTCCTTTGCAAGGGGTCCAGATTAGAGTGGTAAAAGGTTAAGAGAAGGCAGCATTAGCCTGCCTTGTCTGTAAGGGCAGAGAAAGAAAGAAAGGAAACCTGCCAGGTATCTGTGAAGTGAAATTTCCCCTTTCTTTTAAAATACAATAGCTCGTGTAATTTTGTCACATGCATCTGTTGCTCTCACCTCTTACTTGGTGCTGAAGTGCTCACCAGAGCATTCACGGGAGCAATTCTCCCTCCCACCCCTGACACCTGCCAGGGAAAATGCTGCATTATTCATCGGTGAGCTAATGACAGGTGATGAGATCCTTTCACGCTACATCCCTCTCAGGAGGTGTTTATCACTCTGTTCACCAGCAGCCCTGCTATTACCGAGGGGCCAGAAGAACCCTACACACTCGCTTGAAAGGTAATGGGAAACGTGCTCAGCTTTCCGGGCTCACAAGTGCAGATGAAGGTTATCACCAGGGCAGCTGCAAAGCCCAGGGCAGGAGGAAGGTGGTCACTCTGAGTGAACAGCTTAATTTTGGAGATCCATACAAATCATGTCAGAGCCACCATAATCCATCTTCTTTAGCTCGCAGCCTTTCAGCAGCCATTGCACTGTAATAATTTCCCCCAATTCACCTGTGATCTCTATAAATAACCGGTGCGAGGGAGGAAAGAGATGAGTTTGGCGTAGTGTCTGATGAGCGTGCCAACGAGGAATTTATCTCTGTCTAGTAAGCAAGATGCCATTTCTCTGAGGGTGGGCGGGGGTGAGGCCACAAACTAGCTAGCAGGAGGACAGTCCTGCGACCCAAGCTCAGTGCCCTGGTGTCATTTGCAACCAGCTTGACAAGAGAGGTGGTGGTTCTAGTGATTCATCTCAAAGCTCGTGACAAAAAGATTATGGAGCAGTACCATGTAAGGATGTGGGAGGAATAGGAGAAAGGGGACTGTCTTATCTGCAAGTACCTTGTTTCTCATGGGAGCACACATAATTAGAGATTTCTTTGCTGTACCGTATTTGCCACAACTGCCACCAATTGATTCTGGTTTTTTAATCCATTTTTTCCTGGTTAAGTATTTTTGTTGTTGTTAGTAGTAGGAGGAGGACTTCCCGTGGCTAGTTCTAGGATACAGGGATGTTGAGTAAAAGAATCTAGGACTGGAAAAGCCGGTATAGTCCGGACAGGGGAGGCAGTTGAGCTTTTGTGTCCCCAGCTCACTTGTGGCTGATTTTGCTTTTTGCAGGATGGTGCTGCTTCAGGGTGTCCAGTTAGTTTCTCTCCTTCTCATCATAGCAGTGGAAGTCAGATGGATTTAAGGTGGGAAAGACTTGGGTTTAAGTCATAGATCAACCGTTTTGTTGTGATGGGAGTTTATTTAGATGTTTTGAGCCTTATTTTTATTACTTGTATAATGGGTGTATTATCAAGTCCAGGGTTACTTTGAAAATGAAAGAACAACCATTTAATAACTTCTTAGCAATTGCTAACTCTTTCCATTCTCTCTAACTTAAGGCTAATTTATCTTTCCCTTTACATGGCTAAAATAACTTTTAGGTAAGTAGACAAATCTTTTCCCATAAGGTGGGCAAGTTCAAACACTCTAATAGATATCCCCTAAGGAAATAATGAGAGATAATACACATACCTAAGGACAGGGATTTCTGTTGCAGCATTGCTTAGCAGTGTTTCCCAACCTTCTCTCATGATGAGAATCACCTGGTGGAGTTGTTAAAACACAGATTCCTGAATCCCAACTAAGAAGTGCTAAACTAGAATTTTTGAGAACATATAGGTAAAATTGCATACCTAACTTAGTGCTCTGTATATAAAATCTGTCTTAGAGCACTAGTGCATCTTAGAGTAGTGATATGCTAAAAGCAACTTACATTTCTAATTTAGAAATGCTTATTGCATATTAATTCCATGAGATTCTTAAAAAAAATAACATTAAAATAATGTATTAATGCACTAACCACTGCCTGCCTGTCATAGATGAGGGACTTTCCTTACTTATACCATATCCGCCTATATTCTCCCTCTTTTAACTTTTGATGCTTATATTTTGTTATATTTTCCAATTTTCATTTTGTTTTAATTATATTTTACATTTTTTTATTGGGTACTATTATAACTTTAATTTGTTTTACTATTTAAGCCACCAGATTTCAGTAATAAATAACTCCTGAATTCCTCACTTTTTAAGATCAAAATATTTCAGCCCTGCTATTCTCTACCCATATCTCTAATTCTGTCAGCGAAGCCACTACTTTTCCATTGTCAAGGCTTACAGTGTGTACCTATAATTAAGTCTTCTATACTTTGTCTCTAGGTTAATTCTGAACATTGTACACCACTAAATAGGATTTCCAATATTATGATTAGGTGAATATTTTACACTTCAGAACCAGTTAGCATAATTCGATTCACAGAGAATGAGATGATACCCTATGTTACTAAAACAATGTTGCTTGAAGGAGAAAATTCCTCACAAGGTCAAATAAATTCTCATCTTTTCCTATTTCAATTGCTCAGTCTTGCCATGCATTCTCAATGGCAGCATATGTAGATCATAACTTTCTTGAGAATATTGTTTTGTCTGTCATTTCTAATTGCCTTTATATTTTCATGTTTTCTTTCCCATATTACCAAGCCTGTCCAATTTCTTAATCACATTATTGATTGAATGCTGAGTTTTAAACAGGCTGCTTTCTAGGACTGCTTCATAGCATATCACGAGCTTTTTTTTAATGGCTGTTCCAGGTTAGCTTTTTTCTCTTTTATTCCTTTTTCATTAGGACACAACTTCATTCCACCATATCTCCCCCTCCTCCAAAAGTTCTTGCAGGAATAACCAATTAATTGAAAACCTCTGTTTAGTGGGTGAATATATACAAGGCAATTATGTTTTGCTCATTAACAGTTTGTCAGTGTTTCCTTTTCCATCCCTGGATTTAAATCTTAGCTCTTCTGCTTACCTAACATATTTTTCCATGTATAAGACATTATTTTTTTTCTAAAATTGTTAGATTGAAAATTGAGGGGCATCTTATACATGGAAGTCAGCCGAGGAGGGAGCTGTGTGGGTGTGTAGCTTCCCATACCGTGTAAATTAAGGCTCCAGTCACAAGCCTTATTGTAACTGATGTCAGCTGATGTTGTGATTGGAGGTGGAGAGTGCACAGATGAAACAGGGACCAGAGCATTCTGAGCCCATAAAGATGTCAAAAAATAAAAAGATAAATACCAGTAAGCAATTGTCATACTCTGCAAAATTCAAACTGAATGTAATCAGCTATGCAAAAGAGCATGGAAATAGAACTGTAGAGAGACAATTTGGACTTCCTCCCACTGAGTATATGATCAGACTGTGGAGAAAACAGGAAGAACAACTCCTTAAGATATAAAGAAAAGAAAAGGCAGAATTAAGAGGAAAACCAGAAAAATGGGCAAACTTGGAGCAGAGGTTTAAGACTTGGATTATGGAGCAAGGCCAGAGCGGCTTATGTGTATCAACCAAGCTTATTCAATGTCAGGCAAGAATGTTTGCAAGCAAAATGAATACTGTTGATTTTGCAGGAAAGGCAAAATGGTGCTTCAGTTTCATGAGGAGAGAAGAAGGGTTGGCCATGAGAAAACAAATTTATCTTAGAAAATGCCACTAGTTTATGAGGATGATTTCACATATATAGACAGTGACTGAAAAGACAGCAATGATACAATAAAAGCTAAATAAATTGATGTCTTGAACTAATAGTGATGAAGAAGAGAGCAGTAATGCAACAGAGGCTGAATCAAGTGATAAAATCCATAATATCATAGTACCAGTATGTAAACATTACCTATGGCAATTACTAAATAAAAATGTGTTCTGTTTTATGTTTAAAATGTTGATTTTTTAATTTTGGGTTGGAAAAGTGGGGGCATCTTAAACAAGAAATAATATGGTAATTGAGTGGACAGCGTTTTTAAGATTTGAGCCTTAGTTGCCTCAAATGTAAAATGGGGATGATTATAGTATTGACTGCATAATATTTTATGAGACTTAAATGAGATAATGCATTTTAACATAAGTAAAATGCTTCACATGTAATAATACACATTAAAAGTGAGCTACTATTTTAAGTGTCTACTTGAATCACAAAAATGTAAAACCCTAGGGTAGAACAATACTGCAGAGAAAGTTGTTTCCTCTGATCCTGTAGGCTGAAAAATGGCTCCCCCCGCAAATGTCTATGCCCAGAACCTGTCAATATATTATGTTACAAAGAAAAAGGGACTTTGCAGCTGTAATTTAGAATACAGACTTTGAGAGAAGGGGTTATCCTGGATTATTCCCATGGGCACAATCTAATTACATGAGTCTTTAAAAGCAGAGAACTTTCTTTGGCTAGAAGTTTGAAATTCAGCAAAAGAGGAAGTCAGAGAATTTTAAAGCTTGAGGACTGGACATGTCATTGATGGCTTGAGTTTCAGGGTTCATGTGCAAAGAATGTAGAGAGATCCCTAGGAGATACAGGCTGCCCCAGAGGATAGAACCTTAGTTTTACAACCACAAGAAGCAGAAATCTGCCAACAACTTGAATGAACTTGAAAGAGTATTTTTTCCCCCCAGAGCCTTTTGATGAGAACCGAGACAGCTAATACTTTGATTTCAGCCTTGTGAAACCTGAATCAGAGAAACTAGCTGAGCCAGCTCAAACTTCTGATCTCTAGAACTGTGAGATAATAAATTTGTGTTGTTTTTCGTCACTGTGTTTGTGGTAATTTGTTAAGGCAGTGATAAAAACAAAACAAAACAAAAAACAAAACAAAACAAAAAAACCAAACTAACACAATACCCAAACCTCTTAACACATCCTTCCAGACTCTGCGAAAATTAAATGTAATTTCAAGGATATTTTCACATAGATGACATCAACCAGCATAGAAAGGTCTATGTAGAGATTTAAAAAATATAGCTAGAAGTTTATCAAAAGGATGTAGACAAAATTAGATGAGCTGAATAGAATAAGATAAAGAGTTTTGGGTAATACATATATATGAGGTAAGATCTGGGGAATTTAAACACTGAAAGCAATATTTATGACTATCTTCTTTTATCTCTTTGTTTTAAGATGAAGAAACTTAAAGTGACTAAGAGACATACTCAAGGTCAAATATCTCATTCCTAGACTAAGATTGGCTTATGAATTCTTGTTATGTTCTCTTCCCACTCCTCACACTAGTCACATCTAGTAGATCCTAGTGACATGCTGGGCCATAGAATAGCAAAGTAGCTGAGGGAGGTGACCAAGAATGTAGACAGTGTTTTTTATTCAACCAGGAATCTTGAAGATAGGCTTCTTTAAAAAAGAAGGCTGATTTATATCAGTCGTTAGAGCATCAGCCCATACACAGAAAGGTCTTGTGTTCTATTCCTATAAGGACATATATATATGGGTTGAAGGTTCAATTTCCAGTTCTGGTCAGGCAGGTGTAGGAGGCAACCAAGTGATGTATCTTTTACATTGGTGTTTCTCTCTCTCTCTCTCTCTCTCTCTCTCTCTCTCTCTCTCTCTCTCTTTTTCCTCACCCTCCCTCCCACTCTCTCTAAAAATAAAGGGAAAAATATCTTTGAGTGAGCATTAACAAAAACACAAACAAACCCAATGTTTTAGGTCTGAATATTCATAAGGCTTCATTCACCCTCCAGATAGGCTTATGCATATGGAATCCTAGCATGATTATATATCTCAACCATTCTGTAGTACATGTAAACTACCATAACTATAGGTAGACAAAAGTCATTGAAATGTCAGATAAGGGATTAGATTAGGTGACTGCCAAGATCATTTCCTGTCCTAGAACTGTTCAGAGCACTCAAGGTAGTGATTTATGGATGTTCACTTAGAAGGAAGCCATGCAGACCTTGACCAGTGTTTGAAAACAATTTCCCAGCCAGCAATGCAGAGAGATATTTTCTTAGTCAGCCATGTTTATGGTATATTGTCCATTAAATCACCAGCAGATATGTCACTACATCATGGAACTTTCACCCAGGTTCATATAGGAAAGGTGCTATTGCCTTAAAAAGGCATTTATGAGATGTATGGCAGCAATGGACAACAGAGGACCTATTTTTCTCTTTGCAATGCTGAAATCGGGCTTTCTTTTTAGATGCTATTAAAATCCTAATAGATGAACATATAACATGATGGCGAGTAGGATTTTTCGCATTGCTTCAGAATTGGTGATAAGGGCTCAAGTTGAGGAGGGTTTTAGTACCCCTTATTTAAACGGGAACACCAAAAATTGGGACTAGATTCCTCCTCAGGGCTTAATGGAAGAAGCACAATCTTCCCATCTCATTCAACCATCTCTCAATCCCAAGTCCATAAGTCTGGGCCCTATAACAAAGTACCACAGACTGGAAGCTTACACAACAGAAATTTATTTTCGCATGGTTCTGGAGGCTGGAAATCTGAGATCAAGGTGTTGGAAGGGTTGCTTTCTAGATGGATGTCTTCTTTCCTGTGTCTTCACATTGCCTTTTCCATGTGTTTACCCTGTGTCCAAAATTTTTCTTCTAATAAGAGGACCAGTCATTTTGGATTAGGACCTCCCTTAATGACCTCATTTAAATACATTACCTCTTTAAAGACCCTATATCCAAATACAGTCACTATTCCGAGGTACTTGGGGTTAGAACTTCAACATATGAATTTTGGGGAAACATAATTCAAACCATAACAACTATGGTAGGAAAGAGAGGGAATCATTTGAGGTTTGCAGTCTTGGAAGAAGTGTTGTATTCAAGGTGGAAAATGTATGTTTTATTGCCTTATCATGGAGAGCAAAGGAGTAAATTTTCCTCATAAAGCCAGGAGAGGGATCACTCATAAAAATAAGGGAATATTTTAAAAAGTATATGTCATCTCATTCCTTCCCTGAACTCTTGAAGAGCTGCATAATGCATGGAGCAGTGCATGGGAGGGAGTTCATGGAGAGCTTGCCATGCAAATTCATGTTTTGGGGCTGATTATGAACATGGGGAATGATGCTTCCTTGCCTGGGCTTTTTGTCTGGAATTTATTAAGGCTTAATTTCTACTGAAATATGTCACAGCAGCAGTACAGAAGGGATACTGGTGCAATATCTTTTATGAAAAAGACAGATATCACCCCCATTCCAACTTTTTGCTGTTCTTGGAGAGCTCTATAGAGAACCAGAGTTGCTATCATGGAACCACATGAAGGTCTAAAGAGGTTAGATATCCTTGTCTTGCCCAGGTGACATCGAAGCCTGGGGAACCCTACTCAGGGAAGGATTTCAAGGTAAACATCACTGTTGAGGCTGCTGGAGAATTAAATACACACTATCTTTGTTAGTGGTTCTCAGCCAGGTGAGTGAGCTATCCAGGGGACAATGAGCAGTTTTGGTTGTAACTACTGGGAGGAGGTTGCTACTATAGCTAGTGAGTAGAGACCAAGGATGCTGCTGAGCATTTTTCTAAGCACAGAGCACTCCACACAACAAAGAATTATCCAGGTCAGCATGTCACTAGCGCTGCTGTGGAGGATGCTGATCTGCATGGAGTCTAGTACATTGGCATGGGTCCCACATGGCACATGCTGCCATGCTGTGGGCCATCACCATTATATGGAACCAACTGCATCAGAGGGAGAGCAGTGATGCCCCCTCAGTGCTGACAGGTGGCCAGTTACATAAGAATTTCATTGCCTCTCTTATTTCTCCTTCTTTGACTCAACCAAATGGGTTAAGATCAGGGGATGGAAGAGAAAGGTGGCTGGAGGTACACCATATTTTTTCACTGATGTGGTGGAGAAGGAAGGGTGTGAAAGCAGATTATGCCCTCCTCTTGACATTTGGCTTCTTGATCCACTGATCCAGTATGTGATACAAGGAGTTGTTAGCTTTCAATTGGATGTGAGATTGAGATATTAATGGGGCTGGATTTTTAGGAAATGCCTAAAAAGCCATTGGATCTGCCTAAAAGTTTCTTAAACACTAAAGAGGGGAAACAATGTTAAATCTTGGACTGTGGAAATAGTGATGAAAAGAAATAAAACAGTTCCTTGATTGTACCAATGACTCAAAACTCCCTTAAAAGGAGCAAATATCTCAAGTAAATAGACTCTACCTGTGCCAGAAAAGAGCTTTCCTCATGATGTCACCAAAATATAATGTATTACAAGTGTTTGCACAGTTGGACCCCAACTGAGGCAACAATATATACAAGTATAATTCATCTGGCCATGTGGAATAAAGGGAAGGGTATTTATCTTGGAGTGAGAACATCTAGGTTCAAACCAAATTTGTCTGCTTACAGAGCTGAGGTATGCTTTCTACTTAATTAAACAACTTCCTTTTGAATCCAGTTTCTCCATCTGCAAGGTGCATTAATGAATTTGAATTAGATTATTATTCATAAAATTTGTTTAGGATTTTTTTTGGGAGGGGATTACTGCTTATTTCTTCCTGATTTAGCAGAGTTTTCATAATTATAATGCAATGGTAGCTACTTTGCCATATGATTTTATTTATGTACATTTCAAAACTGAGCAAAACTGGTCTATGATAATGAAATTTCAGCATGGTGTCATGAAGAGGTTGTTTCTAGAATGCTGGTTGTATTTTTTTTTTTTTTTACTTATCTGTGTGGTAGTCACAATGGTTTTCAGTTTAAAAATTCACTGAGCTGCATAATGATAATTTGTGATTTTTCTCCAACTTTACTTTCAAAATGATTGTTGCCTCAGTGCAATCTTGAACTACAATATGATAAAAATAAGCTACTTTTTATATTTTTAAAAGATGACATATTCTTTTTTAAAATATATTTTATTGATTTTTTTTTATAGGAGAGGGATAGAAAGTTAGAAACATCAATGAGAGAGAAACATCAATCAGCTGCCTCCTGCACCCCCCCCACAGGGGATGTGCCTGCAACCAAGATACATGCCCTTGACTGGAATTGGACCCGGGACCCTTCAGTCCACAGGCCGATGTTCTATCCACTGAGCCAAACCAGTTCTGGCAAAATGACATATTCTTTTCTGAGTACTGTTGAGTGTTGTATAGGAACTATAGTCCTAGTTTAATTTATGGCTAGAGACCCATAAAATGTTTTGTTTTTTTCCCCCCAGAAATATATAAGTTTAAGCGATTTAAATAGGAAAGATAGTGATTGTCATTAAGTGTTGGCGTCATTTGACAGATAACATTAGAAGAAACTATAAAGTCTGATATTATTCCTCCCCTGCCCCCCACTTCCTATTCCTTTTTGCCTCCTTGGGGTTCCTTACTTCTATGAAGTGAAATGTCATCCATGGAAGCCTAGTATTTGGCCTGTCTGCCCTGGTGCTGTCAGCAGGGCAGCCATCTGAGGAATGATGGCTCACTAAAGCTGGACACTTAATCTGTTACCTGATTGTGGGAATAAGGACCATTACAGAATGAACCCCAGATGGTGGATATCTGATGCAGAACGGAAGGGGATGACTTTGTGGAAAGAGGTTCTCCTTCAATCTCAGATCAGGTGTCTTTTGGGAACCACTGCACCCTCTGCTGGAGGCTGGTCAGAATTCCCACAAAAGAACCTTGTAGGAAAGGTTATTTTTGCTTGGATAGAATGATCACGCAGGGGAGAACATCCCTCCTGGTTGTCCAGAGGATCGGGAGGGAGGAGGAGCCACATGAGGACCTGGCCTTGTTAGGTAGCACACTGATTCTTTTGTTGTGCCCATGAGCACAACATTTATGAAAAGGAATGTTGGTAACTGCACAGGAGGGAAGTGCACTTAAATTTCTCATTGATCAAGATGCTTTTCATGTGCAAGGGATTGGGGATACAGAATTGTTAAAACATAGTTTTTAGCTTCAGGATCTTCTCCTCTGGGGAAGTAGACATGTTGGACAAATGGACATGCTGGCTAGTTTATGTAATAGGTAATATAGTGGAATTAAAAACATGTTGTAAATAAGTGGATAGTGAATAGTTTGAAAAAATTATAGTTTGTTCTGTATAACCCCATTTACATAATATATATATATATATATATATGTATATATATATAATTCCACTTAAATAAATATTAATTGGACCCCAGCAGTGACAGTGGCAGCAGCAGCAGCAGAAACGTGATGGGGACATCGCCTTCCCCGATCACCAGCTTGCCTCCTGCACCTGAGGGCTCCCAGACTGTGAGAGGAGGCAGGCTAGGCTGAGGGAACCCCCCTCCAGTGCATACATTTTCATTCACCAGTCCTATAGTTAATTATAAGAACACATTTTAAAATTTAATTTTTAAGAGTACAACTTTTTAAAATGTACTTATTGTAAAAATAGAATCAGGTAATGTATAAAGATATAAAAGAGAAAGTAAAAAGACATAAAGGAGAAAGTGAAAAGGTAATTCATTTTCTAAATGTACAAACACAAACTACTTGGCATATATCCTCTCAGGCCTTTTCCTAAGCACATCCACATGCATATAAACATATATTTGAGTTCATGCTGTACTTTTTCATTTAAGATCTTCTTTTGTTCATATTAATACATATTTATATGATTGTCTTAAAGGAAATACATATGATATACTTGATTGTTTATTTTGAGAGCAATATTGATGTATAATTAACAAAATTGTGCATATTTAAGGTGTACAACATGATTTGATATATGTATTGCTTACCTTTTATAAGCAGAGAGGGGTTTGAAATGAAAAGCGTAATTTTTTTTTGCTCATTCTCCCCCCAACGTCAGTTTCAGCTTGCAAAGTGCTCTTTATCCACTGCGATTTTTAGTTTCTCTTGTGATTAATTGTATAAATCTAAATATTATACTTATGTGCCCACTCTCCTATTTCTTCTCTTGCTCTTCTAGTTTTCAATTTCTGGCAACTCTTCTTTTAATTTTAAAAAATCATGGAGGAACATTTACTTTCCTTTGTGAAACCATAATTATTATGAGCTTTGTCTTTAGCTTTTACTGAAGGCTGAACCAATAAATAGTATTTGTTTTAATGGCCATGTACATACCGGTATTATTCTCTGCAAATTAAAATAAAGATGTTTGAATGCATTTCCTTCTTTTATGTTCAATGGTATAACATTTTTGCCATTTGAGGAAGAATGTTACTAGTTTCAAAATCAAATGGATTTGCTATGTTACAATTTTGCCATACTTTGGCATGACTCATATGTAAACAATGGCAGCTCCTCATTTTTTCATTTTTTTAAATAGTCCTTTGAAAATGAATTTATTGTCTTCCATTTATTGCTTTTAATTGTCCAATGTTTGTCAAACTAATAGTGTTTTTTTTCTTTATTTATATATATATGTATATGTGTATATCCTTACTAAAAAAAGCTTAAGTGCTCGTCACGCTGTGATGCCTTTATGCTATCACAAGATGGCTGTGCTCACAGTGGGCATTTGCAGGTTGGTGGGGCTGGGCTTAACACTGTGTGTGAGGCACAGAGCCTGCCTGGGAGTCCTGCCTCCTCCCAGCTCTGTGTGGTGAGGCCTGCCTGGGGGCCTGGTGATGCTGGGAGATGGTCCTCTGGCTCCAGCCAGGGAGGCCTGCCTGAGAGTCCTAGGTCCCGCCTCCTGGCTCCACATGGTGCAGAGTCAGGACCCCTGTCTCCAGCCTACTTCTTTGGGGCAATCCATCGGGAGCCCTGGGTGGGTGGCAGGGCCTACCTCCTTGGGGCAATTGATCAAAGGCTCCTGCATTGTGACAGAGCACAGGCCAGGCTGGGAGACACCCCCCTGCCCCCTGAGTGCATGAATTTCATGCACTGGGCCTCTAGAGAGTATGTGTGTGTGTATATATAATTTTTTTAAAAAAATAATTCTTTATTGTTGAAAGTATTACGTATGTACCCCTCTCCCCCCATTGACCCCCTTCAGTCCATTCCTGGCCCCCATCCCAGGCTTTTAGCACCCTATTGTCTGTGTCTATGGGTTATGCATATATGCTTATAAGGCCTCCTTCATGGAGATGGAGCCTGCAACCTGGGCATGTGCCTTGACTGGGAATCGAATTGTGACCTCCTGGTTCATAGGTCGACATTCAACCACTGAGCCAGGCAATAGTGGCCCCCCCCCCCCCCCCCCCCCGCATTCTCAATATTATCCAGCCTCACATTTTGCACACATGATACTTTTCCCCCAAAGAACACTCTTCTGGAGGCCATCAACTTCCAACTGTAGTCTGAGCTGTTCACTCTTTTGATCTGCCTGTAGCTCCCACAGTTGTTAGCCCCAGAAAGTATCTTGTGTTCCTTGGATAGGGTACTAGCTTCTATCTTTAGGAATTCTATGTTTTCCCTTTTTTGGTTTCAACATCACCTCCCCCCCCCCCTTTTTTTTTTTTTCATATGGTGCTTGGTTATCAACGTTCTGTGTCCAAGCACATCCAACTATGCCTTTATATTTCCTTTATGCTTAATTCTCATTTTGTATGACTATGGAATTTTAGTTCCAGCATCTTGTAGAACTTGGAATATATCTTTATTTTCTAATATTCAGGGTTGCTGATGATAAGTCTCATGCCAGTCTGATCCTGTATTTACTTATTTGTTTTGTAGATTAACCATAGTTTGGTCCATGCTGGGAGCTGTCTGAAGGCAAGAGCAGTTGCCCTGGCCAGAGATAATGGCATCTGAATCAGGCCCATCAGTGTGAGATGAGAAGCTGTGAGGGACAGACACTTTGGAGGTAGGATGTATGTGATTCAGTAGGTCTCCTTTTGTAACTTGGTTTCAATTCTCAATTTTCCTGCAAAGCCTACCTAAAGTTTTTCATTTTTCATGGACTCATAGTCAATGAGAATTATTGAGTGACAACCATTGACTAAAGCATGGCACAGCTGAACTAAAGGGCATAAAATATACAGTCCATGTTTCAAGGACTCTAACTCCTACAGTAATTTAATAAACTTTACTGATAACTTTATATTTTAACAATGGGTTTACATTTTGAATTGTTGCGTTTGTTTGCAACACTAAACAGCCAGGAGATAACCACAAATTGCAGGTAAAGTAGGTATTGGTATTATTATTATAAAATGAATGTCTGCTTTTGTCTACAAGTGACTTGACAATGTTTTATTGTAGTTGTAAATTGAAGTCCAATGATAAGCCAAACTAGGAAGATAGGTTATTTTAAAAGGACTGTCTATATTTTGGAGTTCATCTATGCTTACCCAGATTAATCTTAAGAGTCTTTATATCAAGTCTAGACCCATTCTCATTCAATTGCAACTTTTCTATTTGTGGTTAGAGCTTTCAAAGGTGGTGGGCAGACATAATTTAACACAAATAGACAAAATGGAGGGCAAGAATGGTTTAGGTGTTTGAGAAGATATGGGAGCAACAATTTCTTAGCTATTAAAATCTTTAAGTGGAGGTCTGTGACATAAATAAATCAGTCCACTGAGAAGGGGGGTAAAAGCTCTCTCTTTTGTGTAACTAGAAAAATAATAGCTCCCATCTAGGAGGACATTCTGAGTATGTCTCCTACTGACACCGTGATTCTGCCATGTTCTGAAATATTTATTGAAAGAGATTAGAATCATCAATAATTGTTACTTGATGGAAGTTTGTGGAAATATGCTCTTGCAGCTCTGAGGACCATGTGGTTGTATCCAGCTAGTTATTATCACAAATAATTAAGGTCAAAATGCACCATTGACGCTTACTTTTCCACAGTGCATTAAAAATAATATTCTTTCTCTGAAAGCTGCTGAACCTGATACACCACTTTGAATCCTTCGAGTGCATTAGTGGGGCAGACTTATAGATGGTGGCTCTATGTGTGAATGACATTTGTGCACAGAATTAGGGATGGCATTAGGCAGAATAATTTCCATCACCATATTCTAAAATCACAGATCTATAGAAGGCTGTAGGAGCCAAGAAACTGAGATAAATTAGCCATGTGCAAGAGGGATTTTTGTCTGAAAGATACCTTTCTGTTTTCTTCATGGCGAGATAAGGTCTACGGTCGGAGGGAAATATACAAGGTACAGGAAGAAGGATGTGTTGCAGTGACTTTCTGCTTCCCTTAACAAAGCACTTGACTTTTCTCCTCCTCCTCCACCTCTTCCTCTTCTTTTTCCTCCTCCTCTTCCTCCTTTCTTCTTTTCATAAAATAATCATCCAAGAGCCTTAAGCTGGAAAAATCACTGTATTTTCTGGTATTTCTTTATGAATTTTATGTGGTAATTATTCTTTATCCAATTTGTCTTTTCCCCCTCTTTCTTTGTTTCTTTCTTCTTATCTTCTTCTCCCTCCTTTTCTCTCTTAGTTCTTTCAAATTTACTTGCTCATTCATTCATTCAACAGGCACCTGTGAAAGATATTTTCTGCATAAAACAGTATGTGATGTGATAGATACGAAAATGGATAACATATGGTTCTAATCCTAAAGGGCTTTACAGCCTAGTTTTTGAGGTCTCAAAGAAAATAACTAGAAATTACGTTTCTCTTTTCAGTCATTTTGATACTTGGGCACAGAGCCCTTCTTTCTATTTATGAATTCCCACCCTTGCCCCACCCTGTAAAAACACACAGGCAAAGGTGAAGTAGCCAACTCTATGGGTCTGGTGTTTGTAGTGTAGACTCACTCCTGTTTCAACACTCTTGGTTTTTCTTACATTCCTCTTACATCTGTAGTCCTATGTCAGATGCTCCATGGCTTCCTCTATCTGAAAGCTCCTAATTCAAAGCTATTGTTTAAAAGTTACCTATATTTTTTTGTCAGTGTCCTCCCACACTCATGGGAGTTATTACCATCCGTATTTAAAGAGGGCAGCTAGGCTCAATGCACAAACCAGAGGAAAGACTAAATGGCTAGAGAATTTCAGTTCTGCTTTTTGCAACTTTCCTCAGACATTCTTTGAGTAGATGAATCACTCCCCTCAATGCTTTCTGATTCTCTCTTGTTGGAAAACAGACATCCACTTTCTGACACTTGAAAGAAGTGTCTTTGGGTGGCAAGAGACTTTTTGTTTCCTGTTCGTGGATCCTCCCAGGCAGTCTCGGTGCCGAGCTTCCTCGGTGCTGCTGAGTGAATCCCCCAGGCCCTGGCTGAGTGGGCTCCACGCAGGCCCCTCGGCATTCAGCCGTGACTGATGACAGTGCTGCTCGGCACACCGCCTCTCTCCGGAACACCGCACAAAGGCGCCTCGCGCTCACTCAGAACCACGCATCTTCATGCCGATCTCCTCTGATGTGACTCTGACAGGAAAATAATTTTCAAAATGTTTTACGACCCCAGGCACCTCTAAAATAGCTCCGCTTGTCACTGCCGTAGCCTCAAATCAGAATTAGACTAATATCAAGGGGGATGGCAGCAGCACATTAGCCTGTCAGGCAGGCAGATCTGAACTTATGGGAATACGGCGCAGTCTGGAGATGGAAAGTGTAGAGGCAAGTGCGTGAAGCTGGGAGACAGGCACTGCTGGGGTGACATGGGCTTAGGACTGGAAGAGATGGAGAAAGGGTAGGGATTTTATAATCCTGATTTGCATAGCACTTTACAGTCTGTAATATATTCCCATCTATCTTTTCTTTTTATCCTCATCACAGGCCTATACATAGGGGGTGGGCATTGTCTCCACGTGAAAGAAACAGCCTCCCAAAGGTCCAAGACCTGCCCCAGGCCCGTTGGGGATCATCTGTGCTCTGGGAGGTAGACTTCACTCCCCCTGGCATCCTGAGTGCCTAACACATTGCCTGGAATATAGCTGCTGCCAAAATAGCTGCTAAGTAACTGGCACAGGGGCTGGGCTGGAGCTTGAATCTAGGCCACTTCTCCCTTGAGGTGAAGTGTTGATTGCCTTCCTGAGGGGCAAGAAAGGTAATTTAGAATCACAGCATTGCTTGGAGGTCGCTGTTAAAACTTTGCCCCTGAACGGTGGGGGTCTGAGTGGCTGCGCTGGGATCCTGGGAAGCAGCGCTGGGCCTGTGAACGAGGTGAGGCAAGCCTGCAGATGAGATTCAGGGGGAAGGATGGGCCTGGATAGCCAAGAGACAGCCAGCCAGGGATAAAAATCCCTGTGCACAGCCTAAGAACAACTACGGAAGGCCAGTCTCAGAGGTTGGTATTTATTTATTTATTAAAAAATATATTTTATTGATTTTCCACAGAGAGGAAGGGAGAGGGATAGAGAGCTAGAAATGTCGATGAGAGAGAAACATCGACCAGCTGCCTCATGCACATCCCGTACTGGGAATGTGCCCGCAACCAATGTACATGCCCTTGACCAGAATTGAACCTGGGACCTTTCAGTCCGCAGACCGATGCTCTATCCACTGAGCCAAACCATAGGTTGGTATTCAGACCACTTCTCCCCATTTTACATAAGAGAAACCCAGAGCATGGAGAATCATCTTCATTGAAGCACCTTGAATGGAGGGCCTTTTTACTTGAAAGCCCAGGTTCTCATTCTCTACACTGCTCTGCCTCTCTAGGAAACCGTGTTCACCATAGTTACATGACTCGCAGCTAAGGGAAAGCCAATTCATCATTTGGGTTTTGCCCTGTACCTAACAGGGGAGACAGATGCAGGAGTAAGACCACACCATGTGATTCATGCCATGAGAGATGAGAGGAGCACTCACTAGGGATATATGACTGAGCTGAGACTAGAAGGAGTGGAGAGGCCCCCTGGCAGGAAGAGACAAAGCAGGAGCAAGATAGAAATATAAGCCCAGAAGGACTGGCGTGCACCTCCTCAGGAGGCTGGGGAAGAGCCAGGTCGGGAAGGGCCAGTGCTCTCCCATGCTGGGGTTTGGATTTGACATTGAAGCCTAGGAATAGCCACTGGAGAATTCTCCGCAGGGAGTTGTTTTCAATAACTGCATTGTAGAAAGGCCTCTCTTTGTCATTCTTAGTAGTAGTTGCAATTTTTTGAGGAGGACTTTGAAACCCTCCATGAAAAGAACTACTCTATTTCAAAGAAATATTTCTAAACTAGAATTTGTAATGCCTGGAGAGATATTTAAATGCATATTAAATAGCTGTAAATGAAAGAGGACGCCACATATAATTAATGTGGATGCTGCTGCCTAGATTAGGGGGTTCTCTTTATCTCCAAGGACAGGGTCTGCAGCCTATATTTAACCTTTCTGATTTTAAAAATCTTGTGCGATATTAAATGTTTCAGAAGCCCACAACAGTATATTTGTCTACAATCTGGAAGAAGACCACTTTCTGATCCATGTGAATATCCCTTATTGATTTAAAAAAAAACAACCCTCAGCCTGGCAAAGTATAAAGTAGATATTTAAAATGTGCACAGTGCATGAAATTACCTCACATTACTAGTAAATGCATGCCTTGTAGCAATTATGTCACTTATGCTTACGCTAATTAAGTGTTGATGTGTGAGCAGTAAGTTGCAATGATGTCGTTAACTAATGTACATAAATATTCCTTTTAAACTGTAATTGCACTTTGCCACAACATAAAGAAGACAAGCTCAGTTTAGGAATTACGTAGGACTGTTCTTGGAGAAAATGTTAATGAACTCTGGAGAGGGAGAGTTTGGTTCCAGAGTGCTATTTCAATTAGAAGCAGGGAAGGGACGCGGGGAGGGGAGAAGGCAGGGTTTCAGAGTCTCACTTACACCGCTGTCCAGAACACTTGCATGTTCTCTTTTCTGAGACACGAGGGCTGTCCAGGCACATGGTATCAGCTGCGCAGACTGCGCTTTCTGAGTTGAAGGAGCCCAGGAGACTTCGCACATACACAATTCCAGGAGAGAGGCACTGCCCAGTTTCTTTCTGTTATGAGAACTTAGCTGATATCTGGGAAACTTGGGGTGCTCACCCATTGGCTGCAGTGAAGATTTATGACACCTAATGTTGCTGTGATTTTATTTTTTACTCTAAAACTCAAAACCTTGTTTGTTCCCAGAAGTTAAGGTCCAGGTAGCACAGGAGGGGATGACACTTCCCAATGTTACTTCTGCAATCCGAGCTCATGCAGAATGGTGAGGCTTCTGTGGTTTGGCGTCAGAGAGCTCAAATTCGCTAACTGGGTATCCGAGCCCTCTGGAACATACATTCTCCTCATTTTGTGGTTGACCAGGACTCCCCTCTGAAACGAGTAAGGTGATTTTCTAAAAATATTCCTCCCTCTGCCAAGTACAAAGGAAAGACTAGAGCCCCTTATAGAGCTTCAAAGTGAAGTTTGTGGACTCGGGATAAGAAGGAAATGAGCAAAGGTGGGGGAGAGGCCTGGTTATGATGATTAGCGCCAGCATCTGGGGTAACAGCAGCCAGCAGACAAACCTCAATTCCTCTGGCAGCCATGGCCCCTGATTGGCCTGGGGCGTGAAGTGTATGGTAGAGACTTGGAGCTATTTTCACTTTCCTTTGGCCTCTAATTTTAGAGTTTGGTTTGTCAGTGGAGCTTTTAACATTAGGTGAAATGAGAAACCATATTCATGCTATTTGTACTTGAAGTTTCTTAATTCCCAGACTTTAAGTGATATATAATCTATGCTTAGTATAAAACTACCAGGGTCCAAAGAGCTTACTTTTAGGTGAAATCACTCCTACAAGTTATTAGTGTGTGTTATTAGGACCTGTTATTAGGGCCTGAATATGTTATTAGTACCTGAATGACTTAATTTCCTTGGACAGATTGTATTATACTTGAATCAGTTACAATAGACCATATTTTACTAGAGTAATAAAAATTCTGAGCTGGCTTAAAACAACACAGGGTTATTTCTTGCTCATGTTTCATGCTCTTCACGGATCATTAGAAAGTTCTAGTCATCACAGTCATTCAGGGGTCCAGTCTTATAGAAAGTCAGTCTCTCTCAGGGTTTCACAGGGGTAATTAAATGCTCTAGAACAGCAATTCTCCACCCATGTGCTGTAAGAATTTTTGAAACATGCAATCACTATTTATTTGGGAGCACTGAGACTCCACAGCCCTTGTTTCAGTGGGGCTTTGGTGCTCACTGAGTCTGCCTCCCGAATGTGTCACTTATGGATATGAGGAGTTGAAATCTGGTGTCTCAAACTGACCACTAGGTCCACTGGCTTCTGGATCTCCAATGGGGTGCAGTTCAGCTACTGTCTGAGGCCACCCTGCAGGAGCTACAGCGAGAACCACAGTCCTCTCCTCCCTGCTTAGAGCTTGGAGGCTTTGGAGCTGTCTGCACCAGGTTGCAAGTTTGCTAGGTTAAACTGCAATAGAGAAGGCCATTCATATGCAAAAGCCGCTGCTTAGAGCTTGGGTGTGTTTGTTGATTGTGCGGGGTGGAGTCTCAGGGCATCACTAGGCTAGGGTGTGGCAAACAGTGATGTGCCAGTCAGCAGTCTCTGCCTCTCTGACTGCGCCAGTGATGTTTCAGGCATGAGTGAAAAGTCTGTTCTCATATTTGCTGGTAAGGGCTCAGATCTTGCCATCTTCATGGCTCTATCTTCTTTCCCAGTGTCTACAATATTCTTTGAAGACTTCCATTACATAAGAAATCTAAAGCTAATTTTGAACCTTTACTATACCACAGGAACTTTGCTTTTAAGTGGCATTTTTCATCTGGGTGCTAGGAACTAGGTAGAAGTCTATAGGTCATAATGGAGCCATGATGGCTAGAATAATCAATTTTACTTGTGGCGTCATGACTCCATCCTTTAGCTAAGTCTTAAAAGGTGGGCCAACATATATGAGGTTATGTGTCCAGGTGAGGGGTTCTGGGCAGAGGGAAGGGTATATGATCAGGCAGAGAACTATTTAGCAGCCATTCTCTTCAGGGTATCACAAGCAATTTGGTGTGCACTGTGGAGTGATGTTTTTCTCCTTCCCCAACCCTTCACTTTCTCCCTGGCTTTCCCAGGTCTTTCTGTGAACTTAAGTCACATTAATAGAAAGGACCTTTAGGAGTGCAATTCAAGTCAACAAAGGCTAATCATTCTTTATCATAATAGCTGTGCTGAGGTATGGAGAAAGGAAAGTCCAATTGCCTATAAGATACTTAACCTTGAGACCAGGGAACTTGGAAAGACTCTTCTCCATCCACAAACTCAGAAGCACTCACCTACTTCTAGGTCTCAATAGGCTCAAAAGAAGGCATTAAATACTGACAACCTCTACATAAACCCAGAGATAAAACAGATGGAGTGGCGGTGGAAAGAGAAAAGAATTTACAAGGATCAAGGGACTGTGTTGGAGAGGACAGAGGGAAAGGATAAAGAGTAAGTTAGGATGGTTTAGGTGGTAGCTCTGGGTTTAAAAAATACAGAAAATTTATTGGCTCACAAAATGAAAACCCAAAAGTCCACAATGTCCTCAGGAATGAGATTCACTTTTTTCTGTGGTTCTCTAAGTATTTTGCCTTGCTTCTTGCCCCCTTATGTATTAGATTTATCCTTAGTCTGACTTTATGGCAATGACAAAGTGGCTGTTAGCATCTCCAGGTTACAAGTCTACTTCTTCACTGCAAGGGGAAGAGAACAGAATGTCTACCTACATTCAGCGAAGTCCAGAGCATTATTATGATTGGAGCATCTTATATTAAGTGCTTGTCTCTGAAGCAATACTAGGGGTCTGAGGAATATTCTGGATTGGATTATATGCCCATCCCTGAATCATTCCCTGTGGGGCAAAGGGATGCAATGGCCTCGCTTGGCTAAGACTAATTAGAGCCTCCTGAAGTCAAATCCAGCCCAAGCTATGAAGTTGTTTCCCAATAGGAGAATGGATAAATTAGAGAACTGGAGAAATATTCTCCAATAGAATAATATTTATTCTTAGTGACTTGTGTGATATACCAAAATTCTAGACTGAAGATCCTAGGCCTTCTGAAGAGACGGACTTTCTTCTCCCTTAAGGTCTGGAACATAAAAGACTTAAACCTAAACTGAACAATTTCTTGAAATTGCTTTTAGATTACATGGGACAAGAGTAAGTTCTTTCGACTGTGGATGGCATCACCCCACCCTGTATCCTGGGGCTGGAGTTACAGCTAAATCCTAGGTGATGAGAGGAGGCCATGCTAAGAATTCAACATGGATTTTGAAGAATTTTCGAATCATCTTAGAAAAATTTTGAGGAGGGAAGGTATGTAATGGGGCTGATAGTTTGAAATGACATTGCTAATTACTCAAGGGGAGAATGAATGAACAGACAGAAACCAAAATGGGGTTTGGACTGCTTAAGACTAGAATAACAATGGTGGAGGTAGGGTCCTATGCGAGAAAATAGAAGGAAGTATCTAAATACTGAATAGAGGAGTCAGTAAGGTGAGAGAGTTTGTGAGAATGGAGAGTTTGTTAGGAATGGCTGCTAAAGCAGTGGAACCTTTTTCTGCAAGGGAAATAGTAATTACATAGTACTAATTTCCTGTCACATATTAGAAATGTAATAATGATTCCCCTTTTTGTATGGTGAAGGTAAGTGGTGAGGGGTTATAGAATAAAGACAGATTTTGGAATGGCCTGAAACTCTGTTTCTTTTCATCAGCACAGGTCCTGACCACCAACAAATAATAGAGGTGTATGTCTTTTGTTTATTCTTTATTCCTTAGATCAGTGTTTCCCAAAGTGTGGTACGCGTATCCCCAGGGGTATGGGAAGAGTTTGGTGGGGGTTCGTGTTGCACCCGAGTTTGGTGGGGATATGCACTGCACCTTGCTTAGCTGTGCCTAATTCTACGTTCTCATGAGTATGAGGGGTACTCAGTGTTACGAAAATTAAAGAAGGGGTACACATATGTCAAAAGTTTGGGAAATACTGCTAGATGATGGAGCCTCAGAACAATACTGTTTCCTGCTACATTGTTCATGTTAACAAAGCTTCAAGTTGGTAGTGGAGTTTAAAATCTGACAAATAAAGGGATGCTGTTAAAGACGTAAGCCCAATTTATTGAAAAAAATCTAATATTCCTAACCAGTAAATGATTCTGAGTCTGGAGAGTGAATTCTCTGTAGAGGAGAAACTTTAAAGGTTAATGATTGTTAAGAGACCAACTACCTTTCTTTTATTTCTTAATAGTTTTGAATGAAACATGATAGAGGAGCTGATACATAAAAACTTAGACCCAATCAAGCAAACTTGGATTTCAGAGTCTCTTTGTTTAGGAAAGAATGTGAATTTCATTTACTTTGCTGACAAAGGGGAAGATAGCTGACCATTAAATGAATTCGTGGTACCACAGTCATGATATAATGTGGATTTCCCTATCCTGGGCCCTGATGTGTGTGTGATATAGCCATCAAAGTAACGTGTTGTTCTTTGTATGGACAGTTAGAAAGTGGTCTTGTTGAACGGAGGTCTCTCCTTACTTTATAACAAAAGACAGAAATGAGTTTCTGAGAAGAATCATTTGGAAAAGCTTGGCATACCTAACTCATCACCTGCTTCTTTTGGTTTCATTACTACTGTGTGGTGGAGATAAATCTAGATATGTGAGCTGGGTTACCTGGAATATATGTATTATTTTTTCCTGAAATTCCAGCATGGTGAGGAAAAGATTTATAAAATAAAAATTAAAAAAACATGTTTTTATTGATTTTAGAGAGAAAGGAAGGGAGAGAGAGAGAAACATCTATGAGAAATACCAGTCAGCTGCCTCCTTCAGGCCCCTTACTGGGGATCAAGCCAGCAACCTGGGCATATGACCTGATGAGAATCAAACCAGTGACCCATTAAATCATGGGAGTATGTTCAATCCACTAAAGCTCATTAGCTGGGCATAACTGTTCTCTTTACATGTGTATATGTTGGGTGGGCTCTTCACCTCCAACACTTTACTTTCTGCCTTAGGTTCCTTGGGCCTGAGAAGACTCTACAAACCTACTGAGTTCTAGTGGCTATACTTCTAGACCTCAGACTTCTTATTTGTGGTGGAATAACAATAGAATCTCTACTTGCCTCACAAATTCCTTATGAAGATGAAATGTTGCCCTGATTGGTTTGGCTCAGTGGATAGAGAATCGGCCTGCATACTCAAGGGTCCTAGGTTCGATTCCAGTCAAGGGCATGTACCTTGGTTGTGGGGTACATACCCAGTGGAATATGTGCAGGACGCAGTTGATCGGTTTCTCTCTCTCAGTGTTTCTAACTCTTTATCCCTCTCCCTTCCTCTCTGTAAAAAAAAAAAAATCAATAAAATATATTTTTAAAAAGATGAAATGTTAATGTGTGATAAGTGTGAGATGTCTATAATTTCAGAGTTGGTATTGCCTCCTCTTGCTGTCACAATGTAGCCCAAACTCTTTGGCCTGGGGAATAAAGCTTTTCTTGGTCTGGCTTTTTCTTCTTTCTCCAACTCATCTCCTTCTATCTGCTTCCTCACCCCCATCTTGTCCACACACCAGCTATACTATCATTTTAATCTAGTTATAGTTCTTCAAAGACACTGCTACAGTATATCACCCCTGTGTTTCTCATGTCATCCTCTACCTAAAATGCTGGTTGTTTGGTGATGTTTTAGTTATTTCCAGATTTCCAGATCCTCCTCTCTGTCCTCTTCAAACCAAGTTGGGACTCAAGGCAGATATTGGCAGTAAGGCTATGAATGTTGAGGGGAAGCAGGAGGAAGATTGCTGAGGCTCCCTGTTCTCCCTTGATGACGGAGACAGAGAACATAAGGGAGTCAGCACCATGTCTAATTGTACAGCTAGAGCATCTGAGTCACAAAGGGTTTAAGGAATTTGTCCAAGGGGATAAAACAAATAATTTGTAGACCTGGCATTTGAACTCAGGCAGTCTGACATAAGGTCTAGAACATTTACTTTATGCTATACAGGTTGTGGTGGGTGACTATTTGCCAATTCTCCCATGTCCTTTCCTTTGTTCCCATCTAGGCTGTAAATTTTAATAAAATTTTACCAAAGGCTCTAAATGCTTAAGCATACTGGGAAGAACTTACATGAAAAAATTAGAAGTTTAGATTAAAATAATGATTAGAATGCAAAGATGTGCACATGTATTCTCTGGCTTAGTGAGATACACAGCAATAGGTGTTCAATATATTTGTAAAGCAAGTGACAAAATTTTCTTTATCATTCAGACAAAGTGGAGGTGGCTTGGAATGATATAGAAGTTGTACTATGAATAAAATGTTAGAATTACATTCTTGCAAAAGAATTTGAAAATCTACAAGAGCAAATATGTGTCATAAAGAACATATTCAATAGTAGTAATTAAAAATGTTTTCATTTTCTTTATTTCTCCTTAAAATGTATAGTAGGTCCTAAATCTAATTTGAGGACAGTTTCAATTTTTCTTTCTGTTGATACATAAGCAATGTATTATTATCCCACTGTATTGTAGTACCACCTGAAACTATAACTTCTCTCTTACATTTCTGTTCTAGTTTATTTTTTTTATGGTTCTGTCATTTTTCATCACTTTCTGAAGTTTTTGTCTTTTTACTTTTCCATCCTATGGGCATTGAGTTCTGGGAAACAAATTTTGTTTTCCCTGTTGGTTTTGTAACTCTACCTTTTGGTTTTCCAGACAACTTCAGATTTGCACTTTTATCACTCCTTTCACAGAATGTTGACATTGCTTTTGGTTTTCAATGGCTCTCTATTGCTTACCCCTCCATTCCTCTAGGATTATGTATCACATTTAGGTCATTGTTCAGTGGCCCCTGTTTCCAAATAAAATCCAGTTTCTTGAGTTAGTTGGGTCCTGGTGGACTTAAATGGAGTGGAGGATGACAATGACAACAAATGAATCATGCCAAAGCCTCCCTAATGAATGTCTCTCAGCCTACTGAGAAAAGAGGTATTTACAAAGACACTCATTCTGATTGCTAAAATACACAAAGCAAAACATTAAAAATTAGATGTAGGTATGAATACGCCACTACTCTTTTCCTAAATGAATCCCGCACTGGCTTCACCACTGTACCTCTGAATAAGCGTGAATATTGAAAAGTCATTATTTTATTCCAGATCTACTTGGTTTGCTGAAAATATTTTCCCCCCTCTGAAGTGCATGTGTGTTTCAAGTCTGTGACTGTGATCACTTTTTTTTATTTGTTGATTTAATAAAAACTATGAATTTGAGGGTTGACTTTTAAAAAATGAAACTAGGCCAATTTCAACAAATATCTGTTGGTGATTGCAATTTATACATTGTCTGGAACATTATGGGGACTGTTAATAGTGATATAGTCTCTTTTTTCTAAAATGCTCTCAAATAACATATTGGTGTTAGAGCTGAAAAAAATTTTTTGAGGTTGTTTGGTTCAATCCCTAAACTTTAGGAATAAAAGAATCTAAGATCAGAAAGGTTAAGTGACCTTGGATAATGCATTTTAACCTTTTAGAACTCAGTTTTCACATGTAAAATAATGGAACTCATAATCTAACTTAAACTTCTATAATAAATGTGATATAAATGTAGAATACTAAGCCAACTGCTATCCACAGCAAGTTCCCAGTAATTGGTAACTTTTTCAGTATTATTATATGTTATGAGTATACAAATAGGAAGTGGCATGACAGTGATACAAATTTAGTTCTTTCAATTCTCTTATTTTGTGTAGTTTTTTTATGCTATAAATGTAGTATTTTCCAGTCTTGGCAAGATTTCTTTTTCAGAAAAATCATATTTAGAAATAGATGTTAATTGTCAAATTGCCATTTGTTTTCACCAAATCACAACAGAAACATAATGCTTCAAACAAAAATATAACAATTGTCCCCAAACATTTTTGTGTGTGCACTGCTTAAAAGCAGCATTAAATTGAAAGTTAAAAAAAATTTTTTTTTAAAGTTAAGACTTTCTAATATAGACACAGATTAAATGTCACCCATTTGTTCTGCTAACCAACCCAAATGCTACAGTATTCACTCCAGATTGTAATTCCTATTCGATCTTTTGCATTTTCATTGCTTATCAGTTTATCTTGTAGCTTTTGCAGTAGTGGTCAGTCTGGGCTTTCTCTTCCTAATGGTAAGGGGTAAATCCTGCTTGTTAACTCAATTGCCACCTCCTATCCAGAATTGTGCAGCAGCCAGTGTTGCTGGGAAGTTGGTGAATTGGATGTTCACCAGCCCTCTGTTCTTGGAAAGCACTTTGTGTTAAATATGGATGGGAAAGGCTCTCCTGATCTAACCCACTACGTTCATCCAGCTCTGAAATACAAGTGTTCCTTTCTTATGGAATCCTGAGTGGAATAATATTTAATAGAGTTCTGCAGAACTGAAACATGCTGCTGGGCCTTAAACATGCATCTCACTGTCCTCTATATTGTTATTTTAAAGCAAGGTATTCCATGACTTTAGTCACTTTAGGTAGTTTTCTCACTTTGTGGAGAGTAGTTGTTTGAATATAAGCTTTACTTGTATGTGAAATTAGTACATCCTTTTTGATTTCAGACATCTAGCTGAGTTCACTCATCAGCTTTAACTCTAAAAGCAATGGTGCTTGTACTAATCAGTCTCTTCCAGAGAAATATATAAATATATATGAGATCTATTATAAGAAATTGCCTGACATGATTATGGAGGCTGAGAAGTCCCAATATCGGCACATGGCAAGCTGGAAACCCAGAAGAGCCAATGTTGTAGTTTGAGTTCAAAGGCAAGAAAAAACAATATCTCAGCTCAAGGCAGTTAAGCGGGAGGAAATTCCCCCTCTCCCAGTAGGGTCAGCCTTTTTGTTCTATTCATATCTTTACTGATTGGATAAAGCTCACTGAAATTATGGAGATGTATAAGGTCTGGCTTCAACCAAATCTGTAAAAATAACGAACACATCCACATTGGTATTTATTAATTGGAAATGGATATATGGTTATCTGTGTATTAGTTTCTGAAATACTGCATTAAATATTATTACAAATTAATAAATAAAGCTATCAAAATGAGAATTAAACAGAAATTTGGTGTAAGTTGTATATGTAAAGTCAACTGCAGTGATAATTCATTTTCTAATGTTACTTCTTTCTGATTATGAGGAAGGCATATTGGTATTGTTGAGTACAATTGTTCACATTAGTCTTTAGGTTCCTTTGTATTTCTGTAGTATCTATTCTAATGTGTCTTTTTTCATTGCTGACTTTGAGTTCTCTTCTCCTTTTTTCTTCCTTGGCCAGTCTGGTTTAAACATTTGTAAAATTTGTTTATCTTTTCAGAGAAGCAACTCATGGTTTTATTAATCTTTTCTATTGTTTTTCTATTCCCTATTTTACTTATTTCTGCTTTAATCTTTATTATTTCCTTCCTTTTCCCAACCTTGGGCTTAGTTTGTTCTTCTTTCTCTAGTTCTTTGAGGTTTAATGTTAGGTTGTTTGTTTGAGATCTTTCTTTGTGTAATGTATGATCCTAGTTATAAATTTTTTTAAATTAGAATTGCTTTTATCTCATCCACTAAGTTTTTGTATGTTGTGTTTCCATTTTCATTTGTCTCAAGACATTTTTGAATTTTCCATTTAATTTACCTTTTATCCACTGGTTGTTCTAGAGTTTTTTTGTTTAATTTGTGAATTCCTTGGATTTTTAGTTTTTAAAAATTTTTATTCTAGGTATGTCTTTACCCCAGCATTTCTCTGCTCATAGACATTTTTTTCTCCTAATATATGGCTTTCAATGTATTTTAAATAATGTTTTGATAAATAGAAATATTAGTTTTGATGAAGTCCAGGATATTTTCTTTTCTTTTAAAGTTTTGCCTTTTGTGTTCTAAGAAACATTTTTATACCTTTATTAAATGTTCATAATTTTAGCTTTTATGTGTAGTTTATTTTTGTTTATCTGAAATATTTTTACTTCATTGTCAGTTTTTGAAGGATATTTTACTAGATATAATTAACATTTATGTTTTTCTATTTTAAAATATACTAACCCATCTTTTAATAAAAAGTATTTTCCAAAAAAAGGATAAATTCATACCTAAGATTCACATAAATGATTATGAATTATCAGGAAAGACTTGCTTTTTCACTTAGAGTTTAGAGACAAATTTTACCATCTTTTTGGGTTTGTTGATAAATCTTACTTCCAGTGTGTCCTGAGCTGCTGGTTTAGATGGAATTCTCAGTTGCAACCACACCCTATTGGTGACCTACCATCTTACTTCCTATTTATCTGTGGTTTCCAAAAATACAAGCTCTTTGACTGCTGAACTTGGCATCTGATCTCATCTCTAATCCCTAACATTCACAGATTTAGGCTCTGGTGCTCACTCTTTTCTGGAGATTTCTCTCACTTTTTTTTTGTGTGAATTTGGATATGTATTTTAGAAGTTACTTGTTATATTTCATCTATAACTTTCAGGTTTTTTGACAGCTGCGAAGTGTTTGGTTATTTTAATCATCATATTATTAGAAACTATGGAGGAAATTGAAGCAGTCATCAAAAAGCTTCCAGCAAACAAAAGCCCAGGGCCAGATGGCTTCACAGGGGTTTTACCAAACATTCAAAGAAGAACTAAAACCTGTAGTCCTCAGACTATTCCAAAAAATTCAAGAGGAAGGAACACTTCCAAGCTCATTCAATGAAGCCAGCATTACCCTAATACCACAACCAGATAAAGATGACACAATGAAAGAGAACTGCAGGTCAATATCCCTCATAAACATAGTTACCCAAATCCTCAACAAAATTCTAGCAAATTGGGTCCAGCATTACATCAGAAAGTTCATACACCATGACCAAGGAGGATTTAACCTGGGGGTGCAAAAATGGTACAATATCTGCAAATCAATAAACATGATATATCACATAACAAATTGAAAGGTAGAAATCATAAAACCATATCAATTGATGCAGAAAAAGCATTGACAAAATCCAACACCCTTTCTTGATAAAAACCCTCAGCAAAATGGGAATAGAGGGATCATAACTCAATATAATAAAAGCCTTATATGACAAAGCTACAGCTAACATCATACTCAATGGGAAAAAACTAAAACCATTTCCTTTAAGAACAGGAACAAGACAGGGGTGCCCACTTTCACCACTCCTGTTCGACATAGTACTAGAAGTGCTAACCACAGCAATTAGACAAGAAGAAGAAATAAAAGGTATCCAACTTGGAAAAGAAGATGTAAAACTGTCATTATTCACAGATGACATGATACTGTACATAGAAAACCCTAAAGACTCCATCAAAAAAACGATTAGATTTAATTAATGAATTTGGCAATGTAGCAAATTAATGTCATCATATTTTTAGAAATAGAAGTTGCCTTTTTGCTTTGGTTCCTTATCCTCCAATTTTTCTTCCCTTCATTGTGGAAACTTAATTTAGATATTGATTCTGAATGGTGTTGGGGTAGGGGAAAGTGAATTTTACCTGTGTGAATTCCATCTTTGGAAAACTGAATAAACATCCATGGTCATTCTGTCAAGAGAACATGCTCATTTTGGGCTATTCTAATTTGGAGCCTGATGGGCAATGTGCCAGTTATACCACTTCTGCAGTGTGTACTTTCTTTGTCCCTCTGAGGTCTCTAGCCATGGGGCTAATGATGCATTAATGACAAGGTCAGATAAGTATGAAAGGAGGCAGGATGGTTCCCTTTTTTTTTTTTTTTTGCTTCAGGAGAATCCATAGCTGACACCTTCTTATACCTGAAGCAGTGTTCATAGTCTCCTCCCTCTCTCTCCCATGATACCACTTATGGAAGAAATTGTGAGGAGTTTTAACATACAGTCTCTGGAGTCAGACTGGTTTGACTAGTTACTTAAACTCTTAAAGTCCTAGTTTCTCCTCCCTCCCCATCCCCCACAGCTTTATTGAGGTGTAATGGACAAATAAAAATGTGCATATTTAAAGTGTACAATGTGTTGATTATATATATATATATATATAGTAAAAGATCAGAAATTAACATTCATGACTGAGCTGGTTTGGCTCAGTGGATAATGTATTGGCCTTTGAACTATAGGGGCCCAGATTTGATCCCAGTCAAGGGCACATGCCTGGATTGCAGGCTCGATCCCCAATGCTGGTCATCCAGGAGGTGGCCAATCAATGATTCTCTCTCATCATGGATGTTTGTATCCCTTTCTTCCTCTCCTTTCCTCTCTGAAATCAATAAAAACATATTTAAAAAAAGAAATTAACATTTATCATCTTACATATTTACCTTTATTTTAAATAATTATTTTTAGTGAGGATGCTTAAGATCTACTCTTCTAGCAATGTTCAAGTATACAATACAATATTATTAACTGTAATGCTGTAATTTAGATCCTTGGAATTTATTCATGCTGTAACAAAAAGTTTGTACTCATTGATCATCATCTTTTCATTCCTTCCACCCTCCAACTCCTGGCAACCACCATTGTACTCCCTGCTTTTATGACTCATAAATCCTAGGTTCGTTATCAGCAAAAAGAGCACAGTATTAATATTTATAGCAGAATTTTATCTTTTTTTGAGGATTAAGTGAGGTGTGAGGTGATGCTTGCAAAGTACTAAGTAAATAGCCCAGCATATAGTAACCTCCAGAATGATGTTAGCTATTATAGCTTAGTAGTAAAGACAGTCCAAGTGATTAGCATGTACCAAAACATTTTGAAATATATGTTAGGTCACAATATCAATACCAACACCCCTGAAACAATGATTACTAAACAGAAGGCTTACGCATCTGGAATCCTGTTGTGCCCCCATGATGGCCAGCCAGCCTATCCTCACACGTCAGACTTTCATGTGTGGTAAACCATACAATTGTTTCTCACTTGGATATTATTTATGCTGTATCTGAAGTGTGGGTTGATATCCTTAAAAGACTACGGCCTACTATTTATACACAAGCCACTATAGAAAAAAAAAAAAAGCATTGTGTTATAATAAAAGAATGCTCTCAACCAGAACTAAAGTGTTGTTTCCACAACACTGAAAGAGCTACTAAACAAAGCAAATGGGAAAAACTGCTTGGTGTTGTGTGAGCAGTTCACATTGCTTTGCTTTTTTTATTGTACTGTTTTACCACTGGCAGTCAGTGTGGGGCCTTCACTTATGAAAATATAGCTGTTGGCAGTGTAGGCTCAATTTCATTCTCAAGCTGTCATAAATGATCACATGGGAAGATAATACTTGATGGGAATTTTGTTTTCTTTCCATTTTTTAAAACATTTTTCTTTGAGGCAACTTGTTAGAGAGAAGAGCCGATAAGATTGAGATCTATGGTATACTGTGGTTCTTGGAAAATACACACACAATCGCTGAAATTCTATTCAGACAACAAAAAGATAGAGGCAATACCCAAATTGAATGAAAGTGTTTGCAATTATTCGCACTTGTTACCTACTATTATCGCCAAAGACTCTCAGAGAAACAACATACCAGAATTCTGTTCAGTACATTACCTTACAGCAGAAGATCTGTGGTTTTGTTGACCCATTTTATAATAAAGACTGTCATCATGCAGCCTCGCGACAGATGTATAACCTGAATCAAATGAAGACTTAAACCTAAATTCTAGTTCACAGGATACACAGTTTAAAAGGGGAAGCAATCAGATATAAAAAGTGGGATATTCTAAAAGACAATTGGCCTGATCTCTTTGATAAGCCACTGTTATGAGAAAAATGAGGAGGAAAGAAAGAGAGGGATATTTCCAGAGTAAAGGGGACTTAAGAAATATAAGAAGCAAATGAAATTCAAAATGTGGTACTTGTTTGGATCTTGGTTTGATGAAATTAACATTTTGAGAAGTAGTAAAATTCAATGCAAACTAAGTTTTTATTAAGGATTTCTTGTGAATTTCGGTATAGGTGATAATGGTATTATGATTATGGAGGAGAGTGTCCTTATTTAATATTTTAGGACTGCATACTGAACTACCTAGGGAAGAGATGTCATCATGTCTATTATGTACTTTATACTACCTCAGCAAAGCAACACCTGAAGCAAATAATACAAAATGTTAAAAATGGTTCAAAGTAGGCATTGAGCATACAGCATTCATTATACTATGCTCTACTTTTCTATAAATTTGAAAATTTTCTCAGTAAGAGGTAACAAAAAACCTTTTATGATACAATTCCTCTTAAAAACAAAGAGTACTATTGATAATACACGGTGGGGCAAAAGTAGGTTTTTCATGAGGAAAATAATACAATAATTAATAAATAATAATGCAAGGATAAACTATGCTCATTGTAATCACAGCTATAGACCTACTTTTGCCCCATCATGTATTTTCTGAAGGGAATTTATAATGCATCAAATGAAGAGTTTCAGAAGTAGACCAAAACACAAGTTAACAGAGTGAAAAATGTCCTTAAAGCAGAACTGCCAGATACACTGTTAAATATTTAGAATATTTGCTTTTTTATTATTTTTAGGGACATGATGTCTTTTATCGATATGGGGACTAGGAATGTGTGAATGATGCACTCCTTGTATGAAAAGGAATTGTAGAGAATAGGGAATTTCAGAGCATGAGCCCCGTGCTTTAGTGGAGGGAGTTAACCCAATGCAGTGGGGAGAACACAAGTTTTGCCTCCACATGGCTCTGACAGTTATTGACTAGCAGTGTGGACTTGAGCAAGTTTCTTAGATTGTGTCTCAGCTATCTCCTCTCTAAAATGGGGATAATAAAATATATCTTCTAGAGAATGTTGTCAGTATTAAACCAGATGATTTGCATAAAGCACTTAGCATAGAGATGTGTGAAATAAAACTCATCTGTCTGTGTGACTGCTATTAGAGGTTCATTAGAGGCAAGTAGAGAGGCGTGATCAGAGACTTAGGAGAGGTGGAATTTGAGTTGAGTTTTGAAAAATGGAGAGGATTTCAAGATATGGAGACGGCAGTAGAGTGAACCCTCCAGGGGGTTAGAAAAGACAAAGCTAGAAACAGCAAGTGGGTCCCTTTGATTTCAGGATAGGCTCCTGGGTTGGAATACTGGAAAACGAGGTTGGGGCCTCATTATGAGAACCTGTAATTGGTAGTCCGGGAAGCTGGGCTTTATTCTGGAGCCTTGGAAAGGAGCATTGAAAGGCTTTGACAGACTTTGACCTGGTCAGGGTTGTGCTTTGGGAAGATCGCTCTGGCATTCGGGTTCGTGTTGCTATGTTCCTTGGAGAGTCTGGAAGTTAGGATGCTGTTGCAGAGTCTCCTGACCTACCTAGAAGTCATCCTCTCCTCCTTCCGCACAGGCTCTGGTTTTACTGAGGATGATGACACAACGGTTTGAAATGGAAACAGGCAAACAAATGCAATTGCATTTTCCATTCTTCTTTGAAGTAAAGGCAGCATTGTCTAACTTGGGCTAATATAAGCTGAAGTTGTAGGGTGGGTCTTTTGAGAATTATCGTTAAAAGTGTGAGAGCCTTAGGTGATTAAATTACACAAGACCCTAAGAATATAAGTATGGAAACCCAGCAGTTTCTTGGGTTTCTTATGATTTTGTGAAACTGCCAGCCCCAAATTTATGTGGGGGAAAAAATAACTTTTTTTTTTTTTTTTTTTCAAGATGCTATGGTATGCATATGGATAAAAGTTTGTGCTACGTGCAGCTCAATTCAATCTGCCAGTGATGTACACACCAATTAGGAAGTTTGACAAGGGTGAGAAGCAAACAAAAAGCAGTAGGGAGCTGGACTGTGGCAGGCAGGGGCAACATCAATATAAATGGAACACATGGTAAGCAGGAGACACATTGGAAATGGACATCATATAAAATGACTGATTGGATGTGTGCCTGGAGGGAAAGGAAGAAATCCAATATGACTTAAAAGTTTAAGCTTGGGGGAATCAGAAAGATGGTAACATTATTGACAGATCAGAGATAGCAATCAGAAGAGATAGCCAGAGTGACATGTAAACAAAGATAAATTAAATTTTAGACCAGCGAGTTTGATTCAAGAAAGCCAAGTCTAAACAACCCAAGAGCTGACTCAGCAGTCTGGACCCTGGTAGAAAGCATAGATTATGGTACGGCAAGGGGTCTCTTACCACATGGCAGGGTGGGAGATGCCATCTGGCAGGAGATCCCTTCTTATTTATTCTACCCAGTAGGAAGATGGGCCATACTTATTAGTCATGATTTTTAAACCTGAGTTTAAACCACATTTGGAAAATACATAACCATTTCCCCTGGGACACAGTGGCTAGAGCCCCGCTTAGCCAAGGCATAGGCCTGTTTTGAGAGTAGGAAGTGAGCGTGGTGACCTCTGGATATGCTTTTTAGCTCAGTGCTTCTATAATTATCACAGGCTCCAAATCACTTCCCAGGGAACAGCAAATAATTCTCACTAATAAAACACAGTCCGAAACTTGGAACCGAAATGATACACTTTCAATAAAGTGCTGTAATAAAGTTAGCAACTGGAGACTCCCCTTAGGAATAAAGAGCTGAATGTATTGGTTGGCCACTCGTGCGAGGCAAAGCTAAAGTCTACCCTGATTCATCATGTGGAAGATGTGGATGCTTTATATAAGTTTTAAATATAAATCTGACAGCAAATGAAAGAACTGAAAGGACATTGTTCCTTAACCGTGGAATCTGCAGTTAATATCAGTAGGTGCCCTAAGGCCTAACTTCTGCATCAACCTTCCTGAAAAACTGCTGCCTGCTCCTACTTTCTGCATTTTAGTTCCTTTCTGAAACCTTTTAATGGTACTGTGGATGGAAATGCAGCTCTGGGTTCTTTAAAATTGTGCCAGCAATAAGGGACCTATGTTATTAGAAAAAGGCAGCACTGTATAGAGAGTTTTATACTAACACAAGTTTATTCTACGCTACCAGAGATTCAGAAGAGCAATTATTTGGGCAACCTTGTTTTTCTGAGACTTTAGCATATGACTGAGGACAGTTCTTAGCATAAATGTGTTTATAGTACAGTTATTGTTTTCTTAAAAATTGCATTTCCCATCAAAGCATAGAGCTTGTGGTCTGAAGTGTAGGCTCGTACAAATATAGAGAAGTGCAGTGATTCCTCAAATGTCATGTCAAATTCTTTTTGAAGGTGTTCCTTCAAAAAGAATTCCATGGTCAGATAAGTTTGGGACATTCTTTTAAAACAAAATCACTAAGTTTTTGGAAGTTCTTGTCATAGCCGTTATAAAGTCCTCTGACTCACCAAGAAAGAAATAGGAGAAGCATTTCCAACAGCATTACATCTTAGAGTTATTTTTATGAAATTGTTAGGGGTAGAGTCTTACTAACGTGTTCTCTTTAAGCAAACACTAACCTCTTCCTTCCTCCCATTTTGGGAACCTTTCTTCTCTAATATTCCTCCCATTTCAAATCATTACATAGGTGGCTCATCCATTTGTACAGTGTGAATCAAAATTTCTTGCCACAGTGTAGCTTTCTGTGAGCTCCTGATCCAGTCAGCCTTATTGAATTACTTTTTTGGGGGAATTTGACACTGAGATCAAGAGGTTAGGTATATCACATGTAAGTATACAAATGCCCATGCTTTCAGTGTGGATCAAAGAATCAAAGAAAGCCTGTCTGGGAACAGAGAACAGCACAAAATACCAGTACACATACTCTCCCCCCACCTACCACACACACTGAAGAAGAGGGAGGGAGAAAAGGAAAGAGAGAGGGAGTGAGGGAGGAGGAGGAGGAGGAGGAGGAGGAGGAGGAGAGATCTGAATGTGCTTTAAGTTCCTCTTTGCACTATTTTCAGCTATATCCCTCCCTGTTTCACGGATTGCTTTTCTCTTAAGGTTAAAGCATTTCCTGTTTCCTCCAAAAAGGGGTGTAATGACTATAGTAAAAAAGTTAATGCCAGAATAAGACCTAAAAATATGGGTCACTTCACAATCAGCTCAATGCCTTTTCAATCCAAGGCTTGTACAAGTTTTGAATAATACTTTCCAATCATTATCTAGTAGCTAATTCTTTTTTAATGTTAGAAAACAAAAAGAAATCGCTAATTTATCCATTGCAATAAATCATAAAGGTTATCCATGTTTGCTTATTTCTATGCATTGTATTTAGTTAAAATTTAATAGAGGAAGTGATGAAATAAAAATAACACAGACTTATGTATCTACTACTTAAAATGAATAAATCTTACTGCTCATAAATGTTGCTTAAAATTTATTAATTTTTAAGAAATAAAAAATAGAAACATTTTCTATGTCCCCTCTTTCTGATCCAGTCATTTTAAATTCTCCACAAAGGCAACTCCTACTATGAGTTTAGTATATACCCAAACCATATTATGCTTTTATGCTATAGGAATCACTAGTATATATCTGTGTTTTAGCAAAATGGATTTAAATGGTGTTATACAACTCAAAACACTATGCAATTGTCTTTTTACATTTGACATTATGCTTGCATATGTATTTATAATATTTTTCTATTTTATTTTTACTGAGCAAGATACACATTATTTTATAAATATCATTCTTTACAATACAGGCCAGGCCTAGGGACCCTACCCATGCATGATTTCATGTGCTGGGCCTCTAGTTATTTTATAAACATCACTAGAGGCCCGGTGCACGAAATTCATGCACAGGGTGGTGGTGTGTGTGTCTTTCAGACCAGCCTGTACCCTCTACAATCTGGGTCCCATCAAGGGATGTCTCACTGCCTGTTTAGGCCCAATACCAATAGGATAGGGCCTAAATGGGCAGGCAGACATCCCTCTCACAATCCAGGACTGCTGGCTCCTAAATGCTCGCCTGCCTGCCTTCCTGATTGCCCTTAACCACTTCTGCCTGCCAGCCTGATCATCCCTAACCAACTGCCCTGCCAGCCTGCTTTATGCCTAACTGCTTCCCTGCCAGCCTATTTGCCCCTAAATGCTGTCCCCTTTGGTCTGGTCACCCCTAACTGCCCTCCCCTGTAGGTCTGGTCCCCTCTAACATCTCTCCCCTGTAAGCCTGGGTCCCCTCCAACTGCCCTTCCCTGCAGGCTTGGTCACCCCAAACTTCCCTCCCTTGCTGGCCTGGTCACCCCTAACTGCCCTCCTCTGCAGGCTTGATTGCCCACAACTACCTTCCCTTGCAGACCTTGTTCCTCCCAACTGCCCTCCCCTGCTGGCCATCTTGTGGTAGCCATCTTGTGTCCACATGGGGGCAAGATCTTTGACCACATGGGGGCAGCCATCTTGTGTGTTGGAGTGATGATCAATCTGCATATTACTCTTTTATAAGATAGGATAGAGTCCTAGTGCATGGGTGAGGGCTGGCTGGTTTGCCCTGAAGGGTGTCCCGGATCAGGGTGGGGGTTCCCTTGGGGCGTGGGGTGGCATGGGCCAGGGGCCTGTGGTGGTTTGCAGGCCAGCCATACCCCCTGGCAACCCAAGCAGAGGCCCTGGTATCTGGGATTTATTTATCTTCTATAATTGAAACTTTGTAGCCTTGAGTGGAGGCCTGGGCTGGCCAAGGCGTGCGGAAAACTTGGCTTTCTCCATTGCCAGGGAAACCCAAGCCTCCTGCTTGCTTCGTGGCCGCAGCCATATTGGTTGGGTAAATTTGCATACTTGCTCCTGATTGGCTTGTGAGTGTGGCTTGTGGGTGTGGGTGTAGCAGAGTGATGGTTAATTTGCATATAATTCCTTTATTAGATAGAATTTTTTACTTGAGAGAAATTTAGCCATATTGTTGCATGGTTTTAGTATTTATTGTTTATACTATCTGGATAATCTCCCATAGAACTGACATATGATAGTTTGCTTTACTATTCTCAAGTGGTTTAAATATATATATATATATATATATATATATATATATATATATATGTGGCCATTTTACATCAGTAAGTAAAGAAGTAAGTATATGATACAGTTTAGGGTATTTGTATCTGAAACTAAGTGAAAGCCTCATTAACTATGGCTTAAGCTATGATATTTGCTGTTTATGTAATAGGCCAAAAGGCAGCTTGGAATCTGAGTCAGTTTTTTTGTGATTCTTATGTGATTTTTCTCATGATCACAAGATGACTACAGCTGCTTCAACACCACATGATCACAAGGTAATCTTCAAACCATATGGAATAGAGTGGAAGATAAAAAGGGAGAGAAAATCCTTTTCAGGGACTCCCAGTAGACTTCACTTTAGGTTTCAATGAATCAGATGATATATCCAAATAAGACTCAGCTCTGCAAAAAAAAAAAAAAAAAAAAAAAAAAAAAAATAGGATTGTTATGATTGATTTGGATAAGTATTATTTTATTCTTGGACTGGCCACATCACTCCCCAAAAGCACAGTGGATTTCAGCTGATAAAGAGGAAGTGGAAATTGTGGTATATTAGTCAGTTTCTCCAGAGAAACAGACTGAATAGATTATCTATCTATTGTATATCTATCTATCTATCTATCATCTATCTATCTATCTATCTATCTATCTATCTATCTATCTATCACCATCTATGATTTATTATAAAGAATTGGCTCTCATGATGGTGAGCAAGCACCAAGATCTGCAGGGTGATCAGGAAGCTGGAAACTCAGGAGAGCTGATGGTTTAGTTCTGAGTCCTAAAGCATGAGAGCCAGGAGAACCAATGGAGCTGTACCAGTCTGAAGACCAACAGACTCGAGACCCAGACCCAGGAAGATTGAATTTTTCTGTTTAAGTCCAAATGTGAAAAAAAACAAAAAACAAACAAACAAACAAAAAAAACACACACAATGTTTCAGTTTGAAGACCATCAAACAGGAACATTTCCTCTTATATGGGAGTGAATCAGCCTTTTAATTTTATTTAGGCCTTTAGCTGACTAGATGAGGCCAACCCATATTATGGAGGACAATCTGCTTAATCAGTGTACTGATTTCAGTGTTAATATAGTCCCAAAACACACCCACAGAAACACCAGAATAATGTTTGACCAAATATCTGGTCACCCCATGTTCCAGTCAAGTTTCTACATAAAATTAAATATCACAGGTGGCTAGGTAGGCAGCCAATAGTGTGCTTCAGAGGTAAGGAACATCATTATATAGTGTTTTTAATAGGAGTATATTATATTTGTGTTTTTAGTAGAATTATATTCCCAAGAATAGGTTATTGCGTTAAATTGATGGGAAGTATTTTCATATTTTTGATATACATTTCCCAAAAGCTTTCTTAAAAGACTTTTATAATTTGTATAGTCTATACTAATCTTTAGAACAGAGAATTCCTGTATTAGCCCTAGCATCACATTTTAAAAAATTGGTTATTAGGGGCAAACTATTACTTGTTATTGCTTTTCTTGACAAGTGGGATACATTTTTATCTTTATTTTATATGTGTATTTCCTTTATTATGCATTTCTCTCATGAAATCTTATCAGTACTCAATCATTTTATAGTTTCCTTATATTGTATAATATATAAGCATCCTATAGAATAAAAGGGTAATATGCAAATCGACCAAATGGTGGCACAATTGGTCACTATGACACTTCTTGACCACAATTGGGCAAACATTCAATGCAGGAGCTTCCCCCAGCCCACAGGCCCCGATTGCCTGATCAGGACCTGCTGGCCAACCTCTCTGTCCCTTCCCTTGGCCTGCAGGCTCCTATTGCCCAATGGCGAACAGGGAACTGGGAATGGCCAACCTCTTGGTTCCTCCCCCTGGCTGGCAGGCTCCGATTGCCTGATGGTGAATGAGGAAACGGGGGTGGGTGGTAGTGGGTTATGGGATTGGCTGTCAGAGAAGATGGCCCTGATCACAGGCCAGGCCTAGGGACCATACGAATTTCATGCGCTGGGCCTCTAGTCTATATAATAAAGGCCTAAGCTTCCATTTCAGCAGAACAACCAGACTACTGGTCTCAATGCAGGAGCTGGGCTCATGGCTAGTGAGTACAGTGGCGGTGGCGGGAGCCTCTTCCTCTTCTGCTGCAGGCAGGCAGGCAGGCAGGCAGTAAGGAGCAAGGGGTCCCAGACTGCGAGAAGGATGTCTGATGGCTGGTTTAGGACCGATCCTCCCAGGAATCAAGCCTAAGCCAGCAGGCAGACACCCTGTCAGGGGTCCCAGCCTGAGAGGGTGCAGGCTGGGCTGAGGGCCCTCCCCCCAGTGCACGAATGTCATGCACCAGGCTTCTAGTATACTATATAAAAGTACATATTTATCTCTTCTCTCTTAATATTCCTTTTCCTATTTATGTAATTTCCACCAACCTATTGTTTTTCTTTTATTTAAATGTTACTTTTTTAATAGGTATTTTAATTTTCTTCCTCTCAGCATTTTGATCCTTTATAATTTATGATTTTTATTTTAATCCTCTTAGCTATGGTAAATACTTTTTTTCTCTTTCTTAATTCTTGTGATTTAATTTTTATCTATTTAGAAGTTGCTATGGAATAAAGCAAATTTTTCATAATATCATTTATTAAGGAAAGATTCCTCTTGGCTTTACTTACTTATTCTGTGATTTATTAATGTTATAAACCAAATGGAAGCCCTAAACCCCAATGTGACTGCATTTGAAGATCGGAAGGGCCTTTAAGGGTGGTAAAGTTAAATGAGGTTATCAGGGCAGAACCCTAATCTAATAGGACTGCTGTCCTTATGAGAATAGGAAGAAACTCAATAGATCTCTCTTTCCCTGTGCTCACAGAGAGAGGCCATGTGAAGACACAGAGAGAAATTGGCCATCTACAAGTAAGAAAGAGAGTTCTTTATGGCAGCCCAAACAGACTAGTACAATAATATTCTCAGATTTATTGGGATCTTTTCTTGAGATCTATTGCTGCTTTCATTAATATATTCAGCTAGTAGAAATCTCAATTTATAGAAATACTAGAGGCCCAGTACACAAAATTAATGCACTGGGAGGGTAGGAGGTCCCCGCATCCAGGACCCTTCAGGGGATGTCCGAAGTTAGATATGCTGGCAGTTAGACATCTCTCTGCCAGTCTGGGACTCCTTTCTCCTTAAAGTCTACCTGCAGAGGCTCCTGTGAGCCTGGCTTCTGGCTAAGTGACACTCCTGCTGTGCGAGTGCACTGACCACCAGGGGGCAGCTCCTGCATTGAGCATCTGCCTGCTGGTGGTCAGTGTACATCATAGTGACTGGTCATTCTGTCAGTTCTTCTGCCATTCAGTCGGTTTGCATATTAGGGTTTTATTATATAGGATATAGGTAAATAGATTGTGCCATTATAATAAATTTTGGTTATTATTTCTATTTTATATTATTCTTTTAGTGTAGTCTGTCCTCTTTTACATATTTTATGCAGAATATAAAATTATACTTTAAAATATGGTATATCAACCCTTCTGAGTTTTTCTGTGTATCTACACAAAGCCTAATGGAGTAGAGTTTAAAAGCCAATGTTTCCTGATTCATATAAAATATAAGGGGTCCACACAGTTTAACTCCTTGCGCTAGGAGCTAGGAAATGTAAGCAGGGCTGATGGGGAAAGGATATGAAATTACCTGGGGGCCATCTGAGGCAAAGATGGTAAAGCTAAGATGGAAGAATTGGAATTTGCAATTATTATCATACAAGTAAAGCCAGGAACTGCATGCAGATACTTAGCATTTTGATTCGACAAAACATCTAAATATTTTTCTTACTGGGATTTCCACCTTTGAATGCACTATATGGGTAAAGTATTTTGTACACCTTTTAAAAAATACAGGCGACTTTTAATAATTTGTTTAGCATTTACCTGAGGTCCTATCAATGTGGGGTACTATTAGCAAAAACAAGTGATTAGATGTTGTGCTCAATGTGGCTGCATGAATAGTATGCAATGAATGAGAATGTCATGTCCTGAAGATTGTGTCAGGGTCAACTCATTTGTCTAAATTGACAGGGCAGTTCAGCTCAGCTGCAGACTGATTTTATTTTTTCTTTAATAGCTTTGATTGAATAACCAATTGACTTGTTGGCATTACATAAAAAGGGCCCAAATTAAATAATTTCCTGTTCCAAAGAAGTTGAGCTTAGGTTGCTCATTACTATTTAGGAAGAAAGAGGTTTCAAGAGAGAATAGAAATAATTAAATATTTATGAGTTTTATTTAATCAGCAACTATGATAATGAAAAAAGCTCAGGAGCAAGTGTCTGAACACTTCTTGGTGACTCTTCAGCACTGTGGAGGGGCCAGAAAGCTCGGTGGTTGATTGTGAGTATTGGGCAGGCAGTGGCCATGTTCTGCTGAGAAGATTCCTGGAAAGAAGTCATTGTTTCAGCATTAGTGCTAATCTCACCATTCTTTTCACCACACGGAGGGTTTCTGGACTGTTCTCTGTCCAGACAAGGTTCAGGAAATGCCATTCTCGAATCTGGACTCCAAGTCTGACACCTCCAGGTCCATAAAGCCCCCTTCACCTGGGCTGAGGACGCACACTAATTATTTTCTTTCTTTTTTTCTCTTTCTTCTTTCTTTCTTTCTTTCTTTCTTTCTTTCTTTCTTTCTTTCTTTCTTTCTTTCTTTCTTTCTTTCTTTCTTTCTTTCTTTCTTTCTTTCTTTCTTTTTTTTTCCTCCATGGTAGCTATGCTTTGTAAGACAGCAGGTCCAAGTATAGGAAATTAATAGGACTCAATAGGATTTTTTTTTTTGTCAGAACTTAACTAAATTTAGTACTAATCCCTTGAGGAAGAAGGAAAAACACACACACCCTAATTCAACACCCAATTATTAAAAAAAAACACTCCCATGGATTTAAAAACATAGCAGGAAATTAGACCAGCCAGTTTGACATCAGTTAAGTCTCAGAAGCATTTTAAAAAGATCAAATGCTGGAACATTTAAAAAGCACAGCTTGATAACAGTCAATTAAGGTAGCCTCAGGATGTGGCCAAGGAGATTTTCGTAATTTGTGTGTGCACGATGTGGATGGAAATTCTAAAAGGGAATTGCCATAAGAATCAAGAAAAACATAGTAAAAATCATAAAGCAGGATATGGCTATTTGACAAAGCCCTCTATTTTTTTTTTCTTTTTTACTTAATAACTGAAGCCTGGAGTCCTGGGGAACAAAAAAAGCCTGGCAAATTGAATTAATAGTTGAGTAAACTTGGGTATAAGTCAAATTTAATTTCAAAATCCTTAGCAACTTAGTTTTGTGTTGAAACTGCTATTATTCCGTGTTACTAAGGTTTAGGGCTGAAGAGCCCTGGTTATGGTAGAATCATCTAGGATACTGCTTCTCAAAGTGGGGGTTCCTGGGCTAATCCTGCTCTATTAACTGTTAACTTTAAGTAAGATAAGTGCAGATATTGAGAGTACTTAGGAACTTTTCTAGCAATATGACCAAGTAACATGGGTTTGAGTTTAAATGCCTTTGTTTTACTTAAAAAGTCAGTTTTGGCAATTACTTTTATTGTATTTTATGAAATTACAGGTCTATGGCTTGTTGAACGTATTCTTGAACTTAGCACTAACCACCCGGCATGGTACAGATCGATGCATTTATTGCCCACCTCTGCTCACTAGAATGGAATCTCTGACAAGAAGGGACTGTCATGCCTTGGCTATATTCTCAGCATGAAGAATAAGGCACTTTTAGATATTTGTTGGTGAAAGCTGAATTCAATGTCTTTGAAAAGAATATGGGCCTATTGAGCCTTAAGTTCAAGTGTGAGCTGGGTATTCAAATGCTGACCCATGATTATAAAAAAAGGAAAAGGAAAAAGGACTCAACGTCCTCTTAAGAAGCTGATGTTAGCAAAATAGGCAGAATAATCTTTTAGTCATGGATTTTAAGGAATAAAAGTCATTAGCATGGGGGACATATTTATTTTAACATTGAAGACAAGAAAGTAAGTTGCAGTAAGGGCTTTTCATTTGCATGGGACATTCTACATGCAGATTTTTCAGTCCATTTTTGAACAAGGCCAAAGAGAGAAGGTAAGAAAGAAGCAGGGATTCTGGAACCGTTTTTGTTTTAAGGGGGAAAAATAACATTTCCTCTAAGAAAAGTTTAGGGAACTGTGGGAAGATGAGGTTGGCCAGGTAGGAGGTGGTGGCTGTCACTCGCAGATTTTGCCCACGTTAGCAGTTTTCTGGCATTTCAGCAGCACACTGTTTGGGTGAGGACTCTATCTATATGTTATTTCAGCAGCAACATCTCTGCCAAGATCATGAAGGGAGTGCAGACTCCAGAAAATCTTGTAAAAGAAGTAAAAATGTTGTCATATGCTTGGATGTCAGAACAGCTGAGGCACAAATGCAGCGTACCTAGACCCGCATCCTACTAAGTATGGTAATTCTGGGTTCCATTGAAAGTTCTTGTGCAGAGATGACCGAAGTTCTAACATCATCTGAAAATTGACCTCTCTTTACTAGGCTGCTAATCTACAGATGTATGTACATATCTTAGTGCTTTAATTATTTCTTTCATGGTGTTACATAAGACTCTGTGCACAGACATGTTACAAAAAAAGGGCAGAAGTGAAGGAAGTATGGCACTGTGCCATTAGAAAATTTAAATTTAAATTCTCACTTATTTTGTCTTAAGTGAACACACAAAAAAAATTATAGTTGAACTGGTGAAGAAAGGAGATGTAAATGACACTTATTAACTAACTAGGATGTGACAAGCCCAATGCTAAGAGCTTCACATACATTTTCTGCTATACTATCTAAATCCATATCTTATGTGTAACCTCTTTTAAGGATAAGAATATTGTGGAGTGAAATATTTTCAGTATTTCTTAAAATAAAGCAGAAGCAAATGCAAATTTCCCAGACACAAAAATATTAAGTATTTTGCTTAAGACTCAGCAAGTCTGGAGCAGGACAAGGGAAAAGATTTCCCTCTCATTCAGGGTGAGTGCTCCCATGGAAGTTTCAAACGGCTGTTTTTGTAAGTTCCATGGACAGTTCATTCTCTCATTGAGTAATACTGTTTCTGAGGTTGTTTTGTGTGATGAGTATTCAGTAAAACAGCTCTTCCCCTCGGATAAGAATCTGCGAATTATTCAATGGCTTCATACCATAGTTCTCTTTGGGCTTTTTCTTTCTGCCTTCAGAAGGAGCCTTCGAAGCAAAACCTAGTGCATTTTCTGGCCTTGGGCAACTAAAAAGAGTGGGAGGTGGATGTAAAATGTTGCTAGGAGTGTGTTGCCCTTGTCTCTACTTTCCGTGCGTGCAGGGCGGTCTTTGGCCTTGCTGCTTCCTGCTTCCACATCCAGGAGAGCCTGTGAGTGATGTCTGGGCAGCTGTTAGCTGCCTGCATCCTGATCAGCAGCAGAACACAGCCGCCACCACAAGGGCAGAAGATGCCATCCGCCCACTGCCGGGTGGGTTGGAGATTAGATTTAATGCTTGTTTACAGGAAGGGTGAACGAAAAGGTCCTCTATGTGGGATGTTGGCAAAATGGACCGTATCGCTTTCTCCAAAGGAAATGCCAGTTTTCTGATTTTTTTTTCCTCTTCCACTGGCTTCACCTACACATGATCTTCATGCAGTCTTTTCTTAAGCACTGTGCAGGATTTGAAAATGAATTGAATTCTGAAAGTTTTTCTCTTTATTATTTTTCTCCCGGTAACTGCACAAATCCATTAAGCATTTCATTATTCCCTAGGGGCTGAGTGATTTATTGTCTTGACCCTGCTGGTCAGATAAGCAAAAGCCTAACTCAGAATGAACAGCCATCTCTGTTTCTTTGAGTGATGGGCAGAGAATTTGAAATAATGGTCCGTGTTTTGAAAAATGGGGCAAAAACAAGAAAAAAAAAAGCTTGATTTTTTTCCCCCCCACTTGACATTAGTTATGGGAGCTATAAGCAGAAAACTTTGTTTTCCCCTTTACCCTCTGAAAATATGTTCTTCATTTATTTTTTTGTTGTTGGAAATTAAGAACTTTCATTAAAGAAATGTATTAAGTTAGTACACAAACACAGTTCTCTAAAATGTTTTCACCCAGAGATTTTGTTCTTTCTTTCTTTTGTTTGTTTATATTTAATTTGTTTGGTCTCAGTTCTTTTCTGACTTGGGGTGAGTGTGACCAGTAAGTAGTTTCTGGTTTCATTTACGGATTACTCATCAATGCTTTTGATTACTTACTTTCTGCCGGAATTAATGCTGGTAGTCAGGAAGACAAAGATGGTAAAGTAAGCTCTTCCCATAAAAGCAGGGCCAGTGACCCAACAACGACAGACTCATTCACAGTCCCACGCCATGACTGGCAGGAGTGGGGACACAGGCGGTGCAGAGCAGGTCAAAGACGAGAGTGCCATAGCACTGTCAGGCAGTAGGCAGGGATTCACAAAAGAAGTGCTATTTGAGCTGATGTTGAAAAACATTTGCATAGTGTTAACATATAGAGAAGATTGCTGCCAGCCAGGGGAAATAATTATGCACAGGCAGGGAGGACTGCTCATGTTTGGGCTGGAGAGAAAGGCAGGCTTCATCCTCAAGTAGATAGGGCAATCACGGGGAGGTGAGTACTGTATGGAGGGGCTGGAATCGCAAGTGGGCATGAAAAGAAAAGCTCACAAAGCAAACTCAGAAGGGATGTCCAGAGAAGATAATCAAGAGCGATACCATAGCTCAATAATCAAACATTTCTACTTGTTTTACCACCCTCCAGCCTCCCACCTTCTTAAAAAGCCCTAAAGCAAAGATTGATTAATGAAGATGGTTTCCCTTAGATCATATTTTGGAATTTGGTGAAATTGGTCTCAGAACAGAGTTTTACCAAGGGCAGAAATCTCAAAGGAGGAAACAGAAGCCCATAATGTAAATATGCAAAGGAAGGATGAGATTCTGAGTGCCTGTGCCTGAGGAAAGTCAGCTGGGCTAGAATTGTACTGATACCACTTTTTTAAAAAAATTAAATATATTTTATTGATTTTAGAGGGAGAGAGAGAGAAACATCAATGATAAGAGAGAATCATTGATTGGCTGCCTCCTGCATGCTTCACACTGGGATGGATCCCACAAACTGGGCATGTGCCCTGACCAGGAATCAAACCATGACCTCCTGGTTCATAGGTCAGTGCTCAGCTACTGAGCAACATCAGCCTGATGATATCACTCTTGTTTGGGATAGAACACTTGGTACATAGAACTCTTCATAATTCTTTTAAAAAAATATTTTATTGATTTTTTTACAGAAAGAAAGAGAGAGGGATAGAGAGTTAGAAACATTGATGAGAGAGAAACATCGATGAGCTGCCTCTTGCACACCCCCTACTGGGAATGTGCCCATAACCAAGGTTTATGCCCTTGACTGGAATCGAACCCGGGACCTCTCGGTCCGAAGGCCACGCTCTATCCACTGAGCCAAACCGGTTTTGGCAACTCTTCATAATTCTTGAGTCATTTTTCCCAATCCTATTTTCCCCATAAACCCCTATTATGTTTAGTGCATTATTATGTTGGATGTGAGCCTTTTCCATGTATGATAGTAGAGCAGAAACACTCATATTAATACTTTGTCTTTTTGTAAAAGATTTGGAGTCACTTCTGATCAACATGATGCAAAGCAAAAACAGGGCTTAAGACATCATCTTAAAAAATCATCTAAGGGGAGCAAAGTGTAGAAATGTTACAAACAACAAATACAAAACAATGTCAGAACGTATCATTATAAACTGGCAGGCCATATAAATAAAACTGGGTACTGTTTTGACTTTTCCTCTTGGCCCTTAAGATTGAAAGGAAAAAAGAGTCTTGATGGAGTTCTCATTTGGGGATGAAATGAGTCACAGAAGTCAAGATTTAAGATCATATGGAGAAAACACCCCAGCATTGCAGGCGGCTCAGAGTAGGTGCTTAGAAAAGGGAGGCTTGGCAATTAGATGACCAAAGCTTCATTCTCAGCTTTCTGACATTGGGCCTTAACTCTCTGAGCTCTGCTGCATTGGTGACAAGGCGACAATAATAGCTCTCTCAGAAGCACATGGTAAGTACCTAATAATAGTTTAATATTATTATTTTATCAAACACGGAAATATAGGTGTTAGGTTATTATCTATCACTTGAGAAAAATAAAGGCTTTAACATTTGATTACTACCCAAGATAGGTATTTCTGTGGATACGTTGCTTTCTGAATAAATGTCTAGCCCTTGGACAAATGTAGATGAAGAAATGTGATTTTCTTGGTCAAATGCTATGACATCCATTTTCTGAATGCTTTGAATCTGGCCTACAGGATGATTTTCATGACTAAGGAAAATAGGCCTTGCTTGCTAGATCCTGGCCCTGAGGTTTGCCACACACAGTCTGTAGTTGTGACGCAGCCGGAGTGTTCAGGGCAATGACCTTCGCCAGCTGGGTTGTCAGACCCTGCCGATGGGAAACTCCGGTCAGCAGAGGTCCCTGCAGGAACTCCCCTTGCTGACTTGCCGGAGAGAAACACCTGGCCTGCACACCCCTCCTTCCCCTGTGACCGAGAGTCACTCCCTGCTCTGGGATTCAGGGGACTCTTCAGAACTGAGCAACATAATTAGTCTGCCCACTAATCCATGCAGATAACAAGCAGCCTTTCTCTGTCTTGGGTTACTGCCTGGCAGGGGACAGCAGGTGCCAGACAGGAGAGAGCTGCTCAGGGAGACATGGTGCCCCAGCACTTTGAGCTTCGGGTTTCACTTGCCCCTGCACATTAGGGCAGTGGCGGCAAGTGACTTGTCTGCTCCCGCATGCTCTGGAGCCTGTCCCTGCCTCCATGGAGCCACTTAAGGGCTGTGACTGCTGCTAGCTCTATAAAAATGGACTGGCTATTGCCTATTAGGCTGACGGAGGGCAGAGAAACCCACCAGATTTTATGTCTGTTTTATATTAGCTTTCAACCTTAAACAACTATATTAAGTGCTCTTTGGGTTAGACCGAAATGCTTGAAGAAGCTCATTACGGAGTTTAATTATCGTGGCGCTTTACGAAGGGGAAGGATGGGTCTGGCTGGGAGAATCTGCTCTCTGAGTGCTGACGGCACTGATTTTGGATTTCAGGAACCACTGGAACAAGCAGGTGCATTTTGCATTCCTTGCAAATGCCCTTTGCAAGAGAGGAAACTGGAAGGGGCAGGGAGGGGGAAAGCCCCTCACCACCGATCCATTTTCTCTTTCGAAATTGTAAATTACATTAAAAAGGGAATCGAAACATGAATAGACAAAGGCTTTGTTTATTTATTGCCGGGAGAGACCCATTAGGATGCTGCGCTGTGTTTCCATGGCATTGTGGAGACATAAACAGAAAACACGGGCTAATGCATTCAGTTAGGCACAGATTTTAAAGTCTAATGTGCAATCTAAATATATATCACATGTATTCTTGCTATTTATTTATCTATTGTGTACCCAGAAGTGAAGGGAGAGGCGGCCTAGCTAATGGGAGGCTGTGATCTGTTTGTAAATGTGTCCACACGTTCAAGCCTTGACTTGGGATGTGTCTGTGGCTGCTCTGGGCTCTTTGTTCCCTTGCCTCCCCACCTACCTTTGCCTCTCCTGGACTAGAAGCAGCAAACACAAACATCTTAACTCACCTTCCAGGCAGGTGACCGAAAGGAGGGACGTGGGCTGGGGTGAGTGTACATGAATCATTGTGAGGGATGAGGATGCAGCATATTGGAGACCAGGCTTTCTGGACAAGCCACAATTCTCGACAAGCACACTGTAGGTTTATTTTATAAGATCTGACAATTTTCAAGAAAATCTGTAAATCTGCACTGTTACACGAAATCTCCTGATTAAAAAATTAGCATATTTGTTGGCCAAATGCGATAGAGCAGGGAGAGCACAAGGGCTGCCGGTTTTTGATTGATTTGTGATACTAACTTTGCTGGTGTATTTTATTATTATATTTTTAAGACAAAGAGCCTTCACCCCTTCAGCGGTGCACATTGCATTGTGTATATGACGCAATGCTCCAGTGCCACAGCAGAACTCAGAGCCCAGGGTTTTTGCCTCCTCGGTTAGTGCTCTTTTCTCACCACCTTGGTCCCACTTGCCTGTTGACACTTTAGAACTTTCAGCTGCCTCTTCCTCCAAGCAAAGCACCAAGCAGAAGGGGACAGAAAAGCATAAAATCTAAGTAGTGAATAATGTGGCGCTGTGTTTCAAAGAGCTCACAAATGGGAGAACCACTGGTCAGACAGGACAGGAGAAGGGAATTTAATCATGCTCACAAACAGGCTGAACGCCACTCAGGGAAGAATTGATTAGCAAGCCAGTTAGTCACAGAACCAGAAAATAGACCTCTCCCAGGTTCAGGGACGTTGCTTCTAAGTGCTGCTGTTTGGATAAAATCGACTGGTATCATTTGGGTCCTAACCTTAATTCCAGGGATTCCCTACCATTTCTATATGGGATGTCTGTCTTTAGGGGCCAGTCAGGAGATGAGAGAAAGACTTCTATTCTATGCTCTGTTGTATGCAAACATGGCAAACATTAACCTTTTTTTTTTTTTTCTAAGCTCAGGTGTGAAGTAGATTTTTTTTTTTTTTTTTTTTTTTTTTTTTTTTTTTTTTTTTTTTTATGGCAAAGTGTTTTGACTTAAGCTAGCTGTGACATATAGTACTAGTGGCCTGGTGCACATATTTGTGCACATTGAAAGGAAATTGAAAGCCCATGCCTGCATGCCCAGGGAGTTTCCACCTCCCTGTAAGCTGCCAAGAAGTTGTGTGGGGAGTCTGTCCCCCTCACTGCAGCTTCCTGAAAAAATATTTCCAAATGTCCCTTCTGTGGCAGGGTTGCGTCTTGCAGGCCGGAAGGTCCCCTTGGGCCGTGCTGGATACTTTCACTGCTCAGAGCCAGATAAGAGATGCTCCGAGGTGAACAATACAAAGTTGAGGATCTTGAGGTGTAGGGTGTTCTGTTGCCCATGCCCCATCCTTCAGATCCATCTCTTTGATTTTTACCCTGATTGTCAATCACCACTTTGTGGCCACTGTTATATTGCTGCCTTGGGAAATCTGTAGCTCTTGGGAAATCTGTAAGGGATGAGATTTGATTTTGATGCTTGAGGCAGAGTTTCAGGAGCCCAATGGTAATATCAGGTTTGTCCTTGTTACTCCGAGTGTCCGCACTTCAACCGTTCTCCAGAGACTGTAACTGCAGGCTTATGGGGTATAGGGGATGTAGCAGTTCACTAAGCAGCAGGCATCCAGGGAGGAGTACCTCAGCCCAAGCTGGGGCCAGGTGCTGTTCTGCTCCCGTTCATCCTGGCCCCACTGCACCTGTTGCCACTGCTCCGTAGCCATGAGCCTGGCTTTTGGATGAGCAGTACTCCTGCTGTGGGAGCACACTGACCACCAGGGGGCAGCTCTTGTGTTGAGCTGTCTGTGTCATAGTGACTAATTGACCTGTGTGTGTCATTTGTTTCAGTTGTTTGGTTGTAAGGGTCATTTTTATATAGATAGATAAGCTTTCAGAGACAGAAATATGACTCATTTTTGCCTAGAATAAAATAAGAAATAAAACATAAATACTTTGGAGATAATAATCTACTCTTATCTCTAAAATTATCTCTAAAATTGTTTGAAAAAGATCTAAACAAATAAAATAATTGACTTGAAAGATAGCAAAAGCCCTCCATTGACTTGTATTTCCATTCTCTTGTACTTGTTTTGCCTGAAATTTTACAGCTATGAAGGGGATCACTGTTTTGGGCCAAGACCCTTGCTCTCATTGCTTTTTGCTTTTCATGAGATCATGCATGCACCCTGATTGGGAACCACCATTTCTTCTTAGGTCTTCTCTTATTATTTTTACTCTCAGATGCCCATTAAATAGGAAACACCTTATTACAGCTGCAAAGTGAGTGTATTTATTTTTCACCCACTGGTCTGTGTCAATCAGGGTCTGATTTTTTCAAAGGTGATCCCTCTCCCCCCTTTTTGTTTTTTAAAATGTATTTAATAATTTTAGAGAGAGAGGAAAGGATAAAGTGAGAGGAAGAGAGAGAAAGAGAGAGAGAATCACCGATTTATTGTTCTACTTATTTATGCACTTATTAGTTGCTTCTTGTATGTGCCTTGACCAGAGATAGAACCCATAACCTTGGTGTATCAGAGTGATGCCCTAACTTACTAAACTACCTGGCAAGAGCAAAGATGATCCCTTGCTACCCGTATCTGTGTGCTCGGATTACCAGCCAAGTGTTTGGTGGGAGTTTTAATTCACATAATTGATTTAAAAAATAACAACAAATTTTCAAGGTTGAACTCCATAAATCCAAGTTTTTTGACTAGGTTATATCTGCTCCCATTTTTCCCTTTCTTCCTCTTGTGTTTAGAGTTAAATCTTCTTTAGTAGGAGAGGAAAGAAGACACAGAAACTCTATGAGAAAGAATATTGTATTTTGATGAATCTCAATAAACACCAAGTTATCATAGATTAGTGAATAATATAGGCAAGTAATTTTCATTTCTTCACCAAAATTTCTTGCTTTGTTTTGCTCTTCTCACAACAGCTAAACACAGATTGGATTTCCTGATTAAATAATTGGCTTCCTGAACCAAGGGGTAGTTGATTGCAGGGTCAGTGGTTGAAGACAGATGCAGACAGCATGAGAATACCATACAGGTCTAGAGCAGTGCTTGGAATAGAAGTGCAGAGCAAAGTTTTGCCAGTAAGTAGTTTCAAGAAAAGGGCGAATGAGACAATGAAAGAATCATTATGAGGTTAAGTGATTAGTGGAGTGAAATTAGAACTAAATATGATGATGATGATGCAACTAAGCAAACTGCTTAAATTATTGTCTTTGAAGACAGTTTCTGATAGGTCAAAACCCTTTCTTTGTTGCTGGATGGGTTATGTAAATGAGAGACAGAAGCTTGGGAAGGTAAGGACTTGCTCTGACTGGAAAAGGGAAGAAGTAGTGGAGGCTTCTAAGAGAATGGATGGGCAAGAAAATAGCAAGGGGACTGGGGAGTGGAAAGACAACCTGTCCCAGTGAGGCTAGAGCAAGCTCAGGGAAGGGCAGAGGAGGAGACAGCTGACTGGCTAGGAGTGGAATTTTGTGGATTTCAATCTCAGTAATATTACTCTCAATCCAGGGACGCTTCTTCCTACTTAGACACTATTTTATATTTTAACTTTAATGCCAACCTCAGCACCTCCTCGCAGCTGCAAACATAACCCACATGCACCCAAAGCATTCAGAAGCAATGAAGAATTACCGAAAACACAACAAATGAAAGACCAGGGCACCTGGGCATTGGAGTATGCTCAGTACAGATTAACCTGAGAACTTGAACTTGACTGGGTCTCCCCTGTGTTTGCTCTTGACCACCCTCTCTCTGAAGGCAAAAGAATGCAAACTATCCCACTTTCCTTTTTTCTTTATTTTGCCTTCCTCCCTGCAACTTCCTCCTATCCCCACCCCCAAGGACAGGCTGTGCTGCAGTTTCTCCTGAATAACCTCCTCTCCTCTCAAACCATAGATTCTCCTCTGATCAATACTTAACCTTGATTCAATGATATGAAGAGGTAATACATGAGATTTGTTCTGCAGATGAGATTTAGGGAGGTAAAGTAAGCTGTTCAAGGTCATACAGTTAGGAAGAGAGAGAGCTAGAATTCTAACCCGAGTATCTGGTTCCCAAGACTAGCTTCTTTCTTCTTCCTTCTGGCTGTCTTCACTCAGTACCAAGGAGTTGCGAAGGGCAGGTTACAAATTTATGGCAACTCTCTCCTTCCACCATGGGCATAGACTGGACAATTTGGGGACATGGTGTGGGCAAGCATTTAGTATTATGAAGTTATATGCCAACATCTATATATCTCATCTTCTTAGATATTTTTTCAGTTGAAAGATTTTTTTAAAATTAAGTATAAAATCACCGTCTAGATTTAAGTTAGTTCTAACAAAAATTGCAGTTGGTGTTAAATTTTTGTGATAATGTTTACATTATTAACTGTTTTAAGTGAGAATTCCAGGGCCATATACTTTCCATGCACCTTTTCAAAGTTCAAATGCAAACTTTTCCCACCAAACTTATTGCGGAAAGAAAAAAAAGAAAATATTGTTTAATAAGAGGAGTATGCCAAATACCTTCAGTACAGGAAACATGTTTTATTTTATTCTAAGTCCAAAATATCAAACATTAAAAAACAACATTGCCAATAAATGATTACAAATGATTTCTTTCCACACTGACACATACTTTGCTCCATTACACTGTGTTATTATAGATAGTATAACAGATGTTAAAATATATGCTTGTGCTTCCATCCCAGGAACCACACAAGGCTGCCTTTTTCATGTAGTATCTGCTTATTTTTCTACCTACACTGAGATTTTTTTTTCTTTTATGATGCACTGGACAAGACTCTCACTAAAAACTAAAGAAAACAAAAACCTAAAAACTTTCTACTGCAAAAATGTGCAAACATACACAAGAGTAGAGAGAATTTAAACATATTTATACCTCTCCCCATACACTCACTTTATTTCAACAGTTACCAGTTCATGGCCAATCCTGATTCTTCTTTCTTCTTCCATCTCTGTTGCTCCCAGAGGGTGATGTTTGTGTGTTTTTTTTTTTTTTTTTTTTGTGGGGTGTGGGGGTTGGAGTGGGGAATTAAAGAGGAATATAATATTTTAAAGCAAAGCCCAAACATATCATTGTATTTAAATCTGAGTCTCATTAAGTATCCCTAAATCAATTTTAATTTTCCCAAATAGCTCTTGTATATAGTAGACACAAATTATTTTTCCCTTTTAATTCTAAAAAATAATTGAGAGTTTGGTGGGAAGATAAATGAGTGTACTATGGTTCTTTTGTGCTGTCTCCCCTTCTCCAGATGTCAGCGGAAGTCCCACTTTGAATGAGGTGCATCCAGAGGTGGTGGTGACTGATGGGACGGCTGTGTGCTGGCTGTTCTTCCTAACACTGGCCTCTCCTCTGCCATTTTACCCAGCGCCCAGCAGTATGAATCTCTTTTCCAGACAAGAGAGGATGTGATGATAATGGGCTGAAGTTGCTTCTATGAGACTCATGAATTTTTCATGTAATTTAAATACAGATTGGGCTGCCAGGGACATGGTTCACCAAGGAGCACTATCATGCTGAGTCTGGGCATTGTGTCCGTAAAGGCTAGCCTCCCCCATGGCGATCTGAGGAAGGAAAATGTGGAAAGAAAAATCTAACTTTGTCCTGCAGTCCTGGCTGCCGTGGCTCCGCTGCCCTCACAGTTTTGGAGTCAGGGCAGAGGAGAAAGGTCTTTTACACTCAGGGACTCAGTTACCTCAGCTGCTGACCACTTCAGATGTTCTGTACTCATTATGAGGGCTGATGGGTGGAGTTGAGACTGCAGTTAGCTACATAAATTAGTGTATTTATTCTTCTCAGTGCTTCACTATAAAAAGAAGGTACTTAGGCCTGGCTGGCTTGGCTCAATGGTTGAACATCGACCTAGGAACCAGGAGGTCACAGTTTGATTTCCCGGTCAGAGTACATACCGGAGCTGCAGGCTCAATCCCCAGTGTGGGGTGTGCAGGAGGCAGCTGATCAATGATTCTCTCTCATCATTGATGTTTCTATCTATCTCTACCTCTCCCTTTCTCTCTGAAATCAATAAAAAATATATTTTAAAAAGTAACTTGGGTGATTAGGACTGAACAAAAGTTAAGATGCATAATAGACATTGAAAACACACTTCCTAATGATCCATTGAGTACCTTATTCATTTCATGACTCTAGGCTCTGTTTAATATTTTGGGGATAAAATATATGAAAAATATAGTAAAAAAAAAAAAAACCCAAAATTTTAATCTGCATGGAGTTTAAGTCATAATGGAAGAGATAGACAATATACAAGCAAACAAATGAAGAGCAATGGCTGTGTTAAGTAAAACGGAGCAAATAAAATGGTGAAGGGATAGCCTCTGGTTGGAGAACAGAGATTTGGAATAGAGGATGTACCAGTCAGGGTGGGCATGGTCAGTGCTATTCAAAGTGTCATCTGGGAACATCAGCATTCTGTAGAATCTTTCTAGAAACCTAAATTTCCCAAGATCTCTCAGAAATTTGATCAAAATATACAAGATCTACTGAATCATTCTCTGGGGCAGGAGATATTTAAAAATATTCTTTCATACCTTTGCGTCATCAGGTCCTGCCATCTCTTTTATGGCCTCCTTTGAGATGTGTGTTTTAGGGAAGTGGTACTACACAATAGAAAATGCATAGACCTTGGTTCCAGTTCTTGCTATGCCACTTAGTTAATTTATTTAAACTCTCTGATGCTCAGTTTTTCTTTTAGCTATAAATTGGGGGTTATAATACCTTCCTTTCAGGTTATTACATAGAAGAAATAAGATAAGGAATCCAAGAGGCTTTTCTAGTACAGATTGTGACATTTGTGTCTAATAGTAGACATAAAAAGGAGCATTTTTATGTCTAATAGTAGATACAAAAGGTACTAAATAATGCTACTGATTTAGAGTAGAATAGATTCATCAAGACTTGGGAATTGAAAGAGATATTAGAAGTCCCTTAGTCCATCATTTACTCCAATGCAGAAATCCCTGAATATGCAATTGGTCATAAAATATTACATGACAAAAATGCCTCTCTTTTTGAGAAGGCCCTTTTCAATCCAGAATTGTAGTTTTAGAGGCCCAGTTCATTGATATGGTTAATTTGTGATCAAGGAAAAAATACACATGTTCTCTGTTCAAAGAAGGTTGCAAAGATCTGGGTTCAACAAGTTAATATAGGTTTTCTTGTTATATAAAACTTTAGAGCCCACTCCCCTCCCCCCACTTTCATGAGAGTTGTGATTTTATAAAAGAATACTATGTTATGTGGTGCTTTCCAAGTAAGACTCAGGGAAGTTGTGTTTTGAGAAACACAAAGGTTGATATAAGTATCAGGCATCTCTTCTTTACATTGAGGCAAATCTGCTATCTAATAACTTAAAATTCTCCTTCTTATCACTAATCTCTGGAACAACAGAAATAAGTCTACACTGCTTTCCATAAAACAGATCACAGAATTGATGTGTGAATCAGAGACGTGGTCTGACATAAAGTTGGAATACGTCTGAATGGTTGTTCCCATATATAAAGCCTTTTAATTCCAGAGTTTTTGATCCTTTTCCTGCATATAAATTGATAACCCCAAACCAGAAAATGGGTAAATATCTCCTAATAGTTTTCATTTAAACACTGGAGAATGCATTTATCTAAAAGACTAAGGGAGGCTGTGCAAAATTCTCTTTGAGTGCTTTTGCTGCCTCTCATCACTCAGCCACCCTTCTGTGGCCGGTATTATCTTGGAGTCTGGGATGAACAAGCAGGAAAGTGAAGGGACTGATCAAGGCCACTGAGGGAGTCTATGTGTCAGATCCCAGAATAGAAAGCAAAGGTGTCTGGCTCCTGTGGTCTGGACCCGTGAGCACAGCACATCTCCTAAGAGGTCATTTGATGCTGGGAGGGGAAAATGAACTGGCGACAGAATGAAAAGGTTTCAATGATACCCTTTCCCTCCTATGACATCTCTGTGATGAGATCTTCTGATGTCTCCAAATCCCACATTAGTTATGTAATGCAATGAGAAATTGCTCCTGTCATCAAAAACATGGGGCAGACAAATATAGATGTCCTTTGAGCACTTTGTTTGAGCAGTGAGTAACCCTTTTGCAAACAACGGATTTATTTTCATAACTCATCTTTGCCAAAGATGAAGCACTATGGATGTACTGCAAAGAACTCTGGAATTAGAGTCAGGATACCTGAGTTCTAGCCCTCGCTCTGCCACTAATAAACTGTGCAATCATAGGGAAAACATTGCCCTCTTTCAAATCAGTGGATCTTAAAGCAAGTGGTTTGAGCTACATTCTCTCTTAGTGTTATCCCCCCTATACAGTGCCATAACAACGTTAACAATTTTTATTTTCAATAAAAGAAATTCCTTTTAGGTCACACAATCAGATACATAAGACATAATTTTATCATTTTTTTTTTTGTAAATCCATTTAAATGTGACTCTGAGCTGTCATTTGCCCATGGTGAAGTTTAATCTCTGACTCTGTTGCTGTTAACACTTCCCATCCATAGTTGTGGTTATACCTCAGTGCCTCAGTCAGTGCCAGAACACCAGTAAACCCTCCTGTAATCAGTTATAGGTCCACACTGATTAGCATTGAGATGCCACTGTGCCCACTGGCCTGATGGCACGATGCCCTGTGGTTTCAGGGTGCACTGCTCCTGAGTCATGCTGAAGACATAGCCTGTGTCTAGAGTCCTTTCCTCTGATGGGTCACCTTGGCCACCTTCCAAAAAACCATCATAGCAGGTCTCTGCCATCATGAGACTTTTAGACTTCTGTCATTTTCAACAATCTAAGAGAATACAAATTTTTCCCCCTGGTAGTTCTCAAAGACATTTTCATTGTCTCCATCTTCTCTAGAGATTTATCCACACAGATTAGGTGATGAGAGGAGGCCCCAAGCTGGCTGACCTGTAGATGAAAAGACTAGAGGGAAAGATTTTTTGGCTACTTCCTTATAGAGCAGTGGTTCTCAACCTTTCTAATGCCGCGACCCTTTAATACAGTTCCTCATGTTGTTATGACCCCCAACCATAACATTATTTTTGTTGCTACTTCATAACTGTAATTTTGCTACTGTCAATGAATCATAATGTAAATATCTGTGTTTTCTGATGGTCTTAGGTGACCCACAGGTTGAGAACTGCTGCTGTAGAGCCTAAGACCACCGAAAAAGACAGATATTTATATTACGATTCATTAACAGTAGCAAAATTACAGTTATAAAGTAGCAACGAAAATAATTTTATGGTTGGGGGTCACCACATCATGAGGAACTGTATTAAAGGGTCATGGCATTAGAAAGGTTGAGAACCACTGTTATAGAGTTTATTAATTTGTCTAATTCTATAAGATCCACTTTCTTAGTATCTTAAAGAAGAGGGCTTGTTTTTATAGACTGGTTAGGGCCTTCTAATGTGCATTAACAGAAGAGAAATATCAGAGGAAGTCTAAGAAAGTTGAAATTAGAACAGATGCTATAATTTACTTTTTTTGGGGGGGGTCTATAAATGACAGCATTTCACTAGGTCAGTATCTATCAGTATACATGCACATGGCTATTTTGGACTGCCCAATTATGTGCTACATTAATGTTTTATGTGCAGCTCACTACATTTCATATTGTCACTAAAATTAAATCTGACTACTACAAACACTGGCAGTGGACCAAGTTGTGTAAAACGTGGTTATGGAATCACCCACTCAGATGTCCACCCTGCTCCAGTTATCTCTGGTTCAAAGCAAGAGAGGCCACATTTCTCCCAGTAATAATTTGATCACTTAGATAATGTTTCAAATGTGACCTTTCCTCAAATGGGAGATTAATACTCCCCTTCCTTCAGGATTCTGTCACAAGGTTATATTGCTTTTGGAGACTGTGGAGACAGGGTGAGTTGTGGAGGCCTGGCAAGGCCCAACCTCTTCCCACAGGTCTCCCAAACATCCTGGAGGGGCCCCTCCTCTTCAGGCTGAGAACCACAGCTCTAGAAATCAGTGAGAATAGGATATATTTGCAAGGTCTTTCCTTTAATAGTGAAATATTTCTATATTATATATGTGTATATATGACTTTATCTATAGACTGCTAAGCAGAAAAATCAATTAACCAAGTTATAAAGGATCCTTTTCTCTATATTTTAATTCTGATTACCCAAATGCTTTGTAAGATATTTAGTCTTGTTTGAATATTTTAGTGTCCATGAATAAATTAAAAGTCTTGCTTTTCATGTCTGGAAGCCAGCTGAGTGCACATGTTCAAATTTGGCAGCTCTGTTCTAAACTTGTACTAGTATATCTTAAGCTGTAGAACACAGATAAAAGATGACACCAGTCTCTTTCCTGGAAATGTTTTCTGAGGCAATGCTTTAATCTATGGTACATGTTTTCATTAATCTTTATTGCTATCCTATATAATAAAGAAGTAATATGCAAATTGACTATCACTCCAACATACAAGATGGCCACCCCCATGTGGACACAGGATGGCTGCCACAAGATGGCTGCCACAAGATGGCCAGCTGGGAAAGGCAGTTGGGAGGGACTAGGCCTTCAGGGGAGGGCAGTTGGGGGGGACTGGGCCTCCAGGGGAAGGCAGTTGGGAGGGCAGCTGGGGGTGACCAGGTCGGCAGGGGAGGGCAGTTAGAGACAATCAGGCCTGCAATGGAGGGCAGTTTGGGGGCAACCAGGCTGGCAGGGGAGGGCAGTTAGGGGTGACTAGGCTGGTAAGGGAGGGCAGTTAGGGGTGACTGGGCCAGCAAGGAAGGCAGTTAGGGGCAATCAGGCCAGCAGGGGAGCAGTAGGTGTTGATCAGGCTGGCAGGGGATTGGTTAGAGGGTGATCAGGCTGGCAGGCAGAAGCGGTTAGGGGCAATCAGGCAGGCAGGCAGGTGAGCTGTTGAGATCCAGCAGTCCTGGATTGTGAGAGGGATATCCGACTGCCTGTTTAGGCCCCGGCAGTCAGACATCCCTTGAGGGGTCCTAGACAAAAAAAATACAGAAAATCATATAATGGACTCTTGTGTACCCACCACTGAGATTAAACAGAAGAGGGCAGTTTTTAATATATGCTTCAGAAAGGAAATCTAGGATCTAAACGGTATATTTATGTGCTTGATGAGTGAATGATGACAGCTTTGTTTCTTTTCTGTCATTTGCTTATTTCTTTTTGTTATCTCACTGACTTGGCTAGTGTTTTCCATAGGAATCTGCTTTTTTAAAGAAATCATTCAGATGTTTGGCCATTACGTTGGCTGTAGGTTTACAGAGATTTATTTTACTAGATTAAGGATGTTTCCTCCTTTTCTAATGCTCTAAGTGTTCCTTTTCTCTCACCCTCCACCCAGAAAAGAGGTGTTGAATTTTATTTTATATTTAATATTCCTCCAGAGATGGAGATATTCATATTTGGTTGTTATTAAAACTTTAATTTTTAGAGCAGTTTTAGGCTCACAGAAAATTTGAGGTGAAGTATAGAGATTTCCCCATATGTGACCTATTCTCACACAGCAGAGCCTCTTCGTTATCAGCATTTCCCACAAGATGGTACATTTGTTACAATAGATGGACTTCCATTAACCCCTCATAATCACTCACAGTTCAGAGTATACATTAGGTTCACTCTTGGTGTGTAGATTCTATGGGCTTGTATAAATGTATAATGACAAAGATCCATCAAACTGAGGAATTTCACTGTCCTGAGAATCCTCTATGCTTCACTAATTTATTGTTCCCTCACTCCTCCAACTCTTGGCAACCACAGATCTCTTTATTGTCTCTATAGCTTTGTCTTTTCCAGAATGCCATGTAGTTGAGATCATACAGTATTTAGCCTTTTCAGTTAGCCTTCTTTCAATTAGAATAATAAAGATTTATCTTTTTTTGTAGTATAATATGCATTTAAGTTTTCCCCATGTTTTCATGGCTTGATAGCTCATGTTTCATTTAATATAAATAATGTTTCATTTTCTGGTTGCATCACAGTTTATTAATCCACTCACCAATGAAAGACATCTTGGTTGGTTGCAAGGTTTGGCAACTATAAATAAAGCTGCTATAAACATTTGTGTGCAGGTTTTTATGTGGATGTAAGTTTTCAACTCCTTTGGAAAAGTACTAAGGAGTATGATCACTGTATTGTATGGTAAGAAAAAGTTTAGTTCTGTAAAAAAACAACAACAAAAACACACACAAACAAGCCACCAAACTGTCTTCCAAAGTGGCTCTACCATTTTGCATTCCCACCAGCAGTGAATGCAAGTTTCTGTTGCTCTATAGTTGTTATTATTTGATGTTGTCAGTATTTGTATTTTGGCCATTCTAATAGGTGTGTGGTGGTATCCAGAAGGTTTAGGACTTCATTGCTAGTCTCGGTGTTTGGGACTGAATAATATCTTTGAATCAATAAACTGTTTTCCTACACCTTTTCTATCTACCCCAAATGCTTTTTATTGAACTTCCTAATCTTCACTGAGATGCTAAACCGATTTCTGTCACTCCTCAGCATCTGAACAGACATTTTTGCATTTGAATCTTTACATATTTAATCGGTTGAAACCCATCACTTTTAAATCAGCCTTAGCCCCAGGAAAGTAACTTAGCAAAGTAAAATAAAATGAAATAAGTAAGGAAACTGTGTGAATACTGGAGATATGTGGGCGGTGGAAAAAGCAGTATTTGTACTCAAAGTAGTGCCTTTCAAAATTGATTTAGCAGCAAACTATATCTTCAAACAAAATATAACCAGAATGCTAATGTGAAAAATAGAAAGTAGAGCATCTTGTGTTGGCAGCTTTGGAGTGGCAGGGTGAAATGGAGACCTGGGACTTTTTCTTATAGGCAACTCCCAAATTTTTATTCTTCTTGGCTCAGTGAGATCACTCAGATTTCTAGAAGGTGGCAAAAACATTATCTATAAAGCTCTTCTCTAAGATAATATATATTTTTGACACATATTATAGATTTTATATGTCTAAATAGGCATTATTTAAAAAATATTCTAAGAACTAGTACATATTTTTAGTTAATACAAACAAATTAGAAAATAACTTAGAATATCTATTTCCACTGACTAATAAATGTTAATACCTAAACTTTTGTACTTTCTTAAAGCTGTCACTAGGGGAAATTATATTTTTATCCCAATCATAGTGACATTGCTTAAAATATACTTAAATTACTCATTGAGTCCCTTTATGAACTACTATAGAAAATGTCAATAGATTAAGTAAGAACTTGTTTTGAATACAAATGGAATTGTCTTCACTGGATGAATCTTTTGACTGTTTCCAAAATTCAAGGCCAACATCAAAAGGATGGTGGCTTTTGCCACCATTAAAGCTATTCAATTGCAAATGCCAAATGTAGTTCCAAAAGAAAAGTTCCTAATATGATATGATTATGAACAATCGCAGCATCATTAGAATAAATGTATAACCTCCTTTATGATGATTGCCCTAAAAAATTCTCTCTTCCTGTGTCTGTGGGAGTTGTGATATGCCTGTTTAAGAAGGGTCATGCCTGGTAGAGTCAGAACAGACTACAGTGTCTAGACAGCCTGTTAGTGAGCAAGAAGGAAAGGATTTTCTAGTTGGGTAAGGCCGGTGAATCTTGTTACAACCTAATGGACAAGAGTGGCCCCTGCGACTTAATGGCCAAGACCACAAAATGAAATTAGTACATGGTCTTAAGTGGAGAAAAGAATCTGAAGGACAGGAGCAAACAAGAGTAGATGAACAGCTTTATAAGTCACTAGAGGCCCAGTGCATTATATTCATGCACTGGGGGGTGTCCCTCAGCCCGGCCTGAGCCCTCTCATAGTCTGGGACCCCTCGGGGTGTGTCCTACTGCTGGCTTAGGCCCGCTCCCTCAGGGTCCTTAGTGCTGCTGCAGAGGTGGGAGAGGCTCTTGCCACTGCAGCTGCGCTCACCAGCCGTGATCCTGGCTTCTGGCTGAATGGTGCTCCTCTTGTGGGAGTGCACTAAACACCTGCGTTGAGCATCTGACTCTTGGTGGTCAGTGCATGTCATAGTGACTGGTCATTTTGCTGTTCAGTTGATTTGCATATTAGGGTTTTATAATATAGGATGATTTTTAAATAATTGAAAGTAAACTTGATGAAGAGCTGAGAGGGTAGTTGATATAAGAAAGCAGTCTTGGTGCAGTAGAAAACATTCTAGATTTGAATCAGAAGTTAGATATTTAATTCCTTCCTCAACCACATATCAATGATGTGACCTTGGGATAGTCATTCAACTTCATTTGAGTTCATATACTATTTGCACATGTCTTTGTCAGCCTTATTACATAATATTATTGTGAGTCATTTACCTGCCCCTCTTCCTGGGCTCTGGGTACTTCAAGAGAGCTTTCTTAACTTACTCATCTTTGCATTTCCTATTGGCACAGAACAGGTGATCAATCATTGTTTCCTGAAATAAAATGTAGAGCTGTGAAACTTAAAATGATGAAAGCTCTTTCTGTAGAGTTGTCTACTATTTTTATTAAAAATAAAAATCTGAGAACTGAGTTGCAGTAAAGGAAATGAATTCAATAAAAGATATAGCTCAACTTTATATTTTAATCCTTTCATGTTCAAAAAGGTTGAATTATGAAAGTGTTTTCTGTTGTGTGAATATGGGCAGAGGTTGGCATTAATTCCAAGCAATTGAAACTGGCTGCATTTTCACTGGACTGTTTAGGGGTCATGGTTACACGTTTATGAATATCACATGTCATTCAACTTGTCATTTGCCTGGTACTAGAAATTTGCTATGAAAGAACTAGATTTAATACATGATGCTTCCTCAGTGACTTCCACAGGCTTCTCCTTTCCTTTACTCCTGTGTGCTTTAATTGAGAGGGAATGGGTGTTTTCCCTTCTTTGAAGTGAATTTTCAGTTACTCCTAGGCATTGAAGAGAGTGTCTCTTTGCATACTTGGTGTTGCACCAAGTTCCCATCTGGGGGCTTATGTTTCATGTTTTATCAGGCATCCCACTGCACTGTAATAAGATCCACCTCTGCCTGAGCTGGCCTGGAGACTTGCAGATGCTGCCAGCCTTCTCTAAGGGATATAGGAAATGCTTCAAGATGTTGTGAATCTTAAGGACAACAGCTTTGACCTATAGTAGGCCTTCTGAATGCAGGCTTTGAGCTCTTACTGGGATGACTCTGGTGCAAGTGAAATTAATGGAAAATAAAATATTCAGCGATCATTTTGACAATCCTCAAACTCTTGAACCTAATTGCCAGCTAGCTTTCTAGTAAGGATGCTGAGCTATGGTAGTTCAGTGTCTTATCAAGTTGTTCTGTCTCATTTAATAAGCCCCTCCCCATTTATTATTCTCCATTCCATCCTTGAAAAGCAATTGTTCCCAAGGATAACTCCGGTTGATTATCCAGAGGTGTCAAGCATGATTAATACCCTACTTTACATCCTGCATCATCTTTTTCCTCTCCTTTGGGGCCCTGAGAGCAATGTCCTTTTCTGCTCCTTGCTGCCACAACAAATAAGCTCCCCTGTATAGTATTTACAGAAGACATATTTCCTGCTGGCTTTGCCCTGCCCAGGTTAGCAGATTGGATGCCAGTAGTTCGGATCATCATAAATCGCACACTGGCATGATGTGTCTGGGGCACTGCCACGGGTCATGCTCATGGGGCTGCCATAAATGGCTGTCTGAGAAATGACAACCAGAAACAATATGAAGGTTCTTCTCGCCTCTCCCACCCAAACCCCAGAGGGAAACAAAAGGGAATCCAGATTGTCTGAACATTGCTGTGTGAGCTGAGAACTGTCATCATTTCCCACCTGTGCTGAGTTTAAAGCCTTGTGGTGTAACAGAACAGTGAGCGTTTGAGTCAAGATCAGAGTTGTGAAAGATCTGGGCTCAAGAATCATACTTCTCTCTTTCAGGTTTACACTGAATCAGGTGAGGAAACTCTTCCAACTTCAGTATCTTCATCTGTAAATGGGGTTAGTTAGCAATTCGCCATTCATGAGGACTCAATGCTATACTGTATGTGAAGGTGCTTTGTAACCTGCTGAGTGCTGTAGAAATATGAAGAGTTGGTATCCTCTGCTGTGTGCTTCCCTCGGGTCTCCCTATCAGAGTGTGAGGACTCACAAAGCTGCGCTTGCTGTCCTGCTTGTTGTCTGGCCTTGTCTGCTATATTGCCCTGACTTCTGATTTTGGCATCACTCCTGGCTCTAGACAGACACCTTCCCACTGCTGTCTTTGGCTTCTATGTGTGCCCTGACTCCCACCTACTTTGTTCTTTAGTGTGTTCTTGACCTCTGTTCTCTGTTCCCTCCTTATGGCTCACCATCCTATTTCTCCCTTTTTCTTAGGTGCCTGTAGTTTTACTTGACAAAATGTTTTAAGAACTTTGTCAGGTAGTTACAAATGGGGTTCATGATGTACTTAATACTTAATCCAAGTAGAATTTGGAATCTAGCAAATTAGTTTTTTGTCTTCCAGATGGGATGCTATAAGTTTTAAGTAAGGATTTTTGGATTGGAAGGGACATCATATAGTAATTAAAAATGTACTAGTAGCCTGAAACTAAAGTTGCTTAGCAAAATCTGAATTTGGAAAGGGGCCATAGAGGAAAGAGAGTGAAGAAGCAAAAACCTTTAAAAGGTGCCATGTTAGTGTGTGTGCTTATGATTAATTTTTAATTTTGATATAATAATAGAGCAAAATACATTTTATGACTTTATGTGAATAAAAAATATAACCATTAAAAATCGAAAGGAATCTTAAACTTTCAATAAACCAGAAGGAGGGATAAATTGAAATTAGAGTAAACTGGGAACAGAAAGAGAAAAAGAGGAACTAGCTCTGGCCATGTGACTCACTTGGTTGGAGTGTCGTCCTATACACCATAAAAAAGTGTGCAGGTTCCATACCTGATGGGGTGCATGCAGGAAGCAGCCGATTGATGCTTCTCTCTTGCTTTCTCCCTTTCTTCACCCCCCTCTCTCTAGAATCAGTGGAAACATAGCCTTAGGTGAGGATTTAAAAAAAGAAACTAGAAACAAAATAAATGAACAGTGAAAGCAAAAGAACATGGCGGGTAGGCTTCTGAACCATTACTAAAGTGATTGCTAATTACACATATACTTCCTATGGAGGAAAAATAAGAGCAAAATGAAATTTGAGTTGAACAGGTATACTAGAGAAAACTTGGCACATCCTTGGTTTTCAGCAGACACACCCCAACCTAGAGCAAGCATCCAAATGGATACCTATATCCCATCCTCCTATAAAATAAAAGGGTAATATGCAAATTGACCCTAATAGTGGAACAACTGGTTGCTATGATGAGCACTGACCACCAGGGGGCAGACGCTCAATGCAGGAGCTGCCCCCCTGGTGGTTAGTGCGCTCCCACAGGCGGAGCTCTGCTCAGCGACAAGCCAGGCTGATGGCAGCGGTGGTGGCGAGAGCCTCTTCTGCCTCTGGCAGGGCTTAGGCCTGCTCCTCCTAAGCCATCAGTTGGACATCCCCTGAAGGCTCCTGGGCTGCCAGAGGGATGCCTGACTGTCAGCTTAGGCTTGATCCCTTGGGGAGTGGACCTAAGCCTGCAGGTAGGAATCCCCTGAGGGGTCCCAGAATGTGAGAGGGCACAGGACAGGCTGAGGGATCCCCCCCACCCCAAGTGCACCAATTTTCCTCTAGTAGATCTATAAAAAATATATGCAAAAGTAATAGTTAAAAATTACATCAAACTTAAAATTGATAGATACAACTTTTTTCTATCATCTGGGTCCAGAGCAGTTGGAGGGTGTTTGGGCAGGGGATACTGGGCTTATGGCCTTGAAGGAGGCAGGGTGTGCATGCACCCTTGGCCTGCAAACTTCTCCCTGTTTCAGGCACCCGACCATAGGAAGCACAGCGTGGGCTCTTGCCTGTGTGAGTCCCAAGGCGGGGCCTTTGTCAGGCTCTCAGTGCTGTGCTGTAAGTGAAAGGGCTTCACATGTCTTCTTTTCATTCTGGTAGAACTCTCAAAAGATTTAAAGAGCATTTTGGTCTGCATCCCATCCCCCAGGCCAGGAGGGCAAGAGTCCTAAAGGGGGACCTAGGAGACAAAATTTCATTGTTGGCTCAGATAACACATCAGCTGGCTTTCCTATTACTGCTTTTTTATTTGTGAAGTGGAAGTAGTTCCCTTTCCTAGGGATACTTAAAAAAGATAAATGTTGAGTTTCAAGAATCTGAAGGCACATATATACCCTGAGCTGATGAATGTGAGGGAGTAAAATTAGTCTTCCCTGCACTCCCAGCAAGGTGGACTCCAGGACGCCCTTCCTCTGAGCCTAGAATCCCACAGGCTCCCCAGCAGGAACCTACTTACTCTTGAGAGCCAGGCTGCTAGCCATGCCTGTCCTGTTCTTGCTCTCAAGACTTAAACACCGAGCTCTTATTGCTCCCGCGTGCACTTTCAATCTCTGTGTGTTTTTCCGCTCAGGCGCACCCCCACCAGCCAGCTGGCTCCGCAATGGGGATGCAGAGGGCACTGCCAGCTGCCTGGCTTCTCCTAAGTGCAAAGACAAGGGCAACCAGGGCTCCGGTAACAGCCCGGGGAACATCTGACTCCAGCACTAGTAATCATCTCTCCTCAATGGCAGAGCAAAGCCTGTCCTCTTCTTGTGGAGGAGGCAGAAAATCGCAGATGTGAAAGTGATGAGAGGAGAAAATGATTGGGTTCATTTGAAAGGCCGAGCCAAGTTTTCCTCTTTCCCCTGTTGGAGCCTCCAGAGTTTATCCTTTCCAGCAAATAAGCACCTTTAGGCAATTAACAATGCTGAGCTCTCCTCGGCTATCACACTGATTCCGCCTTTACAGGAGGAAATTAGTTCTGAGACAACAGTCAACAGCCTGTCCTTTGAGTTGGCTCCTGGAATACAAACCTCACACACACTTAGAGCCTTTCTGCTGACTAACTGCCTTTGAATGGAAGGAAGGCTTTGCCCGAGGTCTTTGTTTCTTGAAAATGCCAAAAGTAATTGGGACCGCTACAGGATTATCTGTGGAGTCAGAGGCACGGCTTTCACTGGAGGTGGAAAGACAAATGAATGCCGTAAAGTGCTAACATTTTTTCTGTCTGTTGGAGGGTTACATTTAAAGAGCATCTCTCCAATAACCATGTATTGGCCCCAAACCACTAAAAAACAAAAGGGAAACCAAAACAGACCAACAGCTGCCAAGAGGGGATCATTTTTCCCTAAACTGAGGCGCTATGTGCCGAATTGCAGCCCAGGAGTGATTTTTATAGCCAAGTTATAAATGGCTGGAAATCAGGAGGTTTTGATGGAAATGCTGACCGACCTTTAGTTGTATTGATGCTTGTGAGTGCTGCTATGATGAAAATGCCCTGCTTCCACCCCCCGACTCCCCAAGCTCTTTAATTCTTGTAAATAATGTGCTCGAACCTCACACTGAAGCTGGTCAGTGAAGCAGCCAGGGGGATATGATTCGGGAATAAAACTCAATTCTGGGTCAGAACACACAACCCTGAGTTTGATTTCTTAGTGCTCAACTGGGACAAAAAAACAAACAAACTATTCCCCCCCTCCCCACCTTCACAACCCCTCTAATGGCACAATAATCCCTGACTAGTAGTGATATGCTTAATTGTCCCCTTTTCTTCCTCTTTTCCTCCCCAAGTGGGGATAACAGAGCAGGAACTAGGCTCTCACTGACCTCTAAGCCTATGCATGCTCTCGGCAAAACGTCCTGGTGTGGAAAATAGCAGTGCCTTTTGGCCTTTGAGTCAATTCCCCGCCCTCCCCACCCCCCCCCCCCCCCCCACACACACACACACACACACAGTATCAGCAATGAGAGGTGCTCAGTGCTGATAAATGTTCTGGCACAAGGCTGTGGTGCAGACTCAGAAATTTTATCTCTTACTCAACATTCGATTGCTACAAATTGAGCAGATATTCACCGTTATCTCTGAGGGACATAATTCTAACTTCCTTCCCATGGAACCAGGTCTCTTTGTCTGGAGAGCTCATAGAAATTCGGTGCCTTTGTCAGTGCTTCCCATCACAGACTGTTCCCAGTCGTGGTCCTCACACATTTGTCCCTCTTCCCTTGCCCCCTCTCTCCAATAGAGCATATGCTTCAATCTATTAAGTTCTCTGCATGTCAGAACCACACAAAAAGATCAAATAATATAGTTTGGCACATTTTGCACTTTGTCACTTACCATCCAGATTCTATAGATAGAAAAAAAAAAAGTTGACAACTGCCCTTGAAGCTGTGAGAATATGGAGATTTTTCTGCCTTGACAGGTTTTTTTTTTTTCCCCCCCCCTCCCTTCATCTCACAAATCAGCCAGCCCCTCTATTCTATGAAATGTAAAGTCTAGTTGGATTACTTTTCATAAACTTCATCTTTAACACACTTTTCTCCTCTTGTATTTCTATAATATATGCAAAATGCCAGGCTCCTCAAAAGAACTTTACAGGTCATTTTCCTGCCATAACAGTCGAATCAGCAGCAAATGCACTTCATGGTTTAAATGCAGTGACAGAAGTAGTCTGACAGCAGAAATATGTACTGGATAGTAACTTCCACGGAAGCCTTGAGATTTTCACATGAGCAGAGATTATGGCTTCGAAAATAGCCTTTTTTTTTTTTTTTTTTTTTTTTTTTTTTTTAAGATTGGCTCTGCGTAAATATGAATGGGGAGCATTTATTGACTTTGTACTATCTAGTGCCCTTGACCTAGTGACATTATTGATTTCCCACTATTGTCTTTATATGTATGGGTCCAAGAGGATAGAAGTGTAATAGCTGTCTCTGTCACAATTAATTTTGTTCTTTGCTGTGGGATGAGCCACACAGAAGTTCTTGAAAAAAACGACTTCTAGGTCAGCACATGCATGTGGGTACACACATACACACACACACACACACACACACACACACACACACACAATTTTATCAAATCCCAAAATTGGGTCACCTGGTCTGATGAAAAGTTTCTTCTTCTCATTTATGAATTTCCCAAGAGGGAGAGTTGCACAAGTAAAACAATAAAATTACTTCAATTATTACTATAATGAGGTATCTTTATTGAAAAGGATAAAATTAAATGAAATTGCAATGCGTATGCAAAATTTGAAATGCTTATTTCCTCATTGGTAGTGAAATAATCAAAACTCTCTCTCAACATTGAAAACTTCCATATTATTAAAAAATAATAAAGTACCAAACTATAAACACTTTATACATTTCTTCATGTAAATATATAAAATCAGTTTGGGGCTGCTATAACAGAATACCATAGACAGTGGCCTAAACAACAGAAATGTATTTCTCAGCAATTCTGGAGGTTGGAAGGTTCAAGATCAGAGTGCCAGCATGGTGGAATCTTTTTCTGCTTTGCAGATGGCTGGATTCTTGCCCTATCCTCACATGGGGGGGGGGGGGGAGAGGAGAGAGAGAGAGAGAGAGAGAGAGAGAGAGAGAGAGCGAGAGCGTGCACGCGTGTGCTCTGGTCTCTTTTTTATAAGGGCATTGAGGGCTCCACTCCTATGACCTAATTATCTCCCAAAGGACCACCTCCAAATACCACCACACTGGGGTTAGAGTTTTAACGTATGCATCTGTTTGTGTATGTATGTATGTATGTATGTATGTATGTATGGGGGTGGGGGCACAAACATTTGGTCCATAACAATGAGTCAAAAGATTCCCACTATTGAATATCTTCTGACTATTCTAGAAGACTTGGGCTAATAAATCTTAATTTACTAGGCTTCTACTTCAGTAATCTGGCATTTGTTGTTTTTAACTGCTATTATTTAATATGCAAAATAGAAATAGCAATTGTCTACTTCATGCCCATTTCATCCCCGGGAATAAGTGAAGATTAATTACTGTAAGCATTCTGTGTTCCTTGGATGAAAGCAACACATCAACAAGTAGTCATTTTCTAGTGTGCAATTTCCGTATTGTAATTAATGGGTTTTGGTTATTTTGTTATGTTTGATAATAGTATTTGAATCATAAAAAAAGCGCTCATTCTAAGTACTTAAAAGTACTTATCTTAATAAGTCCCTGTAGAATTTTATTATTCATGACAGACAAAATAAGGGACCAATTGCCATTTTAGGTTTTGAAACTTCCATCAATGTGGTTTTAATTCTTCTTTCTTTTTCACTGTCCCTTGCTCCCTCTCTTTCTTTCTTACTTTGAATAGTTGTAAAAATGCAGAAAAGTTTAGGAAATAATAGAACTAGCATTCTGTATCAGTTCATGTTGCTATTTAACATATCAGCTCAAAAATTCAGGGGCTGCATACAAAGTTCTGCTGGTCTGGGCTGGCCTTGCTCATGCATTGGTGGTGTTAAAAGATAAACTGAGGCATATTAAAAACTTTAAGTTTATTTGAGCAAAAACTGATTCAAATCTGGCAGTATCTAATCAAGCAGAGAGAAAGGAGCTCTGAGCTCTGAGCATCTGTACAAAATGAAAGACGTTTACAGACAGAAAGGAGCAGAAACTGGGGAGTTACACTAGACAAAGAGGTATTATGTTCAACTGTGCGTTAGAAAATTAGAAACATTATTGGCGCAACTATAGTACCAAAGCTGATAAAAGAGTACACAGTTAAATCCTGAACTTTAGACAATTGAAGACAAAATTTTCCCAACAATGAGTATAATCCCTAATACAAGGAAACCATTATGCCAGTGCCGAGTACTGGGCACAGAAGGGAGTCAATAGATGATACTGATTGAAATATGTATCAGTATCAATAGATGATACTGATACATATTTCTAGAAGATGATCTGGATCTCATTAGGAGTGCCTAAGGAGGCTTTCTAATTTCCTGGTGAGAAAGGATTGACCTTAATACCAGACCCATGCTTATTTATTTACAGATTGATGCTTATTTATATTGTGTACACACACACACACATACACTTCAGTAAGTATCTGCACTCAAGCTAACTATTTTAGCCAGCTTGAAGCTGTGTTATTCCCCACTGTGAACTCAGTTTAGACGGTATCACCTGAAAATTGAGGGCAAGATTCTGGTGTTCAAGAACATTTCTGTCTGAACGTGCCACACATTTCACTTGCTTCACTCAGTTTTCTTTAGAGGAGCTGTGCATAGGAAATGGGGTTTCAGATATTCCCATAAAGAAAGAAAGGAGGCTAAAACAGAAAACACTCATCAAGGGGGAAAATGAGATAACCATTGAAGAAAAGTGCTATATATGACCAGTCGCTAGTGACATTAAAGTTGTGCATGGATAAAACCTAACTTGAAAGTCAGGTGCAAAGAAAATGGATACATTTTATGAATCACAGGTGGAAAATGAAAGTTTAAAAGAGTTCTGGTGAGGATATTCTCAGAACCAGTTTTAACTCTTGATTTTACATTTTTGCTGTGAATCTAACCCAAATCTGATCTTCAGAAAGAGTGATATCATTGTTGAACAGCTTTTGTGAGTCCTGAGCAATGGAATATATTTTAAAATATGTACTTTATTTATCTTTTTATTTTAATGGAACAGAAATAGGGATTGTTACACTGCATTTCCATTTTTGAAGAAATGTGCAAGATCTTACCTTAACTTACTTAAGCTAGGAATCAGTGCAAACTGCCTCTTTGAAAAACTCACCATTGCTTTTTGACCTAGAGCAAAACAGTTTTTGTATAGACCACTTTCTCAAAATCACCAATAGGTATCCCTGTCAGTAGTTTTGGCCATGAAGGGGACTCCTGTCACTTCTAATTCACTTAGTAATGGAAATCATGAAAAAAAAATTGCCCACAATAAAATCCTATTTAACATATTTTTATGTGGATCAGCTGATCCTAATTGAAACCCAACTTTTCAGGTAATGAGTTTCTAATAGTGAGTGTTGTGAGTGCTTATGTGTAACTGAGTATTAAGTTTAACTGTGGACCTGATTTCTTTTGAAGCCTACCAAAATTATGATTAAAAACAAAAATTTACTAAGCAGAAGTAGACAATCTAGACATAAAAATGAAGTGCACATTTTGACAACTCTGTTTCAGAATATTCTAAATGGAAATATATACAACTAGGCATGCACTAATTATGTAATTACCCTGCCTAAAGTTGGGTTCCACAGGCAATAGACTCCACGGTGGATATTTTCTTAGAGATTAATTGGGAACATGTTCAAGATCAGCCCTGTGGGTGAGTGAAAGAAATAGAATTGAGCCAAGAGAGGGATTGGACTGAACTGCAGATTCAGCAGTGGCTATGGCCAATTTCATAAGGAGCTCTGGAGCTGGATGACTTCAGAGTTATACCATCTTAAGGGAAAGGACTGACCTTGGTCCCCCCACATCCACCTGTAATTAAATGGAGGCTGCTCAAGGGAGGGAAATGACCTTGACTGTGGTGTCTTTCCTCAGTTGAGAACAACTTTCAGAAGATGACTCATCTGGGAGCCATCAGGCGCCAGCATTCTCAAGCGCTCTGGAAATGGTGCCTAGTCCTGAATGGTCCTGAAAGGATAATCTGGGTTTGCACCAAAATAGTTACTACTAGCCAATTCTTCCTTTGTTTTCTCCCACAAAAGAAAAGAAAATCATTAGATCTATCCATTGAGAAGTGAAATAAGTTTTGATAATCAGATGAGCTATTACATCAAGGCTAGAAAATGGGACTATTTTCCAAACTTGAATATTTTGACTGCAACCCTTGTTGGCACCTTGGCACATTTTAAGGGAGAAAAGGAAAGGGCATAGATTTGGGTAGTTCAGGTTTAGAAGAACAGCCAACATTGTAGGATTAGTCTTCAGGGTTGGGAGACACTTAGTCAAAATTGCAGAGTTTAAGAGGGTTTAGAAAACCCAGACTTGACTTGGAAACAAAACAGATGGTTATGGAGGTGATGGGGATGGGAATAGTGTAAATGGGGCAATTTGTAGAAGAGATCATGCTTTCATATGTTTTAAATAGTGACAATATGACAAGAGAGCCACAAGGAAATGTATAGTTCCAATGTGTCCAGTGAGGTTATAATAATTACACAGATGGGGTCACAGGGCACAACATTAGGCTTTGGGGCAACCCACCAAGAGTGAGGCAGGCCAATATAGGTCCATTCAAGAGTTTCAAGAGAGATGTCTTAATCTGCTCAGGCTGCCATAACAAAATACCATAGACTGGTGGCTAAACAACAGAAATTAATTTTCTCACAGTTCTGGAGGCTGAAAAGTCTAAGATTAAGATTCCAGCTGATTCACTCCCTGGTGTAAGCTCTCTTTCTGGTTTGCAGTGGTGGGCCTCTTCATCCCCTTTTTCTTAGAGAGAAGGAGAAATCTGATGTATCTTATTTATTTATTTATTTATTTGTTTGTTTGTTTATTTATTTATTTATTTGTTTATTTATTTATTTTGTGTGTGTGTGTGTGTGTGTGTGTGTGTGTGTGTGTGCCCTGACCAGGAATTGAACCTGCCATCTTTTGGTGTATGAGATGATGCTCCAGTCAGCTGAACCACACTGACCAGGGGTGGTATATCTTCTTATAAGGACACTTATCCTATAATATCAAGTTCCTACCTTTATGACCTAATTTAACATTAATTACTTTGTTAGGGGCCCCATCTTAACATATAGCCACACCAACATAGGGGGAGAGGTTAGGGTTTCAACATAGGGATTTGGGAGGGAACTTAAACATTCAGTCCATAACAGAATTAACATTCCTGTGGAGATAAATCAAATATGATTTTATCATCATTGTAGAAGCAATTATTTACACTGGACAATAGGGCAGACATTGAGAATAGGGTTGGAGCTCCATGCTTACCCAGGGGTACTAGGAAAAAAAGGATGTTAATTATGGATGAGGCTGAGAGAATAATATTTCTCTATATAAAACCCTAATATGCAAATAGACTGTATGGCAGAATAACTGAATGGCTGAACAACTGAACAAATGGTTGCTGTGATGTGCACTGAACACCAGGGATTGTGTGGAACATGGAGGGCATTGGCCATGGGATGGCGGAACAGGTGAGTGGGGGCACAAGACCAGGGAAGGGTGCCAGTTGTCATCGCTGAGCCTCTGGTGGTTACTGAAAATTATTTGCTCCCATGTGTCGTGGTCCCACCCAGTGCTCACACCTGCTGCCAGTGCTGGCCATGCTACCACCATCTGCTGGCACCCAGCACCAGCCTGATCACTTGGTGCTATCAGTGAATGCAAGAGGTGGCTGCCGGACCCAATTGCCCTTCAGGGCTTTTCCACCTTCCTTTACTCCTGAGGGGCAATTGGGGCAGTAGCTGATGCTCACACCTGCTGCTGATGACAGCCCCACTTGCACCCCTAGCTGGTGCTGAAGCCACCACTTGTACCTGCTGCTGGCACCTGGCACTGATGTTGATCTATCAGCGCCATCAGCAGGTGCGAGTGGTGGCTGCTGGTCCCGATCAGCCCTGAGGGCTTCTCCACCTACTCCTGCTCCTGAGGGGAGATCAGGGCAGCAGTTTCCACTGGCACTGCTGACAGCACCAGCCCTGCTCACACCTGCTACTGGCACTGGACCCAATCACTCTGTGCCATCAGAAGGTGGGAGTTGGACCAATGCTGTCAGCGCATGGGAGTGGTGGAGGCGTAAGTGGGGCTGCTGGTAGAGAGGGGTCCAGGGGCCATGGTGGGAGGGGCCAGGTGGGGGCTCAGAGGATGAGCTGTCATACTCATGGCCCACAGTTCCTTTCAAGGTGCACAAATTTGTGCACTGGGCCCCTAGTTCATAGATAATTGAATGCAAAACTCCTGATCTAGGTTGGGGCTTGATTTACACCAAAAGGTTTGGATATAGAAAACTAATTTCCTATAATGATTAGGATTTTCTATCTGTAACTATTTTCTTTGGAGATTCAGGCCTGCTGTGTTATAAGGGTAGTTATTTGATAAAATTTTAGGGTTTTTATTGAAACTAAGTTATAGTTGAACATTTATTTCTAAGAGAGCTATATAGTTCAGTGCCTTTTTTCCCAAATGACATTTTTTTTCTCCTTATAACAAAAGTAATATATATTTAGTGTAAATAATTACCTATAGTTTCACCATATAGATATATTAACATTTTATAAGTCTCTTTCTTCTCTGTGTATAGTTTTTAAGAACAAGATGGGATTGTGCTGCATGTACAAAATGAATTTCCTACATATTTTTTTACTTGAAAAATGTAATAATATGGAACCATTTTAAAAGGCTGCACCAATATTGTTTTAAACAGATTTTTTAAATCAGTCCCCTAGTTTTAAACATTTAAGTTGTTCCAATTTTACATTGCAATAAAAGATGCTTTGTGGACATTATTGAAATATATTTTGCATATGCTCTTGGTTATTTCTTCATGATAAACTCATAAAAATAAAATTTGTAGTTCAAATGGCAGGCAAAAATGTTTAATCATTATTTTCAAATATCCCTGCCAAAAGAGTCACTTCCAATAATGATATAGTACTTTTCAGTATAACTTTTGAATACCAATATGACAGGTGAAAAATAGCATATTACTGTTTTAATAACAATTTCTCTGATTATTAATGAGGCTTAACATTTTAAATTACATGTATTTTCCTATCCTTTTGTTGTAATGGGGGCATTCCTATTTTCTCATTAATTTGTAAAACCCCTGTATATATTCCCCCTTATCTGTCACTTCTGTTGTAAATATTGATTACCATTAGTACTTTATCTTAAACCTTGTTTATAATTAGTTTGCTTTTGTATTATGTCCAGAGAGTCTCTATTTTTATGAACAGAAGTCATATCTATTCTATATATGTAATATATAAATATGTGTAAATAAAATACTTAATTTTTTTTTTTTTTTTTTTTGCAAATAGGTGTTATGCTAGGAAATCTTCTTACAGTTTAAAATTCTGATAAGTGGAATTCAAAACAAAAGCAGATTATCTTCTATTATTTGAATATCTTAGGTCATTCCAGTGGTAATATATAAGGGGTAGGCAAACATTTGAGCAAAGATGTTCAGTTTGTCATCTTACAATGGAAGTCAGTTCAGGGTTTCAGCAGAACACTTTATATCATAAAAATGTTAATTATTTTATCTATTTATATTATACTAGAAGCCCGGTGCATGAAATTTGTACATGGGGAAGTGGGGTGTGTCCCTCAGCCCAGCATTCACCCTCTCCAATCTGGGACCCCTCAAGGGGTGTCCAACTTCCTGTTTAGGCCCAATCTTGGTGGACTGCTGGCTCCCAACCACTCACCTGCCTGCCTGTCTGATTGCCCCTTACTACTTCTGCCTGCTATCCTGCTCACCCCTAACTACTTCCCTGCCAACCTAACTGCTCCCCTGCCAGCCTGATTGCCCCCAACTGCCCTCTGTGGCTGGCCTGAACTTCCCCACTGCCCTCCCTGTCAGCCTGGTCACCCAAAACTGCCATCCCCTGTTGGCCTGGTCACCCCTAACTGCCCTCTTCTGCTGGCCTGTCCACGCCTAACTGCCCTCCCTTGCCAGCCTGGTTGCCCCTAACTGCCCTCCCCTGCAGGCCTGGTCCCCCCCCCCAAACTGCCCTTCCCTGCAGGCCTGGTCCCCCTAACTGCCCTCCCCTTTAGGCATTGTTTCTCCCAACTGTCCTCCCCTGCAGACCTGGTTGCCCCTAACTGCCCTCCGCTGCCAGCTTGGTGGCCCTCAACTGCCCTCCCCTGCAGGCCTGGTCCCCCCAACTGCCCTCCCTTGCAGGCCTGGTCCCCGCAACTGCCCTCCCTTGCAGGTCTGGTCCCTCTCAACTGCCCTCCCCTCCTGGCCATCTTATGGCAGCCATCTTTGACCACATGGGGGCAGACATCTTGTGTGTTGGACTGATAGTCAATTTGCATGTTACCTCTTTATTATATAGGATTTTTTAAAATTAAAAATATTTACATAACAGTTTATATTTAATATTTTGTGTTTCAGATGTATAGTATAATGGGTAGACAATCATATATACTTTACAAAGTGTTCCCCTGTACTTTCAGTACCCACTTGGTATCATATATAGTCATTACAATATTATTGACTAATAGAGGCCCACTGAATGAATTTGTGCATGGGCGGGGAAGAGGGACCATGGGAGGTTGGCCGGTTGGCAGGAGTTGGCTGGCCACTGGCTGTGGGAAGTGGGTTGTGGGAGCACACTGACCACCAGGGGGCAGCTACTGCATTGAGCTTCATCCCCCTGGTGGTTCATAGTGACTGGTTGTTCTGGTTATTTGGTCATATGGTTGCTTTGGCTTTTATAAATATAGATATTCCCTATGCTGTAATTTCCACTTCCAAGACTATTTTATAACTACCAATTTATACTTCACCCTTTTCACCCAATACCCCAACTGCCCTCCTTCTGGCAACCATCAGTCTGTCTTCTGTATCTATGAGTCTGTTTCTGTTTTGTCTTTATTGTTCTACAGATTTCACATAGAAGTAAAATCATATGGTATTTGTCTTTCTCTGACTGACTGACTTCACTTAGCATAATACTCTCTAGGTCCATCCATGCCAACAGAACACTTTAAATGTTTAGATGTTTCTCTTTTAGAGTAGCAGAGTCAATTAAATTTAATTAGACATGAGTATAAAAAGCTACTTAGGTTACATTCATGCTGCCAAGAATGGTCCCTTCTTCACATTAGTGTTTGTTGGCCTTTGGTGTAGGCAGGAGCTGGGCTTAGTGAGAGGGCAGAAGGGAGAGGCAGGTGACAGCCAGATGGATATGGAGGTACGGTGGCCCAGAGCCAGCACAGCTTAGGCAACAATTGCTCTAAGTAACTGTCATTCTGCCTCTTTCTTTCATTCTTCATGGTCCAGCTTAAGTTGCATATCCCAACTTTTCCATCCTGGTATATCCCAACTTTTCCATTCCTGGCTGATCACTTTTCCATTCCTGGCTGATCCTTCAAATACCTGAGGATGTTAGCACCGTGTTTCCCCCAAAATAAGACATCCTCTGAAAATAAGACCTAGCGCATGGAAAGATAAGACAAACCCTGAAAATAAGACCTAGCGCAACTTTGGGAGAAAAAATTAATATAAGACACTGTCTTATTTTCGGGGAAACAGGGTATTCTCATTATCACCCACTCAATTTAGTTCTTTTTGTATACTCCATAAAACATAGGTTTTACAAATAAGATATAGCTTCAAATATGTACTTTCTTTCCTTATGAGATTTTAAACTTCCTGATATACTTTATAACCCAGACCATTGCTTTAAAAACACTTATTAATATTCTGATTGAACATGGAGACTCACCTTGGTATTGCTACCATGCACCTAATAAGTTAGAGCTGAACTTCAAACACACACCAGATCCTTCAAGTGTATATCTCTTTTACAAAAGATATATATTTAGTATATATCAAGATACACACTCTTACCTGGCCGGTGTGGCTCAGTGGTTGAGCGTTGACCTATGAACCAGGATGTCATGGTTCAATTCCTGCTCAAGACATATGTCCAGGTAATAGTTTTGATCCCCCTTAAGGGGGCATGCAGGAGGCAGCCAATCAATGATTCTCTCCATCATTGATGTTTCTATCTCTCTCTTCCTCTCCTCCCTTTCTGAAATAAATTAAAATATGTTTTAAAAAAAGATATACACTTTTTTTTACTAGAATACTAAAGTCAATAAGTTCCTGGATGTGAGTCAGAGTAATTCACTTTGAATCTTGACTCTGACCCTGATCAGTTGTGTGAGTGTATTTGGAAAATGGGGTAACCTATTACCTTCTCCATAAAATTCAAAGTAAGACATGGTCTGCTTCAATCTGAATTTTCTCAACATGCATCAGAAAGAGGCATCTTAATTCTTTTGTTAGAATTTCAAGATTTAATTTGAATTGCCTCCAATTCAAGGAGTAGTTATTGGTGTGGTAGGAAACCAAAGCCCAAATCATAACTGAACAATCAGAAACCCCCAAATCAGTCACTACTAGAGCTGTATTGTTTTAGGAATTGTTTCACAGTTGGGTTGTTGATTTTTATTCCAACTCAATCTGCACAGGTTATTAAATCTGGAATGACTGAGTCTGTGGCACATCTGGCAAAAGGGAAAGAGGCCAAACTCCAATTCTTTATGCCTACACTCTCCACAAAGTTTTCCGGCAGGTATAGCAATGTTGCTTTTGACTCAACATTGAACTCTGTGTGCCATGCCTGTGGGTGTCTGTTAAGCAGCTGTCATTTCCAGTCCCCAAGATGGGCAGAAACACAGTTACTATATGTATTTGGGGCAAAATTCCTCTCTTGTGCCCCCCCCCCCCAAACAGGTTTTGCCTCCAATATTCCATTTTCCTGACGTGTGGGTAGTCTCTCATTGACATTTGGAGGAGTTGTGTGAGAAAGCAGAATATTAGCAACGAGATTCTCCATGTGGACCTGAAAGAAGGCTTTCTCCTTGTAATTTGTTAAGTTTTTGTGAAGCTCTTTGGGATCCTTCTGGATAAAGAACCTTCTCTAAACCTCCCTTATTATGATGATGACTACTGGCAGAATCGAAGTTACACATGTGTGTCGGGAGGACAATATATTCTCTTTGTGCCCACATAAAACTTCCATTTATCTATACAAATATGTTTGAAAGGAGCAAAGCGGCAATGTCTTCTCTCCAGCTGGGGAGCTGTTCTGTTGTTGCAGCGCAGTAAATTGGGTCACCGTCCAGCTTTGCATCCGCCACCTGCTCAGCCACATAATGGGGAAATGAGTGCCTCTATAGTGACGATGGCAGCGTGAGGCAAACCTACACCCGGGATTGCCCCGGACAGCTAATAAGGAGCCGATCATTCAGATTGCTTGCCTTTGTTGCTCTTGTCTGGGAGTAAAGACATTGTTAAAAGGAAAATTGTTCTTTTAACTCCTACTTTTGAACTCTTTCTGTGCTCTCGGAGGAGAGTGATTTTTAAAGGTTAGGTTTTGCTAGCATGTGCCGGTTTGGATAAGGAACTATTTCTAATGCACAGAAATACAGGGAACCATGTGTTTTCCTGGAGATTAAAGATGGTGGTCTGAGATTGACTAAAAAGGATTTGGGTAGATCTCTCCCCAAGAACTTGTATGCATGTATGTATAATCCATGGACACAAACAATAATAGTGTGGTAAAGGCCTGGGGCAGGGGTTGAGGGTGGGCTAGAAGAGGTCAATGAGGGAGGGCGAAGGATATATGTAATGCTTTCAACAATTAAGATTAAAAAGTACAATCTATTTTTATATCTTAAAAAATATAAAAGATGGTGGGAATGAGGGTGGTCAATAGTTTGAGTTGTAGCTATGCTTGATTATGTTTGTTTCTGTGGGAAAATAAAGGATTTGGGTAGAAGAAGGTAAGGGAGGGGATGAATGGTGGTGGAAGGAGACTTGGGTGGTGAACACACAGTACAATATATAGAAGATGTATTACAGAATTGGACACCTGAATCCTACATAATCTTATTAACCAATGTCACCCCAAAACATTCAATAAAAAAGGAGAAAGCTTTGGTTGTTGAATAAATGGAAGTGTGGCTGTAATGGAATGAGAGCTGGAATCAGAGTCAAGGTTCAGGTCTAAAACCCACCATCCACTTGCTGTGTAACCTATCTCAGTTTTCTCCTCTATGCACTAGGGGTTAGTGTGAAGATGAAATGAGCAGAGTGCCTGGCATATAATGGATAATTATGAAGTAGTTATGAACACCAAAGAGCTGTGTTGGAGGGCTTGTATCAGTCAGGATAGGCAAGGTTTCTCTGTGATAACATATAACCCCAAGCTCAGTGGCTTAAACAGAAAGGTTTACTATATCTGACATGCTTCATGTCCACTGAGGTCAGCTGTTCTGCCGACATGGTCATGGTCTATATGGTTCTCAGTTTGGAATCCAGGCCCACTGGGCAGTCACCATCTGGTAATCATGGCACTAGAAAAGAAAGTGCTAGAGGGATTTGGAGCTGTAATTAAATGATTTGGACTGGAAAGAAAACACGTCCTTTCTGCTTAGAACTCACTGGCCAAAACTTGTCCTGTAGCTCCTCCAATCACTAATGAGCCAGTGGATAAAATCCTACTTTTGCCCTAAAACAGGGAATCCAGAATACTTGGTAAGTAGCACTAATGACTTCTGCAGTGCCTACAGATCAGACTTTCTTAATATATGTTATTTCTGTATATCAAAGTACGTACTTCATTGTAATATGTAATCACGTTCTCTCTTTTGCTGAATTAGTATTGCTGACTTATTTTCTCTCTTTTTCAAATGGAACACAAGAAGAAGACTGTATGTTTTAGAAGGGATGAATAAGGCTATATTTTACTTTGGGCAATAAGAAAGCATCACTGCCTAGTTTCACCTTTCTTTCTGGTTGTGGGACATTTTAGTGGAGGATGGAGCATGAGAAGGTGGAGGAGCAACCGTCTGAGAATTTCATGGAAGGACATTCATTTTATCTGGCAAGGGAGAGGTAATTATCCTGGAATAACTACAGAACTTAGGCTGGATATAAAGCTATGCTAATAAAGAGGGAAGAACTTTAGAATAGCTATTTGATTACTTGAAAAAAACAACCCAGAAAGTTGATGATTTTTGGTATTGAATTTTTTTGCTCCTTTGGGAATGTGTATTTCCCTTGGCTGTTGACAGTATCTGTGTGTAAATTTGTGTATCTTTAGAGTTGGAAGAAGGCAACTGAAAGATGAATTTTCATTAGTGTTGCAGACACTGTTAATTGTCTCCCAATATTTGCTTTTCATTCTAACTTTTCATATAGAATTTTTACCACTCTGGCTTAGCAAGTGCAACTTCTTTTTACCACTCCTGGCTTAGCAAGTGCAACTTTTAGTCATGCTGTTAGTAAGGGAGCTGTTTAATGTCTACTTCCTTTTCTATTTTGATGGCTTGGCGAGGTGACAACTTTCTGAGCAGTCACTTTGGACCCAAGCAGAGAAACCATATATTAAGGATGGCTCTCATTACCTTGGACTACCTGCCTATCTCTGACTCTCTATGTAGGAAATAGACCTTTTATGTTGATTAAGTCATTGTGTTCCGGGTGGTATTCTGTACAGCTAACAATTTTCCCCTTTCCAGGCTTACTTTTATTTTCACTATCTTGTTTCATGGATTTTATCTCTCTCTCTCTCTCTCTCTCTCTCTCTTTCTCTCTCTCTCTCTTTCTCTCTTTTAACCATTTCATCTTCTCTTATATTGAGAAGCAGGGGGAGGCTTATTCTATGATTATGAGATTTAGGGCTATACCAGTATTTACACTTAAAGTTGTTTTTACCCTTCTAAATTCATTAGGCAATAGGGCACACAAGAATTTTTGAATTTCAGATTGTACCTAGAACTTGTTACTCCAATATTCTATCTTAAATTATCAGGTCTATTTTATCCATCCAGGAAAGTTTTTTAGCTAACACAAAACCAAACTCTGTGTGATTAACATTCTAAAATATAGCAAAAGACTTCCAGGGCTTAGTGGCCTTGTGTGTTATGAGGTGAATTCTGGAGGAATATTTAGGTATGAAAATAAGACCAATCGGCCTTTGCACAGCCCTATTTTCTTCATTTAGTTCCACTTCATAGTTGAATATGAGGCTGGAGTGAAGGTCTGCATTTTTAGAAAATGTGACTCTGGCACATTCTCAAGTAGATGGACCTTTTCTAAGGAACTGATGCCCTGTGGTTCATAGGTTTGCACAGTAAAGAGGTGAAATTAACTGTAACTGGGACATGGCTGAGAGAAAGCAGGTCCTTTTTTAGGGGGAGACTTTTTTTTTTTTTTTACCTTTCCACTTGGTCATTTGATGGTTATTTTGCGTCTTGAAATGGGGTAAAAAAGCAGTGGGCTATTTTTTTAACCTCCCTTTTCCAAACTCACTTCCTAATGAGTAAAGCAGATCTAATACTTACTGTCCACCCAACATCAATTTACTTAGTCAGTCACCTTGCTCTTTCCATAGGTCAGGCTGGGCTCTGTTGACAGCTGTTTTAGATGAAACCAACTGAGTCAGATAGCTGAGTGCATTTGGCATAGTGGAGACTAGCAACATATTATTGGTAGCATGTTTTGCTTAGCATTCCAGCAAGCTTCAAGCAGAATTAGTGATCATAATAAGTGGTCCATCTAAATAACTTTGTGGAAACCAGAGAATGCTAGGAGTTTTTGTTTCTTGACCATAAATGAAGGGGGTTTAGAATAAAAATATTAAAATGCTAACTTGTAGAATTTTGTCAGTCTTTTCTTTTAACTTTTGTACCCAATAAAGTTATTTTACATTATATCTCAAAATATAATTGCATGTATTACAGCATGTATTTATAAAAGGGGTTGATCCCGCATGCTAAAATTCCTATCAAAAATTATCAGCCAAGTCGTCTGTTAAACACCTTCAATATTATTTTAGAGCTGGGGTTAGAACCCAGGAATTTTAAGAATATACATTATTAATTGACCTATGAATAGGATTACTGGTTATAGGACAAAATACCATGTTTTAGTCTTTTGCTCTGCATTTCTATTATAAAGGCACAACTTCTACTTCAGAGTTTATAGTTGCTTAAATAATTTATAATGCAGATGTACCTTGGTAATGGCATGCTACTTTCATTTGAGTTTTATTCACCTGTGTAAAATATTTTTTAAACATTCAAATAATGATGGAAGTAACTCATTTGAATGATTAGGCTCATGTAAAAGAAGAGCGTGTTCACTCTGGCAGCTTTGGACAACTCTGAAAATCATCACACATCATCTTAGTTTAATGAATTGGGAAAATAGAGTATTGGGTTGGGGAACTCTGCAGAAATAAGTTGTATTGAAATATTCAATGTAAATAATAAATCTTGTCATATTAATATAACTTTTTGTTATGATTTAGTAGAAAACACTGTGACTTAAAAAAGATAAGGTCAGTGAGGATGGTATAATTGAATCTAACTTTAACTCATATAATTTGATTATCAATAAATTTTGACTAGCTTCTACATCTACCAGTATAGCTGGTGAAGAGTTTCTTGACACATCAAACTTTATTTATAATTATATTACACCAAGCCACCAGGATTAGGAGTTTTATATTCAAACGCATGCTGGTGGTCCAGGTAGATAAATAACTAAATCAGAGACACAAGACTTTAAGGAGCGATGGTGATTGTGAAGAGAATTCAAGTGGCTGCTCTCCTCCAGTTGATAGTTGCCATGTACAAATCTTGGTTCAGTGAACAGATTTTCCTGTTTTCAAGAAAAATTGAAAATCAGAGTTTTTATTTAAATTCCGATGGTTTTAAATGTTGGAAAGACATTTGAAACACCCTTGGCTAGCTAGCTGTCTATACTGGTTTTAACTCAGGCCATAAATTTAAGATCTCTGAATTAGGTATTTATAGTGAAAATTTTATCTAATAATGCTGATGTTTTCTTCTCACTGTCATTCATTGAGGTGAGGACATCTTCATGATTGTTTCAAGAACAAGGCTACTTTGGGAATATGTACATGAACTATTGGAATCAATGAATTTGATCCAGGGTGGTGTGAATAAATTCCTTGATAACCTTGACTTAGGTGAGCATAGTAAGCAACTCAGAATTTGCCATAAATGTGAAAAGTTAACTGCAATGAACAAGTTAAAGTTCCATGGATAGAAGTAAAATTGCTCACTTAGGAATCAAAAAGAAACACACACTCATAATGTAAACATAAAATAACTGATGTATGTAAAAACAATGGCAAGAAATATCCTTGAAGTCATAATGACTTAGAAGTTAAATGTCAACTTTTATAAATTGTATGACCCAGGGAAGGTTAGGGTATAGAAAGAGGTCAGAAAATGTCTTTATCTTCACCATAGATGCTGTAATACTTGAAAGTTTATGAAGCACTTGTACCATATAACGAATCCATTTGATGTAGCCAGTATGTGTTTCTAATAGGCTCAGCTAAGAGACAATACAAAGTTCAAGGAGATACAAAAAATAAAAAGAGGTTCCTATCCAAATGATATATATATATATATATATATATATATATATATATATATGACACAAGGAAGGACTCACCAAAGAACAGGGACTTTAGAACTGGAATGCCTGGGCTTACATCCTGGTTCTACCATTAATCACCAAATTATTTCAGTCTCCATGTGCCTAAATTTACCATTCTGAGATGACAAGAAGACTCCCAAAGGCATATATGGAATACAGTATAATTATTTGATGTTACTATCAACATTAAATACTTAACTAGGATAATTTAGCAAAGAAACACAAAGAAAAAAGTATGATTGCTACTGTGCATTATGTGCTTAGCATTCATTTTAAACACTCTATAGATTGACCTACTTATTCCTCACAATAAGCCTGTGTGTGAGACATGATTATCCTCATTTTACTGATCCAAGACTGAGGCTTAATGAGGTTAAGCAGAGTAGAAATTCTTTAAAGCAACTTTAACTTAACTGCTTTGTAGATTAATCCATAGTCTCCATTCCATTTGCAGAGCACTCTCTGGTGCCCACGACTTTTCAAATGTCTGTGGCTAGGAGGATGCTCTGGTTTATGCTCTGGTCACCCTTCTCTCACCAGCTGAGCTGTGGACCTGCTACGAGTCAACTATGCGTGTTTCTCAAACTATTTATATGTCTTGTAATCAAGCCCGGCTCTCACATTTATGGGATTATGAACAAGAATACACATGGGGGTCCGTACCCCTTAGGTCTAAATGTTTGAAGGTATAATTCAAGCTAACAAACTCTTAAAGAATACTAATGTTCTATCCTCCTTATTCAGGTTCAGATGTCTAGTTCTCAAAATCTTTGGTGTTCCGTGCAAAGCACAGTAGTCCCATGCTTTCCACCTTACCCCACAGCCTTCTGCCATCTCTTTCAACCTTGAATCTGTCTACATGAGAAGAGGATCTTGTCCTAACTGATTTGGCTCAGTGGATAGAGCATCGCCTGTGGACTGAAGGGTTCCAGGTTTGATTCCAGTCAAGGGCATATACCTTGGTTGCAGACACATCCCCAGTAGTTGGTATGAAGGAGTCAGCTGATTGATGTTTCTTGCTCATCAATGTTTCTAACTCTCTATTCCTTTTCCTTCCTCTCTGTAAAAAAAATCAATAATATATATATTTTTTAAAAAGAAGGGGTCTCATGTAGTATATGAACAACTTAACCCATGCTTCCAAACTTTGTCTACACCCAAACTTCTTCATGCTATTATTTTTAATTGTAATATAATTGACACACAATGTTATATTAGTTTCAAATGTACAACATAGTGATTCAACATTTTTAAACATTATGAAATGATTACCACAATGAGTCTAGATATCATCTATGACCATGCAAAGCTAATATACTATTGTTGACTATACTCCCAATGCTATACATTAGATCTCCATGAGTTACTTATGTTGTATTTGGAAGTTTATGTCTCTTGATTCCCTTTACTTATTAGCCCCAACTCTTCTCTGACAACCACCAATCTGTTCTCTGAATCTCTGAGTCTGGTTGTGTCTGTGTGTGTGTGTTTGTGTGTGTGTGTGTGTGTGTGTGTGTATTTTAAGATTTTGCATATAAGTGAAATCATGTAGTATTTGTCTTTCTCTACTTATACTTAGCATAATACCTCTAGTCCATCCATGTTGACACAAATGACAAAATTTTATTATTTTTTATGACTGAGCACCATTCTAATACACACACCCATATCACATCTCCTTTATTCATTCATCCATTGATGGACACTTACGTTGTTTCCATGTCATGGCTATTATAAACAATGCTGCAGTGAATATAGGGGTGAAAATATCTTTTCAAATTAGTGTTTCTATTTTATTTGAATGAGTACTCAAAAGTGGGATTCCTGGAACATATGGCAATTCTATATTAGGAAACTCTATACTGTTTTCCATAGTGGCTATACTAAATTACATTCCCACCAACAGTGTACAAGGGTTCCCTTTTCTCTACATCCTTAACACTTGTTATTTGTCTCTTTGATAATTACCATGCTGACAGGTGTGAGGTGATATCTCATTGTGGTTTGGATTAGGATTTTCCTGCTGTTTAGTAATACTGAGCATCTTTCAGTGTGTGTCTTGGCATCTGTATGTCTTTCTTCAAAAAATGTCTATAAATACATAAATAAATAAATAAATAAATAAATAAATAAGCAAGCAAGCAAACAAACGAACAAAAAAGCAGACCAGAAACAAACTCATAGATACAGAGAACATTTTGATGGTTGTCAGATAAGAGGGAAGTTGGGGAGAGGAGTGAAAAAGTACAAATTGGTAGTTTCAGAATAGTCATGGAGATGTAAAGTATAGCACAGGAAATAGAGTTATTAATATTGTAATAAATATGTATGGTGTTAGATGGGTACTAGATTTGTTGGAGTAAGCATTTTGTAAGTTATGTAAATATCTAATCATGGGTTGTACACCTGAAACTAATATAAACTAATATGTCAACTGTATTTGAAAAATATAAATTATTTTAAAAAGAAAAATATCTTAGGTTTATCTTACTGCAAAGATTGTACTCTTAACCACTATGTTTTAGTATTAAAAAGAAATAAGCATTATGCTATCCATGAGTGTAACACCTAGTAAAATTTACTTTTACTATACTTGAATTTAGACTTAACTATTGACTTGTTTTCAAGAGGGGTGATGGAAATCCCAAATAATAAGTATGCTTATCTAATGTATTTTCTAGCTTGAAGGCTTCAAGACCCACTTTTATAGTGTAGCATTCTGTGCCTTAATATGTTGACCAGAATACCAACTTCAAAAATGTATTAATCATCCTTCCCTCAATTTTGACTATATGAAAGCCTTATGACTTTCTTTAATAATTATTTATTTTTCTGCACAGTATTTTAGGGAGGTCTTGCTTGAGAGATTGGGTAGCCTAAGCAGGAAGAAATGGAGAGCCAGGCTCTCTAGGTTCAAATCCAGTTTCTGCCACTTGCAAACTGGGAAACCTTGGACACATTTGCTAACTTCTTGTGCTCCAATTTCATCCTTTGACAGGTGGGAACAATAATGGTCTCTTTCCAATTAGATCGTTATGAATGGCCTACAAGATAGGATTGCATAAAGTAATTACAACATTGCCAGGCACTGGCTAAGCAAATTTGGGTAAGCTATTATTATTCTTGTTGTTATTTTTATTATTATGTTCATCACATTGATGATCAAGCATGCAGAGCATCATATTTCCATAAACAGTCTGACGAGTAAGACCAGATAAAATGAAGACAATTTGAAAATGATTCCTGATAGTGCCATTAATTATAACATGGAGGAAACTGTTCCAGAGAGACAGTTATTTGCTTGGTTCTTATGTTAATACACTATTTACTTTTTCAGTTAAACAATTGAACAACTATGGTGAGCCACAGCAAGTTAGACAGCAGTGTCTAAAACATAATTTTTGCTTCTGAAAAGCTTTTAGTTTAGAGGGGATTTAGGGCAGTTCTCTTTAGCATTCATAGTAGTGCTTCAGCAATTACTTGGATACTTCCTTTTGCTGATTTCTGTTAGCTGAATTTTTCCATTGGTTTGTTTTAATGTTCTATTTAATAGAGGTGCCTAGACCAAGGCCCTGCATAAAATGGCCGTCAGTAAATTTGGAGGGTGGTCTTGACATATTTTAGAGTTGGAACAACCGTTCCATCTAGCTATTCCCCCCGCCCTCTTTCCCCCGTACCAACCCTGTCCTATTGCTACCATGTACATGCTCAGAGCCTGCGGAATGCTGCCCTTGAATGCTGGGCCAGAAAGAAAAATCCAAGGTGAGAAAGATATGACTGCTCTGGCATTTATTTATTGGGGGCTATATACTTTTAATTCTGCCTTTGAATTCCACGGTGAGAAATGCAGTTTGTGAGCAAGGGACAGGTGAATTTCCAAAAGTGATCTCAGAAGGTTGACTTTTAGAATCCCCGAAGATGGGGATAAAAGGGGGGTCCTTTTAAATAAACCAAGTGCCCACAATGACTTTATTACCACACTGCTACTTCCCACTGTAGATTACACGAAAGCCTGGAGACTAATTTCAGCAACAGCCACAATTTACTAGCTATAGTGGGCCTCAGATGAATAGTTTCTTGTAAAATCAGTGGCAGCTTTATCCTAGCAGAGCACAAATAAATCAGCCCTTATTATTCCACATTCATTTAATCCGGGGACATTAGTCAGTGAGACCTTTCTGCAGCCTAATAAACAGCAGCAGCAGCAGTTTTTCTTTATGAGAGTAGTTGTTCATCCTAAATTAGAGCCAGCATTAGGCGGAGGCAGAAACTTTGGCTGGATGATTTAAAGATATATAATATGAGACCATAAGACTGTATGAAAACTGTACCCAGGGGTATAAATAGGGCAGGGCCATAATTTTGCTGTGCGTGGATTACTTTCGAAAAGGGGGGCTTATTTTATCTCTCTTGCTTGAGAGTTTCCTTTGTTGCAGGTGATGTTGTCGCCCTGTCTCTCTTGACATGACTTGAGTGTCCTTTTATCTCATTTGGGAGGAGGGTAGGCATTAAAGTTGCATCCTCCAATTTCCGTTTGGCCAGGAGGAACACGACCAATTTCCAGCCTGGTAGAGGAGATCACAAGGGAGGTGTGACTAAAACAGGCTCCTGGCTATTTCGATTGGCTCAGCTGTTGCTCAAATCAAACTCAGAACCCAAGCCCAGAGAAAATTTCTTTATTCCAGTGAAGCTCAGGTTGCAAGATTTCTGTTGTAATGTCACTGTCGTGTGTGAAAAACACAATTTGACTCACATTGTTACTGATGATGTGGCTTAGTGAGGTACTTTCAAATAAGCCTTCTGCATACGCAAACTGGCTTCACTTGATTAGCACATGTAGACTATGGGCTAATTCCCTGCTGCCTTTTTCATACCTTCATCAGGAAATAGTATATCAGGAAGCGATCAGCTTGATAAAGATACATGTGGAATCACTTGCTAATGACAAGCAGGTGGAGAATCCGAAATGATTTTGTTTCTTCCTATGTTTAGTGTGTAAATCACTTTTTATATGTGGATCAAGTTTGTATGCTAATACAGTGCTCTTCACATTTCAGCAGACATTAATTGAATGCCCACCATGTTTGCTCCACATGGAATTTTATGTAGATCTGCTTTTTTGAAATGAATTTCTTGTGGTAGAGAGAAGAGGAAAAGTAGTCAGTGCAGATCATTGGATCCCAGAAATATAAACAGTGGAACTAATATAAAATTGAGATGCATTTTCTATAATGTGGATATAAAACACAGTTATCACAACTAGGTGACATAGCACTTGACAGTGAATTCTAGCCCATTGATTTAATGAGAATGAAAGTATTCTGATACAAGTTCTGTTATTTGGAGACAACAAAGAAAGAAGCCACACTACATACTAGCATTAAAGAGTTATAGGAATAGATAGTATCCAAGTTGAATTATTTTTCTGCAGCTAAAATAGTCTTTCAACACAATACATATGTAGTCAAAACAGATTTTGTTTTCCCACAAGAATATATCAACATGATCCTTCCTCTCAGGAGGAATTAGATTGGTTTGAGAAAAAACACACTAGAGAATTTAAGCAAAATCCACATAGAAAGCAGGGTAGACTTTCTTGGGTTACGATTTTTCTATAGCATACTGTCCCTGCAGGGGTGAAGGGTTTCTTTTCATCTGAACCCATGGCCACAGGGTTTGGCTAATTTCCGCTCATCTTTGTGTAGTGCAGCTTGTTGTGGCCTAGGGTGGACCAGAGGTTCCACAGATATCTAAACACAAAGCCATTATAGCAACTGGAGAAATGATACCAAGTGGTCAGTGCCTTATCCTCAAGAGATAATGCTGGCATATTATTAAACAATGATTTTAGAAATAGATGATCAGCTCTGTGAGCACAAGTATCCATACTTATTTTATACCATCTTCAAAGACTAACATAACACTCAGCATGTATCAGATGTACATGGGACTGTCAATTGATTTATTGATAATTATTGGTAAAAATTATTAAATAGGAAATTACCAATCCTTAAAGATATGTTATGTATGACTAGTTTCTTCCACATTTTTGCACTTTTCTTGTATACCAACTTACTTATCCTATATAATAAAAGGCTAATATACAAATTGTCCCCTCAATTGGAATTTCATCTGGGAGTTTGACCAAGGGGCGGGGCCAGCCTGCCAACCTCCTGAGGCCCCTCCCTCCAATGGCCCTGCCCCTAGTCGGCCCCACCACCCTGGTCAGGGACGAGCCCTGGGTGGACCTGCATGAATTTGTGCACTGAGCCTCTAGTTTATAATAAAAAATTACCTAGAACTAAAAAATAAAGTTTTAGTTTTCATTTGTATCAGCAGAGTGAGGAGGAATTGACAATTATTTGGATAATTTTGACAACAAGGCTTAGAATATGGATATAATTAGTGGCACTGGAAGGTTGAACAAGCTGAATGCTTGGGTCATGATCATGAGTCAACTAAATCTTGACTCTCCCTGACTCTTCTTTAAAAATGTGCTCAGTATAGAAGTTCTTTTCCTGCCCTGAATGAAAGCTCTCATAACTTTTCTCATTGCTCTTAGGTTATTGAAGGCCCAGTCTATACAATAATTAAAATGCCAAACTTGCTTTAAAATTATTTTCTCTCCAACTCCAGCTATGGCTTCTTCTTTATTTTTCTATTCTTTCTCTAGCTTGCTTCCTGTGATTTCTGATCCCATTGGGGCTTCGGTGGCAGAAGAGAGGAGACCTAAGGAACACAAGAAAGCTCATTTTTAACTGATTCTCTCTGGTAGTTATGTAAAACATTGTCTCAGGAGTGCTTTCATGAACACGGTGGGGAACATGCTCCTCCCAGTTGTGAGGGTGTGTCATCACTATTTTATTTACCCTTCTCTCTTCTCTCTGGTTGCTTGCTTCTTCCAAAGTTCTTAGAAATTCTTTAGCTTCCCTCTTCTGAGATTTCTCTTAAGCAACCTTCTCTGTACTTACTCAAAAACAAACTAGCGCCACTTTATGCATGGACTAACGTGGTCCATTTTTGTGGTCCCCAATAAACTATGAAAATCAACCTGTTTTCTAATGATCACTCATTGAGTTTCACCTGTCACAGGATCAATCAAGCTCTTTATATACCCCAACAATTATTATACCCTCAGAATAGGTGAGGGATTAAAGAATAATCATATAGGTTCTGTCTCTGTGCAAGCTTCACAACCTCACACTTGTTGGTATCTTATTATTCTTACCCCTTGGATGAAACTGAGACAGGAAGACCCTTCAATGTTCTGTTATGTCGAGTTGCACATTTTTAAAGAACATAATTCATTCAAATGCGTGTGCTCTTTCTTCAATACTCTTAGTCTCCACCTGACCTTTGGGTGAATGAATGAGATGTAGGAAAGGTACAAGCTTTTTCTTGCTTGTGCGAAATTTCTTTCATGGCAGATATCACCCAGTATTGCCAGATTTTCATTTTGCTGACATATAACTAGAGACTAGAAACAAATATTGTATGAGCTCTATTTTGTGGGTTAATTATGTTTCCAATTTTAATTTTGGAATCTGAATAAATTCAGCTATGAATATGCATGAGTCTTTTAATGAAAATGACAGCTTTCACACACATATTTGTAGTTGTGGGATAGGGGAGAGAAAATACAGAGGAGTAAGAGAGAGTGTAATTGGTAGGAGGGAAAAAGCCCTTTTTGTTTAAATAACTACTGTAATTCTCAATGCTTTATGTCTATGGACTAGAACCTATATTCTTTGCAAAGGCAAATGTTTTCTATTGAATTTTAATTTAAAAATCTGGACAGGTTTAGGGACGATCTTGTGTAACCCCTTAGTTTTACACTGCATCATGGGTTGGAAAAGTTCATCTCTTTTAGTTGAAAATTTCTTAATTCTCCAAAGCTAAATCTTATATTTCAAATGATTTTTTTATTCCAAGTTATATAGCAGAATAGTGGCAGAGGTGGAGTTAGAACTGTTTCAATATTTCAACCTTCTTTTGTTGGTGCTAAAACTGGAAAGAGATGTTCCAATATTTATTTCAGGATCTTACTTTCCATCAGATCTAAAACAAAAATGTATTGGCCTTTGGGGATTTCTACACCACTTATGTCATCCATGCTTATTATGACTTTCCATGGTGAGAGAGTGCTTATAGTAGAGTAATGGTGACAGATATGGAGGTAGTACAGGTAATGACACAGACAGTTTCTCTAAAATATTGCACTGATTTCTCCCAAGAAGCTTCTCCAGGAGCTGTCTTCCAAACAAAAACAAAAACTTTTAGTAGCAAATACAATTTATGAAGAGTTAATGAAAAATATTTGCATATGCAGCTTAATTGTACATACTTTCTGAATAATTTCATTTATTGATTGGTGTGTGTGTGTGTGTGTGTGTGTGTGTGTGTGTGAGAGAGAGAGAGAGAGAGAGAGAGAGAGAGAGAGAGAGAGAGAGAGAGAGATTTATTGTTCCGCATATTCATGCATTCACTGGTTGATTCTTATATGTGCCCTTACTGGAGATTGAACCTGTGACCTTGATGTATTGGGATGACATTCTAACTAACTGAATTACCTAGCCAGGGCCCTTTCTGAATATTTTAAAGGATTACCTGAAGAGTGTAAGATGAATCCTTGACTTATCAGATTCTAACATAAGTTAGTTTTTTTAGAATTTCGTTTTTATTTATTCATAGTATTTGAGTCTATCTTTTTATACAGTTTTTAGTGTCTGAGGTAGGCAGCATGTTATATACTGGTATGCACATAACTTGTCCCAGTCTGTAGGTATCATTTTATCAGTTTAAGTTAAATCTAGAAACTTTACCCTCTCTTTATATCCTTACACTCTTTATCTCATTTTATCCCGTTTATAATAGTCTTTTACTCTTTTTATCTCATAATAGTGCTAAATATTTTTTCACATACATTTAGAACCATATCATATAGTATTAAAATTTTTGCTTTAAACATAAAGACTTTATTCTGTCCTTCCTCCTGATAGTCTATTTTTTATTATTTCCTTTTTTTTGTTTTTTGAGAACTTCCGTTAGCCATTCTTTAGAGTAGCTCTGTTGATGACAAAGCCTCTTACTTTTCCTTTACCTAAAAATAAATTCCTTTTTATTTCTGAAGAATATTTTTGCTAGGTATGGGGTTCTGGGTTGAAAGTTCTTCTCTTTCAGTATATGAAAAATACTATACCACCTATGTAATTATTGCCCTGTGGTTGCTGATATTATTCAAAAAGTAATTCCCTGTCATGTAAGCTGTCAATTTTCTCTGATGGCTTTCAATACTTTGTTTTTAGTTTTCAGTAGTCTAAATATGATATTTTGGAATGGGCTTCTTTGGATTTATCCTTTTCGGTTTGCTCAGCTTTCTGAATATTTATATCTCTTGCCAAATTTTGGAAGTTTTCAGCCATTATTTTTTTGTGTGTATTTTTTCAGCCCATCTCTCTTACTCCTTTGATGACATAAATGTTAGATCTTTGACTATCATCCCATAGGTCCCTGATTCTCTATTCACTTTTTCTCAGTATATTTTATCTGGTGTTCAGATTGGGTAATATAGTTTTTTTTTGTTTTTGTTTTATATCTTCCAGTTTAATAATTCTTTCTTATCTCCCTTTAATTCACCTCCTCAACCCATCCACTGATACTTTAATTATTTTACTCTTTAGGTCTAAAATTTTCTTTTGATTCTTTATCTCTTTTACTCCTTTATACTTTCTTTTTGTTGTTGTTGAGGCTTTATATTTTTACCTTTATTACTTCTTTTGCAATTGCTCCTTAAAACATTTTTATCATGGGTACTTTAAATCTTTGATAATACTACTATTTCTTGTCTTTTAAATGTTGAGCTAGTTATATTGATTTTTTAAAAAAATTAATCTTGAGATGTCTCCTGATGCCACTGATGGATGGAGGATTGATGTAGTTAAACCAATGCCCTAGCTAATCTCACATTCTGGAATTAGATATTGAGATACGTTCAAATATATTTTCATCAGCATATTAGTTGTATTGGATTCAAAATCATGGAATCTTTAAGTTTCAAGGAACCTTCGCAAACATGTAGCTGGATTTCCCATCTATTTTACATACATGACAGGTGAAGATTTACATATTGTTTATTTACTTCCAGTGACTCCTTAGAAAGTTGTATGGAGTAACCAAGGGTATACAGGGAAGCTTGTAGGCCAGGAGTGGTGAGGTGAGAATGGGTATATACTGAGCAGAGAAAAAAATATGCAGTGATACCCCCCACACAGGTGACAGTGATTTAAATCTAATAGCTATAGGTATAATTTACAGTGCTTTTATATATCCCTTTAATTTAGTCTATTTTACTATTAAAATATTTGTATATTGCAAAATGTTTTGGTGGGTTGAGTATATTGTAACACTATTTTTTAATGTTGCTCACTTTCTTTTTCACATTTTTAAATACTCATAGTTGAGAACAATGGATTACCAAATTTATTACATACAAAAAACTTTGTACTATATAATTAATTATATGACTTATTGGGGGATAATTCTTGCCAATAGTAAGCTTATAGAAAAACTGAAGATTCTAATGTCGTAGCAATGAAATGTTAAAGAGTCTTATTTGTTTATATGCCTTATAATGATAAAAAGTGGCATACTAGAATTATTATACATAGATACTGTCAGAATCTTTGATGCCAGATATTTAAAATATTTTGTGTACCTTCTATTGATTTGAGGGACATCACTGGATTTGTTCAGTTGTCCTAGATTACAATTTAGATACTGAAGTGCAAGACTACTCTATCTTCTCAACTCTACATCATTCAGATCTGGAATTCTGCAGTTAAGACTTATTAACATGAGAAATCTGCAGGGCTAACCAGTAGACTTTTCTCACAGCTTCTCATAATGTATTTTAGGATGGGTAGTCTTGTTTGAGTGGCTTAAAGATGGAAATAGGCAAAAATGTTGTTAATATTACATGAATTAAATTATTGTTAATGTGGCCACACTGCATGGTTCATTTGGGATAATTCCAGTTTATAACTGTTGTCTTGGCATAATTATTAGTAGTGTCTCTTTCACTCTCAGTGTCCTTATTTAGACAATAAATTATATGGCCGCCTAGTTATAATGCTTGTGTGTTTTCTTTGTTTTTGCCAGCCACAAATCCCATGGAAAACATCCAACACTTGAATAATGAGACTTATAATGAGCTTCTGATCATTCCAGCACTTATGTGCACATACCATGAGAGTGTCTCTCTCTCTGTTTCTGTCTCTCTCTCTCTCTCTCTCTGTCTCTGTGTGGTGTATCTCTTTTGATTGCTTGACTGTTATATGGAATGAAGAAGCAAGAGTTTCATAAAACACATTTGAATCAGAGGACTCTTTTGAATTTCTCTCTCCTACTGCCTAAATATAAAGGGAGGCTGGATAATAACAAAATTTATTCACAACAGGTATTATAAACATTTTTTTGGTGTCATGGACCCAGTCTATAGAGCCCTTTTCAGAATTGTGCTGAAAATACATATAATAGAATTCATAGGATTTCAAAGGAGACTGGTTATATTGAAATGCTATTATGAATATTAAAAATGTGTGATACAATAATATGTCCTTTATGAATGCCTTAAATAACAATATCTAGCAGCAGGTCTAATAACACCTATAATTTTAAAGAACAAATAAACAAAAGTGATATTTTGCAATATCTGCAACAATTGCAATACATATGATTTCTATTGATGATAAAGTCACACATTCTGCCAATGCTAGTGTGCTCTATGATCTACATTCATAATTGTACAAAATGCTAAGTTACAGATGGAATGTAGTGGCATTAAGGAAGTAATGCCACTTTTCTACCCAGTTTCTCAGACCTCCTGAATTATATTAAGGAACCTCATGGCAGGAGGAGGGGTTATTTATGGACCATAGTTAAATACCACTGCCCTAAAATAATATTAAGTAAATTTAAAGAAGGTAGATTATTTTTCATATCCTTTTTAGTGTTGAGGCAGTAAGATAATAAAGACTTTATTGCTTCTTGGTAAAGGAAATAAAATCAAATACTTTTACAAGAAAACTTACCTTAAAATTTTTTTTCTTTATTGATTAAGGTATTACATATGTGTCCTTATCATCTCATTCCCTCCCACCCTTGACCCCCATTCATGCCCTCACCCTGTCTATTGGTTAGACTTATATGCATGCATACAAGTCCTTTGATTGATCTCTTCCCCTTACCCCCACCCTCCTCTATTGTCCCTCTGAGGTTTGAGGGTCTGATAGATGCTTCTCTATCTCTGGATCTGTTTTTGTTAATCAGTTTATGCTGTACATTATATTCCACAAATGAGTGAGATCATGTGATATTTATCTTTCTTTGACTAGCTTATTTCACTTAGCATAATGCTCTCCAGTTCCATCCATGCTGTTGCAAATGGTAAGAACTTCTTTTAGTATTCCATTGTATAGATGTACCACAGTTTTTTAATCCACTCATCTGCTGATGAGCACTTAGGCTGTTTCCAAATCTTAGCTTTCGTAAACTGTGCCGCTATGAACATAGGGGTGCATATATCTTTTCTGACTGATGTTTCTGGTTTCTTGGGATACATTCCTAGAAGTGGGATCACTGGGTCAAATGGGAGTTCCATTTTTAGTTTTTTGAGGAAACTCCATACAGTTCTCCACAGAAATACTATGAACAACTCTATTTCAATAAATTAGAAAATCTGGAGGAAATGGACATATTCCTTAAAAAAATACAATCTTCCAAAACTCAATCAGGAAGAATCTAAAAATCTCAATAGGCAGATAACTATGGAAGAAATTGAAGCAGGCATCAAAAAGCTTCCGACAAACAAATGCCCAGGGCCAGACAGCTTCACAGGGGAGTTTTACCAAACATTCAAGGAAGACTAAAACCTGTCCTCCTCCGACTATTCAAAAAATTCAAGAGGAAGGAACACTTCCAGGCTCATTCTATGAAGCCAGTATTACCCTAATACCAAAACTAGATAAAGACAACACAAGGAAAGAGAATTATAGTCCTATAACCTTCATGAACATAGATGCCAAAATCATCAACAAAATTCTAATAAATTAGATCCGGCAGTACATTAGAAAGATCATACACCATGACCAAGTAGGATTTATCCTGGGGATGCAAGAATGGTACAAAATCAACAAATCAATAAATGTGATATATCACATAAACAAACTGAAAGATAGAAATCACATAGTCATATCAATTGATGCAGAAAAAGCATTTGACAAAATCCAACACCCTTTCTTGATAAAAACCCTCAGCAAAATGGAAATAGAGGAATCATACGTCCAACATAATAAAAGCCTTACATGACAAACCTAACAGCCAACATCATACTCTTGGTTCTCTATTCTCTTCCATTGATCTATATGTCTGTTCTTGCCAGTGCCAGGCAGTTTTGAGAATAGTGGCTTTGTAATACAGCTTGATGTCTGTCATTGAGATTCCCTCCTACTTTGTTCTTTTTTCTCAGGATTGCTACAGCTATTTGGGGTCTTTTTTTTTTTTTTTTAAATTCCAGGTGAATTTTTGGAGAGTTTGTTCTAGGTCTGTGAAATATGCCTTTGGTATTTTAATCAGCTTAACAATAACCCACAACCTTCGGACCAACTTGCCTTTGGTATTTTAATTGGGAGTGCATTGAATGTATAGATTGCTTTGGGTAGTATGGGCATTTTAATAATGTTGATTCTAACAATCCATGAACATGATATCTTCTTCCATCTGTTTATGTCTCTCTCTATCTCATTTTTCAGTGTCTTGTAGTTTTCTGAGTACAAGTCTTTTACCTCCTAAGTTAACTTTGTTCCTAGATATCTTAAATTATTAAGTCAAATAATTTTTTGACGTAGTCTTTAGGGTTTTCTATCTACCATTTTTCCTTTTTTTTTTTTTTTTTTTTTTTTTTTTTTTTTTTAAGGTAGGCCTGTAGAGCTATAAACTCCCCTCTTAGGATTACTTTCATTGTGTCCCATAGATTTTGGATTTTGTGTTTTCATTGTCATTTGTTTCCAGAATGTTTTTAACTTCTTCTTTGATCTCTTTGGTCACCTAATCATAAAGACATTGGTGCTATTCAGCTTCCAAGCGTTTGATTTTTTTATTGTAGTTTATTTCTAATATTATGCCATTGTGGCCTGAGAAGATGCTTGATATGATTTCAATCTTCTTGAATTTTGAGAGATTTTGCCTGTGACCCAAAATGTTGTCTATCTTTGAAAATGTCCCATGTGCCCTTGAAAAGAATGTATATTCCATGGCTTTGCGGTGAAATGTTCTGAAGATGTCAATTAAGTCCATCTGATCTATAATGAGTCATTTAGGATTGCTGTTTCTTTGCTGATTTTTTGTCTACAGGATCTATCCAGTGATGTCAGTGGGGTATTAAAGTCCCCTACAATGATTGTATTGTTGTCTATCTCTCCCTTGGCATATTCCAGGAGCTTTTTTTTTTTTTTTTTTTTTTTTAAATGTATTTGCATGCTTCTGCATTGGGTGCATATATGTTTATCATGGTTATATCCTCTTGTTGTATCGATCCCTTTAGTATTATGAAGTGGCTTTCCTTATCTCTTGTTATTGCCTTCACTTTGAGGACTATTTTGTCAGATATAAATATTGCTACCCCAGATTTACTTTCATTTCTATATACCTGAAAGATATTTTTCCATCCCTTCACTTTCAGTTTGTGTGAGTCTCTTGTTCTGAGGTGGCTCTTTTGTAGACAGGATATGTATGGGTTATGTTTTTTGTTTGTTTGTTTGTTTGTTTTTTTTAATCAACTCAGCCACTTTATCTCTTTTCATTGGAGAATTTAATACATTTATGTTTAAAGTTATTATCGACAGGTACTTATTTGTAGCCATTTTTATTTTTTTGTGCCTGTGTTCCTTCTTCCCTTTTTATTTCTTCTTTTTACACCAGTCCCTTTAGCATTTCTTGCATTGCAGGCTTGGTAGTGATAAACTTCCTTAGCCTTTTTTTGTCTGTGAAGCTCCTTATTTCCCCTTCAATTTTGAATGATAGCTTTGAGTATTTTTGGATTCAGTCCTTGCTTTGCATCACTTTTTAAATTTCCTTCCATTATTTTCTGGCCTGATATGTTTCTGTTGAGAAATCATTTGATAATCTAATGGGAGATCCCTTATATGTAATTTTCTGTCTCTCTTTTGTAACCTTTAAGATTTTCTCTTCATCCTGAACATTTGCCATTGTAATTATGATGTGTCTTCATGTGAGTCTTTTCAGATACATCTTGTTTGGGACTCTCTGTGCTTGGGTGACTTTTTTCTTCCCCACATCAGGGAAGTTTTCTGACATTATTTCTTCAAATAGGTTTTCTAAATCTTGTGCTTTTTCCTGTCATTCTGACATCCCTGTTATTAATATGTTGCTTCATTTCATGTTGTCCCAAAGCTCCCTTAGGCTCTCCTCCTGTTTTTTAATTTTTTCCTCCAATTGCAGTTCAGTTTGGGTGTGTTTTGCTTCCCTGTCTTCTAATTCACTAATTCTGTTCTCTGCTTCTCCTAGTCTACTGTTGAAACTTTTCATGGTGTTTTTTATTGACACTATATCACTCTTTATTTCTTCTTGATTGTTACATAAGTTGTTGATTTTTTCATTCATCCGGTTTATGAACTATATGATCCTTATTCTGAATTCCTTTCCTGACATATTGCATGCCTCTATTTCACTTAGCTGCTTTTCTGGTAATTCATACTTTTCTTTCCTTTGGGGGTTTCTTTGTCTATTCATTTTTGCTCTCACCAAAGGATCTAGGTGTCCAGTCCTGCAGGGGCTGCTCCTCAGGCAGTGGTTGCTCCTTGAGCAGTTATGGCAGTGGCTGCTCCTCAGTTGGTGGCATCTCCTCTGGTGGGCGCTGTTCACAGCAGAGGTGGCTTCTTCTCTGCTCATGAGGCTGCTCCTCCTTGGACAGGGGTGGGCTGCTCACATGGCTGCTGCTCCTCAGACAGGGGCGGGCTCTGCATGGCTGCTGCTCCTTGGATGGGGGTGGGCTGCTTGTGCAGCTGCTGCTTCTCAAATGGGGGCAGGCTTCTCATGGGGCTGCTGCTCCTTGGACAGGAGTGAGCTATATGCAGCTGCTGCTCCTTGGATGAGGACAGGCTGCTTGTGTGGGTGCTGCTCCACGGATGGGGCAGGCTGCTCATATGATGCTACTTGCATGGTTGCAGTGCCCTGGGGATTCTCTAGACACCCTCTGCCCTTCCTGACTGCAGATTGTCTCAACAGCTGTGTCTACTTTTCCAATTCGGGGTGGATGTTGTTCATTTTAGTTGCTCTTCTATCTGCTCTGGGTCAAGGTTCAGGACACACATCTGTCTATTCCACCACCATTTTGTCTCCCTCACAAAAACTTACTTTATGTGCATTCAATTGTACTAATGTCTACTTTTCTATGGCAAACACTGCAGATTATGTAAAATGTCCTCCATTTTTATAAAATACTATGGAGGCAATATCTTCCCATTTTCCTCCCTTCAGATCTCACTGGGTTCATGAGCTTGAGAGACTCTACTTTCACATAGTAACAGATGACATAATTTGGTAAGTCATTCTGGTTGTTTATTGGATCAATGGACCCCAAATGTTTGCCACTTTATGTGGATTTTTTTCCTTTCTCAGGGTTAGCGTTATGCCCAGAATAAGTACTAGTCACATTGCTTAGTGCTGGGGTATACTCTCAAGTTCAGGGAGAATCAGAAATAGTAAAAATGAATAACCCATGTTACTGAAGATAACTCATGGTCCTAATTGAATGGGGCATTAAAAATGTAAGTGTCTTGCCGAAACCGGTTTGGCTCAATGGATAGAGCGTCGGCTTGGGGACTGAAAGGTCTGGGGTTCAATTCCGGTCAAAGGCATGTACCTTGGTTGCGGGCATATCCCCAGTAGGGGGTGTGCAAGAGGCAGCTGATCGATGACTCTCTCTCATTGATGTTTCTAACTCTCTATCTCTCTCTCTTCCTCTCTGTACAAAATCAATAAAATATATTAAAAAAATAAAACAAAACAAAACAAAAAACAAACAAAACCAGACGTCCCGCCAAAAGCGGGACCTCTACTCACCTTAAAAAAAAAAAAAAAAAAAAATGTAAGTGTCTGGAAGGATGCAGTTATAGGTTGGAAAGGGAAGTCTAACAAAGGAACTGGGACAGGCTCCAAGTTGACAACAGATGTGACTGGAGGTGTGTAGGGTCCTAAGGACAAAGGTGCAGGAACCACTGTTGATAAAAGTACTATTTCAGGGTAGATGTGTGTATTCCTTTCCTGTTCCTTCTCTGTATACTAAGCCCTTGTTATTGTCAGGCCTGCATTCTTGTTCTTATATCTGGAATGCATTCCATAACACAACAACTGATGTCAAGTTGGCAATAAGCAAAATGAGTGAAACTCCACATGACTTCCTTCCCCTTTACCCCCTTCTTTCCTAAGTGGTCTGTTTCTGGGTTTGATCATAATCCTAGACTGAGAGTGGAACTGGGAGAAATCTGGTCAGGGCATGAGCTCTACGACTATATATCATTTCAGATGAATCACTTCCCCTAACGCTCCAGCAGACACAGAAGACATCCCCTGGCTTCCCTGGGCTTACACTGAAGTCAGGACACACTTCTGAATGTTCTCTATGTGGCTATCCCCGCCCTGCTCCAGACCTGGACTGAATTCCCAGATAAGAAAGAGAGTCATTTGGGGCCTCGACCATGAAAGAGTGTATAAGAATGTGCGAGTGGGTTTGAAAGGCTCTCGATCACATCATCATTACGACCCATCTCTATCATGCTGTCTTGGTCCTTTTCAAGTTTTTCTGAAGGCTTTATATTTGACTGTGTCTCTTACTACCACATGCATCAAAGAAAGACAGGCACAAGGATCAAAAAATGTTCTAGCATAAGGCATTTCTGCCATCAGTAAAAAGGCAGAAAAATCACCTTGCGTGTTCTGTGGGGATGGGAGACAGCTTCCTGCAGTGGGGTGAGAAGAGCCTGGAGAGGGGGGCTCTGGGATTACAGGGCCTGAATGTAGGCAGCAGTATGTGTGTAGGCAGCTAGACAGAAGGGGCCAGTGCCCGCCCTTGCCTTCCTGAGGCTTGAGAACAACATTGGAAGGAGAAAGGAGGAGCAAAGTCCCAAAGAGGGGAGCTCTAAAACAACCGAGGGAGAGTGAAAAGCAGCTCCCAGTTGCCAATAGATTTCAATTCATCATTGTTGATTTTGGACTAAAACCTTCTTTCCAGCCATGCACTCAGGCAGTGGTGAATTTATCAGAGGTGATTTTTATCAGAATCCACCATATGAGGTGGCCAGCAGTCACCGCAGGACTCCCATGCCTGTGATTGGCTCTGACACATCCGGCAAAAGGGCTCTTACTCCAAGAATGATCTTCTTTTTCAGATGGTATTGAGTTGGGACTGATTTTGATAGCCAGTTTCAGTCAAGAGTCATAAAGTTATTGCAGATTTAAAACCATCGGTATGAGAATTATTCTCTCTCTCTCTTTTCTCCCTCATCATCTCACAGGGCTGCAAGGTTACAGAAAGGTCTAATCAATTGTCAAACTCTCTTCTATCACTGAGAAGGTGGTAAAGGAAACACACACACACACACACACACACAAAAAAAAAAAAAAAAAAAGAAGAAGAAGAAGAAGAAGAAGAAAAAGAATCTAACTGCCCTACTGCAGGGGGTTCTCTGACTACACAGCACCCTTTTCCACATACAATGCCGCTGTGATTAATGTCCTCCCACCTCAGACCTTGTTAAAACCTGTTCTCTCAAGCAGCCCGGTGGAGCACAGTGAGAGCAGGGCCGAGGTTGCATAAATCAACGTGTTCTCACAGCCCCCAGGATATCCATTATAGATGCCAGCTGGATGGCTGGAAGATAGAGAAAAATGAATATTGTATCCTGTGGCCTTTTGCCTCTAATGACCACTTTTCAACATTTTTGAAGGCATGATTAAATTTTGATAACTGGGGAAGTCACTCCGAGCAGGCTGAAATAGAGATAAATTGACGGAGGGTCTGACATCTCAGTGGAGAGCAGGCAACTAATTAGTGTGTGAAGCGCGCTCTGAAAGAGATGTAAAAAGGAGGCAGGTTTAATCAGAGGAGCTGCTGAGGTACAGGAATAGTCGGGGATAATTGCGGCCTAGGTAGAAATCACAGGCTCCATGAGCAGCTTTTTCTGTCCGCTTGATTGGCAGCCGCTGACCTGGTGGCCGGCACCCTTGAACCATAACAACAGTAACAGCCTTGTCAGAGCAATTTGCTTGCAGCTCTCCGCGACCAGTTATTTCAGCCGCCGAGCTGGGACACCCGATTTGAAAGGGCACTCTGCTCCCCTGGCTGGGAGCTGGGTGGACCAGCCTTATTATTTCTGATGACTTTACTTTTGAACCCCGCCGCCCTTTTCTGTCCCACCGCCCTCCATGGCCCACTCACACTTAGGCACACCCCTGGGACAGCTTCTGGAAAGATACTGTGTCAGGGCCATTTGTCTGTTCATGTGGGGAGCAGGGGAATGCAGGGGCGGAGGCCATGCGTGGGAATGAGGGGGGAAGGGCGTGCCAGTGGGGGCTGCGGGGGAAAGCACCAAAGGACTTGTGGTGGGAGGAATGGCTTTCTCTAGTTGCCTGCATTTTCATGCCGCCGGGCAAGCTTGGCCAAGCTGGATTGGCCATCCGATGTCTCTACCTTCTTCCTCGGGTGTGTGCAGGGGAGTCCTGAGGCAGCCCAGTGAAACCCCAGGACTGGCTGGAAGGTACCATCAGAGCCCACATGGATCCATTGCATTTTATTCCAGTAACCAGCAGGCTTTGATTATTGCCAGCAGGGCGATTTGTAGCTTCAAGTCATGTTTAGGAGGATGACCTTTTTTTGTCCCCTAGAGGTTTATTGGTCCACCTTTGGTTGGATATGACTGGCAAGGAGACCAGGTAAGCAAATAAAATAAAATAAAATAAAATAAAATAAAATAAAATAAAATAAAATAAAATAAAATAAAATAAAATAAAATAAAATAAAATAAAATAAAATATTATTTTCTTCCTTTATTATGATGTTGCTGGGTAAAGGAGGATAGATGGAAGAAGAAGATTGCAGAGAGATGGGTGGGGAGCAGCCAGGCGATTGGCGTACACGTTTTAGTAGGTAAATTTGTGTTACTTGGTCCTCTTCCTCCTCCTCCTCATTCTCATCTTTCTCCTCTTCTTTTATTCTTTTCTCTGCCTCTGTAGCTTACACTTACAAGGCTGCCTGCTTGGTGAAAATGCTAGTTTCCCCCGAGCTCACCTGTTTATAACACAGAGTGTTCATTTGAGAAGCTGCTCCCGTCTAACTTATGGGGCCCTCTTCTCCAGTTCCATTCTCCTTAGGCACTGGCCCTCTAAGTGCAGACCAGGGCATGTTCTCCAGGCACCTGACCTAATGGTTCCTTAGGAAGCTGGAAGCTTAGGGGCTACATATTCCCATACCCAATGTGACACCTGGCTTCTGAAGTCCCAAACCCCTGGAGCTAGTACCTGTCATTTTCAACTTAGTGTACTCTCATTGTTTACAGTAACAACATGGTAATTTACATTTCCTTCCTTCTCCATATATTCCTTTGGAAGTACTGTGCAGAATGACATGACATGGAGAAACCAACAGATGATAGTATCTGGACTGGAGACTCTCTCAATTCCTAGATAAATAATCACAGTGCATTATAATAAATAAGGTAGTAACACCCAAGGATGCTGTTGGAGGACAGAAGGAGTCTGAATTCTGCCTTGGTTGAGAAATGCTTCACAGAATATTGTGTCCCTGAAGGATGAGTAGGAGTTTAGCAGGTGAAGTTGGAATGGGAGTGAATTTCTGGCAGATGAAAGAGGATTTGCAAAGTCCTGAAAAGGCACCATGTATTCAGTGAGCACTTGGCCGTGGCTCAGGCATCCTGAGGAATATCACCAGCAGATTACAAGAAGTCTAGGATGAGGTTGAGGCCATGTCTATATCCATTTTAGCACCAAAGCTTGTGTAATACCTGGCACACAGTAGGTGCTCAATAAATGTCAATGGATGAGCAGAAAGACAAATGAATAAGGAACCTGGATGATAACATGGAGTCTTATGATGATATTTTTAAAGTAAAGAATGTGACTGGTGAATAGTGTGGAGGATGGTCCACCTTTGGTTGTGTAATAAGTGCTAGTATCATTAATCAGATGATGAAACCCTTTAGAACAATCAGGTACCATATCTACTTCTTGGTGTTTTACAGTGGCCTAGCTGCACATTGGTAGGCAAACTCATTAGTCAACAGAGCCAAATATCAACAGTAGGACGATTGAGTAGTTATACAATCCAGGCAGTCAACCCCTCATTGTGGGGAGGTGGGGAGAGTGCCAGTAAGGCTTATCACCAGCATCTCCTCCAAATGCTCCTCTGTGGGCCTATGGGAATGTGTTCATCTGAGCTGGGTATCTCAGCCTTCATTGGCATGTTGTGAAATCTTGGTAAGTGTATAAAATTATTTTTCCCTGAGTTTTAATACTGTAACTGTGATTCCTATTCATCATATGAGAATGTTAGGTTGAGTGGATTGTCATGGGATTATGTAGTTTATGTGGAGCAAAGCATAATTTATTAAGAGTAATAGAAAGAATAGCATTACTAGTATATCTAAGCTAATTTTAAGGAAAATAGTACATACATATACTATAACATTTATTTATTTTAAAAATATAATTCTGAGCATGTGCCAGGTATTTGTCTAAATGTTTTATAAACATCAGTTAATTCTTTCGAATATTCTCATGAGAAAGGTGTCATAATTATGTGTTGTGCAGAGATGAGAAAACGAGGCACAGAAATGTTAAGTTACTTCTCTGATTGTGAGCATAGCATTAGCTGACACTTCTATCACATCACATAATTATTTCTCTTTCTGTGATAAGATAATTAAGATTTATTCTCATAGCAAGTTTGATGTCTATAATACAGTATTGTTTATAATGACTACAATGTACATTAGATCTCCAGGACTTCTTTATCTACTAGCTGCAAGTTGTACCCTTAAACAAAATCTTCCAAACCTATATAGCTACTAAGTAGAAGGGCTCAGATTGGAACCCAGCATTCTCTCCAAACTCCTGGCACCTACCCACTTCTGCAGACTGGCTTCTCTTGTTAAACTGTGTCCTCTGTGGATAATGTCCAAATCAGGAACTGCTGAATGGATGGGCCTGAAGTGAAACCATATACAAATGTCACAATTGTAAATAATTACTTAACAAATGAGACAATGTTAAATGTCAGAAAGGATTCATTTGTGGTAACTGCAGAGGACATGTTTAAAGTTGTTTTCAGTCTTTTCAATTTATTCACATCTGATGAAATGTTTAATATTTTACAAATACAAAATGTTTGGGAATTCCTAGTCAAAACTTTTCATTGATTTTTGTCCAAAGATCAACCACCTCCTACTCTCCAGCTACAGGATTTAGATCCCGGAGGGTGGGGGTGAAGGGTAGTAGGGGGAGCATAGAGTCCAAATAGGGTGGATCTATGGGATTGAGGTAGAACTCCAAAAGTAGTTCTAGATCTCTTCAGGTTTGTGCTGTGTAGAGGGACGCCTGGGAAGGCACATGGGCAATTTTCCTTAATTATCATCAGCTGAACTCAAGGCGTAGGCAGAGCCACACCTTGGAAACATGTTTCCCCAAGATGGTGGACATGTTGTCCACCTTGGCCTTCATATCAGCCCAGGTGTCGGCAGGGGAGGGACTAAATATGCAAATCCAGGCATGCAAGGGCCTACGTAAGATGCAAATAAGTTGGTATTACTTCCTGGTATTGGGGGTATAAGATAAATGCACTGGGAGGGGTCATTGTCTTCTTCCTGCCTCTCCAACAGACAGGATGGCAGCCCACCCAGCTTAAAATCTATCTCTGTGTCTTCTTTTTTTATTTCTAATATTTCTCAATCCCTGGCCGCTTCCACTTAGAACCGTTTCTTTCATCTCTCTTTCCGTGCTAGCCATGGAAAAGGGAGATCCCCGCCATGTATGGCCCCCGCCGTATCAGGCCCCCCACAGTGCGGTGTTTGCTGCATCTGTTTCAAGACTTTGGAACTACCTAGTGGTGAAGCAGAAGAGATTTGGAATCAGATTACCTGAGACCAAACCCTGACTTCACCACTCACCTATCATGAGACTCTGAGAAAGTTCCTCATTGCTATTCTGAGTCTCAGTTTCCTCAACTAAAAAATGTGGATCGTAATGGTCCCTGCCTTAGAGGTTATTGCAATGTTTGAGTTGGTGCTTGCTCAGAATAAGTTATTAGTATGTATCTGCTTTTATTAATCAGTGAGGAGGACCACAGAAATTAATCCACTTATCTCCTCTCCCCACTAATTCTGTAGCATTTGTTTGAATTGTCAATAGAGCAAAGATAAGGCATTTAGGAGTGATGGTCCATGATTCATTCCTCAAATGAGACTGCAGGTGTAAATGGAGTGGGGTGCTCAGATGGAGGCCTTCACTGGACACATTTCTTCCCAGCTATGCTCATTGTGTCCATAATTAAAAACAAAACAACCCATAAAATGACTGGTATACTGGCACTTAAAAAGTGCCGGTATAGCTTTGATTCTCTAAGTTTTCAGAACATTTATAAACCATTTACTGTTTAAAATATACATATAGATGGACCATGAGGATATTATGTTAAGTGTGGTAAGTCCGAGAAAGACAAATACTGTATGATCTCACTTATGTACTGAATCTAAAAAAGCCAAACTTGTAAGAACAGAATAGAATGGTGGTGACCAAGGGCTGAGGGCAGGGGGAGTTGCAACTAGATAGATAAGGATGTCCTGGAGGTCCAATACCCAGCACAGTGATTGTAGCAGCAGTACTGTACCAAGGCAGCCAACCTACTAAGGGAATACATCTCAATTATTCCCAGTTAAAAACATAAATAACGATTATCTATTATGATAAAGGTGCTAGCTGGTGCTATGATGGCAATCATATTGCAGCATATAAATATATCAAATCAACATGTTATGCACCCTAAATTTACACAGTGTCAAGATAATTATATCTCAATTATAAGCAAATAAATAAATAAATAAATAAATAAAATAAATACATAATCTCTTTTAATGATCATAACTCTATAAGTCAGTGTTATTTTTAATTATTTTATTTCTTTTTGTACAGAATTAGTGTGACTGATAATCCATTACCATCATTAGTCCTTACATAGCTATCTTCTTTTCCCCCTCGTTGTTGTGGGTGAAATTGCCAAAGGTAAAGGAACCATTGATGTGCTAAAGCAGGGTAGCAGAAAGTGATTGGATGAAGTATTTAAACACTGGTATTGTTTAGAATTGCAAGGATGTGGAGATTAATAAAAAGAAGATCTGGCTTTTAGTTGGTATTACTATTGTTGTAAATTCTCTACAGACAATGCGCCTTGTTGCCTGGGCCCTGACTTTGGTGCACCAGTAATTAATATGTACAAATCATAAGCATTCACTTGGTTAGCATTATATATGTATACCCTCTAATGATAATCACACAAATCAAGATGTAGAATGTTTTTAACACCTTGGAAGTTTCCTTCATGTTTTTCTACATCAATACTCTCCCCACGCCCAACTTAGTGGTAACAACTATTCTGACTTGTGTTTACATAGATTAGCCTTAAACATGTGGTGCATACTCTTTTGAGTATTGCTTTTTTGTCTTAACTTTGTGTATAAAATTCACCTGAGGTCTTGCAGCTGGTGGTAGTATGTTCTGTTTTGCTGCTGTGGAGTAGTATTTATGTGACTGTGCAGCAGTTTAGTCTATTAAACTGCTGGTGGACGTTGGGTTGTTTCCATTGTTTTGGCTACTACATCCACAGGGATGGGATCTTGGGGCACTCGTCTGGCATGGGGATTGGTTTAAACGTTGGTAGATAATGCCAAACTGCTTTCCAAAGTGGTTGTGGGCAGCATGGTCCATTCTTACTTAATTATTTGTGATACTTTAAAAAGTGTCCACAAACCCATCACTAGTGAAGAAAGCAATTAAAAGAGCATTAGGGCTTGAATGTATCACACATCTAAAAAATGCCATAAATGGGAGTGACTCCTGTGTCTTTCAAATCCAAGGACAACCCTCTCCCTATCCTAGCTGCCTTACATAACAACTCTTGTAAAACCATTGAGTTGTCTGTAAGCAGAAAAGGTACTTGTAAGACATTTACTGAGACAAAATAGGGAGGAAAAAAATTTCAAATTCTGGCCAGGAAAAAAAAAGTGCATCTGGCACTTCTGCCAAAGAACTTGCTGGCAGAGAGCAAAATGCCTGTTGGACATGGATGCTGGCCTGATTCCCAGCACAGCCTGCCTCTACTTTAGCATCATAGAGTCAAGATTTCATGTCCCCAAAGTGCCAATGCCTGGCATCCTTGCACAGGTCTTCCTGTATTCACCACTAATGGTTTCCTTTCTTTAAAAAGGATAACCTGCACCCTGACAATAATGTGTGGTCCAGGGAACAGCTGCGGGGTTTCAGCAGGAGCTCATGGGAAATGCAGCACCTCAGGCTCCACCCCGGCTTTCAAATCCTGCATGTCTACAGGACCTCAGGTGACTTCTAAGTTCATAAAATCGGGAGAAGCACTGATTCACTCATACACTTGCAGATCAGAAGTCCCTTTCTCTTGCTTTGGGGTCTTTGGGAATGTGATGTTTCATCTCCCAGCCTCAGTTTCCCAATCTGAAAAGTGGGGCTAAGAATATATACTTTGCATTGTTGGAAATGAGCACTAAAAGATGAAACAGAGGACCACACAGCAACAACAATTCTAGAAAAGAGTTGATGTTCAGCCAAGAGACAGCTGCTCTTTATAGAGGTATTTTCAAGCAAGGGGGGCCCCTCTAGCTCTCTCAGTGATAAAAAGGAAGCCTTTAACTAGTGTCAACACTCTGCACCCAGTGCCACGCCTCCCCTTCCCTGCGCCAGCACCGCAGGAGAATTAAGTGTCTGTAAATGTCAGCCAGCGTTGGAGCTATCTGTGGAAGCTACCCAAGCATGAGGGCCGAGCGGAGGCCTGCCTCTGCTGATGTTCTTTTCTGACCGCTCTCCGGAAGCCACAGACCTAACGTAAAAAAATGGAGAGCTGCAGACATGAAATAAAAAGAGCAGAACACCCGCCAGGATAATAAGCAGGTTTTCTCAGGGAAGTTCGTTCTATAATAGGGCAGAGACATTCATGGGAGAGGAGCGGGGGAAAGGGCTGGGAGATGGGAGACGCAACATGTCAGAAAGGCTGGTGTGTATAAATATTGTTCATGGGCAAATTAAGGATTTTCAAAAATAGGCAAGGGAAGATCTTCCCAGCTGAGCTGTCTTGAAAAACGAGATGTCCCTGAAGTAAAAGTTAGTATATTTTTTCTTCATTGAATAGGAAAAATATGTTTGATTGGACAAATGTCTTGAACAATGATAATTACATGGGTAGCTGAAACATTGCCTGCCTGGTCGTTTTCTGCAAGGTTAATGTCAGGGGAACATAGTTAAAAATACAAGTTTTATGTAATGACCTCTCCTGCATTTTCCTGGCACTAGTTTTCCCGGTATGATTTCCACCTTTGATGTCAGATTGTGCAGGAAAGCAGTTTAGGAAGTATAGGTGATAAAAACAGGCCCAATCCATTTTTATAGGGCCAGCAGCGGTGATGACTTAATTGCCACCTCGTTGAAAAGGCTGCGATCCTTGTGCTAAATTATTTAAGAAATAGCTTTCAATGTACGCTTTCAGAATTCTGTCCAGTCTCTTGGCATTTGAAACATACCAACAGTTTGAGTGCAGAAAGGCCAAAGAAAGGAAAAGTTCATGGCTAATTTGCAATCCAGGATTTCACCAGCTCAGTGGAGCCAGGACATTGGAGAGGGTGGACCGGGTAGAGGGAAGCACAGAGTGGGCAGTCAATCCAGTGTGGTAGGCGGCAAGCGCCACCGTGTTTTACATGGAGCATTGTACCTCCAGTCACGGTGACATATTCAATTAAGCAATATCCTGTTATTATTTCACACCCTATGGGATTTAACAAAAACATTATTGAAACTGGAAGAAATCATTCTAAATACAAGCAAAGGAAAATTCTTTGATTGGAATTATAATGATGTCTTTCACAATCTCTGACAGGTAAATTAATGAACATTTGCAGCAACATTTGGGAGCACGCTGTTCGTCTGAAATAAGTTTAGAGTACTAGTATTCGTGGGGTTTTAATTTTTAGAAATGAGTGTCAAACTCTAGGGAGGGATGGAGCCACTGCCTCTTTTTTTTTTTTGAAGACAACGACTCTAGCATTGATCTTACAGATAGTGCTAATAAATACAAAGTATTGAGGGTCAAGTTAGGACACGGTGCTTTCTGGGGGATGGGGCCCTTCCGGGACAGCCATTTCTCAGGGGTCCACCTCCTCAAAAGCTTTCAAGGGGTGTGAGTGACTTTTACTTACTGTGTACATTAGTAGTATTTTCAAAACTACTAATTTTCTAATACTTCAGCACAGCCATAGAAAAGTTACATCAAATTATTGCTGTCCCAAACTTGGAAGATTTTGATTGCATTTCTGGGGAGTAGGGGGGAAGTCCCATTGGGGTTAGAGTTCAATGCTGTTACCAACTGGCCATCACAGACTCAGGTCAGTCAGAAAAAGTTGGAAATCATATGATTTCACTCTCATGTGGGATATAAAACTGAGAGTAACAAATGAACAAACAAGAAAAATAGACAAAAACTCATAGACACAGACAACAGCATGGTAGTTACCAGAAGGAAGAGGGGTGGGAGGGAAGTAAAGGGTAAAGGGGGCCAGAAGATGATTTGACTCTGGATGGTGGGCCCACAATGCAATATACACATGACGCTTTGTGGAATTGTACACTTCACACCTATATAATTTTATTAACCAATGCCACTCCAATACATGTAATACAAATAAAATAAAGCGTGGCTTTAAAACAAAGAAAAGAAAAAGATCCCAAGTATAAAAAACAACGTTAAAACTAGAAAACAAGCACTGAAAATATTTTCAAGGAAGGAGATGAGCCAAAGTCAATGCTTTAATATGTACCATTTCTGGTGGTTGATTTGAAGCTCATTCTTCTCCCAAGGTTTCTTCTCTACACACAGTGCAAGAAAAGTGTAACTTCAGTGTCACTATTGCAACTACTCACTGAAATGAGTCACTAAGGAAACTTAAAAAGGGGTTCATTGGAATTTAGCAATGTTTTAGTAAGTTTAAACATTGAACAGTAAAGGGGATGGATGGATGGATGAATGCTGTATCCAATAGAACAGTGAACATATGCACTATTGTAACAACATGCAGGGTACCTAGGAACTTTACTTTTCTTTCTTTTTCTTTTTTAATATGTTTTATTGATTTTTTAAAGAGAGAAGGAGAGAGGGATAGAGAGCTAGAAACGTCGATGAGAGAGAAACATTGACCAGCTGCCTCTTGCACACCCCCCACCAGGGATGTGCCTGCAACCAATGTACATGTCCTTGACCGGAATCGAACCTGGCACCTTTCAGTCCGCAGATCGACGCTCCACCACTGAGCCAAACCGGTTTCAGCGGAACTGTACTTTTCTTTTTTTCTATTTATTGATTTTTTATAGAGAGGGAGAAAGAGGGATAGAGAGTTAGAAACATCGATGAGAGAGAATCATTGATCATCTGCCTCTTGCACACCCGCTACTGGGGATGTGTCCACAACCAAGGTACATGCCCTTGACCGGAATCAAACCTGGGACCTTTCAGTCTGCAGGCCAACACTCTATCCACTCAGCCAAACCAGTTTCGGCTACCTAGGAACTTTAAATAAAGTCACAGAGTCATAAAGATATAGGAACATTTGGTCTCAGATATTTCAGCCCTACAGCTCTATAGTACCCAAACAATATTATTGTTTGATGTTAGCTTGAATACATGAAATAAAGGGAAAACAAGAAACCCCATTAGATTTTAAATACCTTCTTTTTTTTAGAAAAATTTCAACATTCAACTCACCTCTCCCTCTGTTTATGGTCATGGATCTCTCTTGGTAGCCACATGGAAAATTCTGATTCCTTTGCTGATGGACATAATTTCAAATATGTATTTAAGAACTTCTATATTACACCAAAGTTTTTCTCTCTTTGCTTTAAACATTCACACATTCATGGAGTCACTCATGCATCCAGTCATTTAGCAACATTTATTGTTTACAATCTGCCATAAGCTCTATGAGGCAGAAGAAAGACAGTATTAAGTGTACACAATAACATTAACATGAACTCACTTTATATTCATTATGTCATATAATCCTCACAACAACCCTATGAGGGAAGTACAGTTTTTTCTCTCCATTTATAGACATAAAAACTGAAGATTGAAGAAATTAGGTATTTTGCCTCTAAATTTACCAAGTGGTGAAACAGAAATTTGAACCTATAACTGCTGGACCCTATAGTCTGTACTTTTAATTATCCAATTTTTACTCCATAGTCTAAGTTTAGAGATACACATAGGAACAATACAATTTAGTTTGTACTGCATAATGAAGATAATATAAGGAACATGGGCAGAGTTGGTTTTAAGTCTGCCTACAGGTTCCAAGTGCAGGTAATTCTTAAAGGATGCACCCTTAAAGAATGAGTGGGAAAGGTAGGGAGGTGGGAAGGTCATATATGAGGTAGATGAGCAAGAAAATGTAAGGTAATGGAACATAATAAATGTTAATAGAGTATTAGGTATGTGGAGAGGTGACTGGAGATACCAGGAAATGAGTAGGAAATGGGGGATTAGAATTTGGAGAGCTACAAACAGTAATAGCAAAGATTCTAGAAAGCAATCCTTAGAAAGTGGCAGGAAATCAGAATTGGGAAGTTAAGAAGTTTATAAACTTTAGAAAGTTCTTCCCAGCAGCATTTCCAAAGTTAAATCAGAGAGGTCTAGATGGGAAACTTGGAAAGCAATATGAGGACATATGGTGCAAAGGAATACTTTTGAGTTTGTCTACAAATAATATACCCATAGAAGAAAACACTGCCCTTCAGGTGAGTTCAAAGAAGCACAGGATAGAGCAGGAGCACAGGATATAGGGGTGGGAGGGTGACTGCTTTGTATCAGGAATTACTGACATTGGGCCTACATCTTTTATGTGCTTCTTAATTTCATGGGGTAAGGGTATAGTCTAAATGCGTCTTCTGCCTTGGTTGCTGATCAGTGTGGCCAGCCAACTCCAGCTGTTGTTCAGCAGCTATTAATGAATATTTTCTTTTTCATCAGAGCCTTGCTGTTTTGGCTACCCCTTGTGTATTATTAAGTACCCCCTTTCTACCAATTAAATCCCAAAGATAGCAGGCGCAAACTAATATGTAATTCAATAGAATCTTTGCAGTATTTAAAAGTTCTAATATTAACGACTATGTTGGGTTATTGAGCATTCAATTAAAGAGCCTCAAGTGTTTAATTTAGAATTTTCCATAGGACAGGTATTGTTTGTTAATTAGTTAATTAAGTAACAAACAATTATTGAAAACATGCATTAGGATTAAGCAAGCTGCAAGAGAGATAAAGATATTTCCAAGGCCATTAGCTCACTGTAATTTTAATGATAAATGTGTAATTAGACACTTACACTAAAGAGATTGTTTGGAATGTTTTTATGCAAGCATTAAACAGGCATGTAACAAGATATTTACTTATATAACAAGCAAAATATAATTCTAATTCTTATTAAGCATCAGCCAATGTGTTCAAACGATACCTAATTTGCTAAAAGCAAAATGTACAAGTATTAGGGCTTAAAAAGATAATCCATTAAAAGCTTATATAACTAACTTAATTATATTACAACTAGATTTATCCCCAAGCCTGTTTATTTCACCTCTTACACAATTATATGAGGCTTTAAAATACATTATGACTTAATAGCCAACATTTATTCATTTATGTATTCAACACTTGAAGGGGTTACTAGTGCATCACAATATAAAAACCCTTCCTCCCTCTTTTAGTGTCAACTTCTCAAGAGAGAAACAGATTCTCTTCTTGGATGTCTAGAACCTACCACAATTCTGGCACACGGCACTCCATAAATCTTCACCGAGTTAATTTGAACGAGCAGAATCAGAAAGTCTAGATATTTCTTGAAGTATATAATTCTGTTTATGCCCATTTTACTGCAGTCCCTTGGCTACCATCACTGTATTTGCTGTTCTTCTGTATATAATTTTTCTCTCCAGCTAGCAGCCTGATTGAGTAGGGTTCAGGAAATTCTATCTCCAAGGAACTTGCCTGGACTGGGGGTTCCTTGGGAATTGCAATACTGATGATAATTACAATCATAATAAACACCTACAAACATTTATTTAGTGCGGAGAGTAGCTCTTTCATTGATTAATGAGGTTTAGATAGTCAATAATGCTATGAAGTAGATTCCATTCTCATCTTTGTACCGGGGTGGGCAATAGTGGGTTTACAGTTGTGAGTATGTGAAACATAGAGTTTATTCTTGTTATTATTTATTAATTATTGTATTATTTATTTGCATTATAATTGTAAACCTAATGTTGCCCACTCCTGTTTTTAAACTGGGGAAATTAAAGCTTAGAGCAGTTACATATTTTTCCAAGATCCAGGTTGTAATCCCAGTTTTGTGAAATCAGAGTGCGTTCTTGCCTGAGATTGAGATCTCCTGAAGCAGATTCTGAGATGGAGTAACTTGGACACCTGGTTTATGAGAGCACGCTCTCAGTGGAAACCTATAAGGGAAGGAACCACGCAGGGTAATGTAAGGGAAGGAGCTAGGCAAACATGTGACATCAGTCTGGTTGTACAGAGAGCTTTGGAGTGTAAGTAATACCATGGAGTGGTCCCATATTCAGGCATAAGGGTAAAAATTCATGCCTCAGAATCTGTCTCTTATGGCTGTCACCTACCCAGAAGAAGAAGGAATAACCTTGCAGGTATGTTCTGATGGGAATAGCTCCTTTTGACAGAGGTCAGTTCTTGGGACAAGTTTGTTTCTTAGCTGTTGCAGCCAACTCTCACAAAAGCAGTGAGGATGGGTGCACCAGCCAGCTACAGCAAATCGAGGTGCGATACCAGTTAGTATATGCTACAGAACCTGATTCCATAATGGTTCTCTTAACTTCCAAGCGCCGATGAAGAACACAGAATTGTTGTGAAGCAGACTATGTTTTTTATCCTGATGAATATTTTTCTAGTTTCCTGGCTCTGGGGAAATTGCTTTAAAATTTTGTGTCTCCTTTTCATCATCTGTAAAGTGGGAGTCTTACTACTCGTCTCATGGGATTGTGATGAAGACTAAACTGAGAATGTCTTAAAAGGAATTTTGTGCCCAAACCGGTTTGGCTCAGTGGATAGAGCGTCGGCCTGTGGACTGAAGGGTCCCAGGTTCTATTCCGGTCAAGGGCATGTACCTTGGTTGCGGGCACATCCCCAGTGGGGAGTGTGCAGGAGGCAGCTGATCGATGTTTCTCTCATCGATGTTTCTAACTCTCTATCCCTCTCCCTTCCTCTCTGTAAAAAAAAAAAAAATCAATAAAATATATTTAAAAAAAGGAATTTTGTAAACTAAAGCAGAACATGAATGTTGGTTGTGTATTGTTATTGCTCTGTTTGACTTCCCTGGCCCACGGGCAGCCAGTGGGTGGTAGACCATAAAGCTATGGCAGTCCTAGTCCAGGTGACAAGTTTGATTAAAGATGTTATAAGCACAAGGTCAGTGCTCTAGAAGAGGGAAATAAAAGGATAGGGATAAAACTGAACTTGAAAGAAGGATGGTTGACCTTTTATACTCTTTCAACATTCCTGCTGAATAGTGCTAAGTCTAATTAATGTGTGCAAAAACTGAGGATCAGAAAAATCAATCTACCCCAGTTCCATAGCAAGAAAATAGCAAACCTGAGATTCCATCGCAGGCCATGTCAAGCCTAACTTCGCAAATTTTCAGTCATACCATGCTACTCTGCCTTCTCTATTGGCAAACCTGTGATTGAGATCTAGCTGCCCCTTGCTTTCTTGACTTTATGAACCTCCCCTCCCATCTTAACAAGTCCCATCCTGAACATCCTGACCTTGACACTTTCTCCTGAATTACAATCAAGAATACTTAGTGAAGCATAAACAACTTCTGATTTCTGTTTGGCCCACACTCAGCACTTACTCTTAAGAGGCATTTGGAGCCTTATTTGAAGCTTAAAAACCTCACCATCATGCCATCCTCAGTGGAAGGCAGTGTGGAGAACTGGCTTGCTGCACATCACTGATGCCTCAGTGAAGGACCATAAAGCCAGTTGATGCATATGCATTTCAATAGAAGGCCATTATTTGTGAAGGAAAGAGGTTCAGTTTTTCAGAGGAGTCTAATTTTCCTCCAGAGAACGTCATGCAGGCAATAGCCAAATAGCTATTAGTTTAAAAAAACTGTCTTTCTAAGAAAAGCACTTCGAGAATGATTGATTTTAACTGATAAATAAACAAATTCTATATAATTCTCTCTCTTTTTTCTATCATGTAATTATATTTAGATAGCAGTATAGAGTGTCTCCAATGTTTTTCATCAATGTTCTGATGAAGTATGCAAAAGGAGGACCATTTATGTTTTTCCTATTTTCCTACCTTTGCTCATAAAGAATAAATACTGTTTTTAACAGGGAAATCTCAATGGCCTTATTGTGTTTCATGGACATTCCTTAACCAATCATTAGGAAAGGGTAAAATGAAATTCTAGACCATTTACAACCACTCTTTGAGCGGGCCAAACCACTTTTCCTTCTTAGGCAGTGCAAAGGAGACATTTCACTGAACAAAACTAGGTGTCTTTTCTTTTCTTTTCTTTTCTTTTCTTTTCTTTTCTTTTCTTTTCTTTTCTTTTCTTTTCTTTTCTTTTCTCTTCTCTTCTCTTCTCTTCTCTTCTCTTCTCTTCTCTTTTCTTTTCCTTTTCTTTTCTTTTTTTTCTTTTCTTTTTTTTCTTTTCTTTTTGAAGAAGAAAGGGAATAGGTGATGAATAGTCAACCAGAAAGTATCCTATCTAATAAAAGGATAATATGCAAATTAACCATCACTCCATCACAAAGTTGGTGGTGCCCATAGCCACAAAATGATGGCGCCCAGTCCTCTCAGCCTTGCCGGGGTCCCCCAGTTTTGGGTGGGGGGAGGGTGGTGCTGAGAGCAGGCAGCATGAGCTGCCTGGCAGAATGCTTGCTTTGTCGCCAGAGTGATGACACAAAAGTTTTGTGCCCAGTCATGGATGGGCCTCTGGATCATAAAGGGCCACATGGAAAAGGGAGAAGCCAGGCCACACAGAGAGCTACTGGTGCATGGATTCCTGTGCAGGGCTACTAGAACAACATATTGACAAAAATGATATGATACATTAAAACATGCTATATTTTATCCTCTTATTAATTGTTTATAATATTTAGAAGAGGAAGGAGATAAATTTTATAATTTGCATCCTCAAAATCCCAACACCAATCCATAGGGGTCTACTTCTTAATGAGAATGAATGTGTCCTAAAACTTGAGGCCATGAAAGCACATGTGGGGACACCCTGCTCAGAGATTTCCATGTGGCACGACATCCACCATGAGTAATTCAGTAAGTTGTCACACACTCTTCTTTGGAAAAAGGAAGATATTCAACCTCTTTGTATAGCCTGGTAAAGAAGCACCAGTTTTGGAATTAGGCAAATCAGTATTTGAATTCTCATCTAATAATTTTTATCAGGTTAAATTGTTTTACACTTTAGCCCCATTTAGTTTTCTTATGAGATGGAAATCATAGTTTCCAACTCAAAGATTTGTTTTAAAGGTTCAGTGGAATGAAGTGTACAACGGGAAGGTAATGCTGTCAGTTCACTTTCACTGTAGATATGAGAATGGGCTACAGGTGGGAGGGAACCACTGTCCCAGATATAGGAGAAATGTAGTCTATTGCTTAAATAACACAAACTGGTATTGTAGACCCTGCTGGTGGCACCAGGGTTGGCAGAAGAAAACTGCAGTTTGAGGCAAACTCAGGTCTGTCATGGTTTTGCTATGATATTTGGAAACAATCAGCTGACCTCTGGCTTTCGTTGTGTCAGTCATGATATTTACTCCTGGCTTTACAAAAGAATATGTGAAGACATTTCTAGGGCTTTGAGTTTTCATATAGTCTGTACCTGGAATCAGACATTATGGAAAAATATGTGAAAGTAATACTGGATATTTATAAGGCTGTCTTTTTGCTTTGAAGAACTATAGTAGTCTGAGAAACAATGTATTGTAAAATTTGTTATGCAATGTATTGTGGGTGCTTAGGAAGCAAGGGAACAGAGATGTCCAGGTATTAATGGCTGATGGACTCCCCGCAAGAGGATTGTCTAAAATCTTTCCTTCTACATGATACTGTGAAAATCACTTGCTATCTCTTGATGATAAGGCCACTATTTTAACAAAGCACTGGATCTCACATGTCTCAGAACTTGGAATCTCTTTGTACTGAGCAAACAGCATCCTGAGTATAAGGAACTTCTTAAAATTAAAATTTGGGCTTAGAATTATTTAACTCATGACATATTATTTTGCAAAACTCATATTTTAACTCTGAGCAAATCTCTTTTATTTCCACTACACAACCAGGCTTAATTATTTTAAAATCCATCTTTTAAAAGGACTTTCATCCAGAGACGATTGCCATGCTTGGTGTGATGGCAATAGTTATTTTAAGTTCTTTAAGGCATGCTTAACTGACTCTCCAAGCCAAACTTTTGGTTTGGCAGCTCCAGATAATATGTCTTCACAAAGCATTTTAATAGCATTGTGAAAATCTCTTCTCCCCTAAAGTCAGAATGTTCTGCATAAACAATAAAACAAAATGGAGGCATGGTCTGCTAAACAAACAGCAGTGACAGGTCCCAATATTTCACAATATCACTACTTGCTTAATAGGGTGTAAGCAATTTTTAAAACCTCAAGTTGTTCTCTAATTATTTTAATTAACTGTTCAGATCTGAGCTTTTTCATTATGTAGGGTATGAACACTAAGAGCAAACCAAGTGATCCTGATAATAATTTTCAATTAAACACAAGCTAGAAAATGAGCTGCTGGCTCAGACCAGTTGTTTGAGGACATATACTCCCTTTTCATTAACACTAGACCTAGTTAAATAAATGAGTGTAATTTTATTCTTGAACATACAGGAAGGTTTTCCCAGGAATTTTAGCTGGAATCTCTCAGTATTGACTAATTCTCCCTACCTCTTTGTTTCTTTATCCTCTTTCTCTGGTGTTCTTTCTCACCGTCTTTTATTTTTATGTAATTTTGGGCTTTGTAGGAGAAGCAAAGTTAGTCAGGAAGGGGGAAGAATTCAGTATCATCAAAGAAGATATTCCAGAACATTATATACTCAGGGTTCAGGAATGAATAAGTCCCCCAGAAAGGAAAAGTGAATTCGTGATCCAGTATTCTTCTATGTGGAAAAGATAAATATGGGCAGAGCAAACAGATGAAAAGGTTATCTAGCACCTACTCACCTTGCCTTTTAGAGCCTTTTTTGTTCTAGTGTCCACTTACTTTATGAATTTCAACTGAGGGAAATGTCTGTGGACTTGGTTTGTACCAAGGCATGATAGCTAAGGACTGTAGGCTCATTAAAAAATAAGGGTTCCACTATATTATAATAAGACACCTAAAACATTTAAAGACCATTGCTAAAATTTCAATGTTGAGCTTCCACATTACTGCATACTCTAGAAATGCCCTCAAATAAATTTCAGATTATTGAATGAAATTTTCTATAACTTATATAATTACTATAAGCTAATATATGTATATGAAAGAAGATGGAAAGGCAATTATCAAAAAAAGTGATACTAAATGTTTTGTTGTTGCTATTGGAAACAGGGGGAAATCTATCCTCTTTCCCAGTTACTCAACTCTTAACAATTCCATAATAATAATTTATAATAAAAAGAACTAGTAGAACAAGTAAGTATGGATGTCTGAAAGATGAAATCCTAAGTTGAGATGAGCCACAGTTTAGCTACATGTGTATTAGCTCACAGGAAGGTAATTCAAAGATTGGCAGAATATCCAGAGACCATACAAACTGTGGTGGGAATGCCATAGAAGTTATATGGTACTAGGGGATGATGCCCTCATTCTTTCTTCTCTAAAGGACTTTATGGTAGAAGCAAGAAAACTAGAAATATGGTTAATTGTCTAAATTCTAGGAGAAACTCTCAGCCTGGCTCTTGGTTGGGTCAATTGAGTAGTAAAGATGCAAAGAAACTAAATCTAATACCTTAACAATCTTACTCCACTTAGGTCAGAATGACTCACATTATCAAAGTCTCATCTTTAAAATGCCTTATAACAGAATAACAACTTAATTCCTAACTTCATATCTTTTTGTTTGTTTTTGTTTAGATTATTCAGAGTCAATAATTTCTTGAAAAGTGATAACTAGTCTTGGTTAAGCTTTTTTTATTCTTGGAGAAGGTAACTATATGCCTTCCCCATCCCTAACCAAAGCATCATGGCTTATTTATTTCAGCATATTTTCCTATTAAGCCAGGATTATGCCTAGAATCCCTTTAACTGCCAAAAGATTGGAAAAGGCAAGCAGTTCCTCTCAGCCCCCCAAATTCTTTCTAGCCCTCATTTCTTACACAGCAGTTGTAGCCTAAAAAATAGTGATGAAATAGTAGGTGCATATTTTTAATAGCATTACAGGGGTAGTGTTTTTTTCCACCAAGACACAGATTTTAATCTTCATGTTTTAATATATATCTCACATACTTAAGAGATTTTCCATATTGATGAGTAATTAGCAAGTGGTCTATTATACTTAGAATTCAAATTAAGAAAGAATTTGAATTGATATTCTAAAAATACAACCAACTCTTTGATCTGTAAGGCAATATGGACCATTGAATATGTACACAGTTTAAAAAATTCCATCCTTTGAAATCTTAGTTGAAATGTCAAAGTCGAGCTGCAGTGAGCCTCATCTGAGCATGAGAAAGCCCCCAACCTCACTAATAAAACTTTCAGATTTTCTGATTGAATGCCATTTGAAATTACCCTCATCACACTAACATGCAATAGGTAGCATGCAGTAGGGTTGCCTCTCAACATGACCCTATTAGAGATTGCCACTTGTGAGGAAATCTATTCAAAAGCAGAGGCTGTATTAAGCTGGATACCAGGTCAAATGACACTATTTGGGGGAAGAATGGAGAGGTACTTCAGCCTAATGATTTGTGAAAAGTTAAGTAACAACAAATTCCATGAATATGAAATTGTGGAAAGAATGCTCTCATCACTGCTTTTATCCCTTAGCACTCTATGCAGACGGTAGCCGCGAGGAATTAGAAATAGCACCTGCTGGTGTGCCTGTCTCTCTCTCTGAAATGATGCTTTTTAAGATTGTAATTTTAGAGCATTTAAGATGGGAAGGAGACATTTCAGTCTGGGGTTCTTAGAGGTTTTCTTTTAGTCGGTAAGAGGGGATAGTAGGAAGTGCAATATGAGTATTCTGACATTTCCTACCTATTTTTGCTTCTGAGAACCTTTGTATATTCATGTAGCTGGCTGTGGAGAACTTTGACAGTTTGGAAATCTCAGTGAAAAGCAAACTCAGTTTCTGCATTAATAACAGGTGGAAATAGATCTGGGACCCTCTGTAATTTATATCTGGGTTTCAGAAGGTTAATTTTATAAACTTTTTTTCTGGACTATGATAGAATTAATATAACATAGTGACATATACAATGCCACATAAAGTATTTTGAAATATAATATGAACAGAAAAGTATGCCTACCATAAATATACGACAAGCTGAATTTTCACAAACGAAGCACACACCTGTGTGAAACCATAAGATCAAGAAATAACCCAGAAGCCTCTCTCATGTGCCCCTTTAGCCTCTATTCCTTGCCAAGACTTTTCTGTCTTCTAGATTCTTTTTGCCTTTTGTTTACTAACTAAAAAATGGAATCCTACACTCAACATTATAAGATTTACCTATAATTATGTTTTATTTTAATTTATTCATCTACATTGTTGTATAATTTTTTTACTATGTGATTATACAGCTTACCCATTCTTAATAGGCTGTTTTTGTCTCCTACAAGCAATCTTGCTTTGAAGATTCTTTTTAAAAGTGTGTTTTTATTAATTTTAGAGAGGAATGAAGAGGGAGAGAGAGAAAGAAACATCAGTGATGAGAATCATTGATCAGCTACCTCCTGCATGCCCTCTACTGAGGATCCAGCATGTAAGCTGGGCATGTGACCTCTTAGTTCAATGGGTCCATGCTCAACCACTGAGCCATGCCAGCTGAGTGCTTTGAACATCCTTGTATGGATCTTCTGAAGAAACATAAACACATATTTCTGTTGGGTATACACCTACGAGTGGTCTTGCTGGGTCATAGGGTATGGAGAAGTCGATCTTGAGTCAATATTGCCAACCAGATTTCCAGTGTGGTTGCTTTTTTTGTTCTCACCAGCAGAGGATGAGCACTCCAGTTGCTTCATATTCTCACTACACTTGGCATAGGTGTGTAGCTGCCAGAGTTTTGGAGGCTCTTGAGGACATAGCTATTTCCTTGTTCAACTCAGCATTCAGAGCACCGTACATAGTGATGGAACTTGGTTAGGTCCCCACATTACTTTTAGCCCTAATAAAACAATGATTTTTGAGAAGAGAAATAATAGAAGCAAAACTGAAATCTATGTAAATCAGATCCTGGGGGAAAGGATGACTACAGTTACCTGTTAGGATTTCTTCTGTTGCCTTTATTGAGGATACCTCAGCAGTATGAGGACATGTCTAGTGAAAATTGCTTCAGCCCATAAAATTTCCCTCTCACTGCCGGTATGGATACACATTTTTGTTTTATAGTTGATTTAATTTTACAGTACCAACCCAGATGTGCAAAAAGGCATTTTTCTTTAAGACTCCTATATTTGCTCTCAACATGTACACTGTTGTTGGAAAACTATCTGTCCCCTTCAGGAAAAACATAGTTTTTGGTTTAAAACCCTATCTCTTTTATGTAAATATTCAGTGAAATTGAAAATTTGCCTCTCTACTTCAGCTCCCCTTCTCCCAAGACATGATCCATTTTTCCAGAGGGCATTGGAAGAATAATGTCTGGTTGTTTTGTGGGCTGTCTTGAACTTGCTAGCTTTCAAGACAGGTGGCTGATCTGTCTGGACTCTGACCATGGTTCCTGATGTAGCCTCCAGTTATAAAGCCCACAAGCGCTGCATCTTGAGATCAAACCCAGGAAACTGTCCACTGAAGCACTGCCGTCCACCATCACCAATTCTCCCCCTGTGTATGAGGTTGCTCTCAGCCCCATGAATTTTCTCAGAGGTATGCAATTTTCCTAGGGGGAGTTCTGAGAAGCACAGATCTAACTCCACTGCTCCGGGACTCCCCAGCTCCACCCTGGGCGTATCTCTCTCTCTGCCATCCTAGATGTGTCTAGGAAGAGTTGGGATAGAGTTGGTGGGGATATCTTAAGACAAGCACCAACCTCATTATCCCAGTCTCTACATTGCATCTTCTTTCTTGCCCACTGGTTGAAAAACATATTTCCTTTAGGGGTTAGGAAATAAAAGTTGCTTTACTCATGGCACAATTTTCTCTGCTCCATGGTTTTGTGTTGTTGTTTTTTTGTTTTTATTTTTGTTTTTAACGTATACTCTATATTCTGTCTTCTAAGCTTGAGTTTTGATATTTAAAATTATTTTGGAAATTCTAAGAAGTCACGACTCCCCCATTTTTCTCAGGAAAGCCTAGCTCTTGCTCATTTCAAGCATGTAGCCTTCAGATGTTTGCTATGGTTTTGAGAACTACATTTTGTCATTGAGGTGACTCTTTGTCCTGGATAGTATCTTCCCTCCTTCTGAGTGCATGCCTCCATAAAACTACCAGTGCTGCTTGAATGGTGGAGAGACAGATAGGAGTGAAGGCAATCAGAGTACAGAGTTTTATGTCAATTCACAATCCCACTGCCTTGTGAAGCTGCCTTCAGTGTGTATAGAGAAGGGGAAACTCCAGGAAACTAGAGGGCTTATTTGCCCAGAAGGCCTTTTAACTTCACCAAGTAACAATATCACTTTTTATTTTCCTTAAGAATGTGAAAGTAAGCTGAGTGTGAAGCAAGTTCACTAAAATGTGTGGGCCTTTTTCTAAGAAGATAAATTATGAAATTTACATGACAATTCTCATTTTACAAAGATGTTTTTTCTTTGCCAGATCCGCAAGTGAGGTAATAATATTGTGGCAAGATGTTATAGTTCATGCCCCAAGGGAAGTAATAAAATGATTTAGAATATTTTATGTACTTACACCCAGAAAACTCGTCTTAAAAATAGCTCCTTCTTTGTTCACACCCAGGATGAAGGAAGTTGTCAGCCTGTGTTTCCAGGTTTGCTTGGATGTCAGAGGAAATTCTTTGGCAGAGATTTGTACCAAAGGGCTAATAAAAGCTATTTCAGTTAGTCACTTTCTCTTGATGTCTTGAAATTTCCATTTTATTATGATCAAAGAATGAAAGTATGTCTGAGTATATCTGGCCCAAGGGATGGCTTTCCTAATTTTGATATTTCCTTTATCCTAGCAATGAACTAAATCTACTCATTAACAAACCCTTTCTTATACTTCCCAAGTGGGAAGACCTTCTGATTTGGTATCACAATAATTTTTTATAGACATTTACCAGAAATACTTTTACCCCTCACTTAGCCCAAAGCAGTATGTTCATTTACTCTTCACTTCTTTCATTCATTATATTTATTTTAAACACATTAAGTGAGCACCAGAGAAAGTAAAGATGAATAAAACATGACTCCCGATGTTAAGGAGCTTACTATTCAGCATTGTAGACAGTCCTTTGGAAACAAAGTACAATGAAGTGTCATTGGTGTGGGGTAAATGAAGTACAGTGAGGCAAAAGCATGAGAGAGGTTTCCCATATGGGAGAAGGTTCAAAATTTTTCTTTTAAAAAATGGTGAGTTGGACTTTACCAAAGGGTAAACACTATGGAGAGGGTATTTCCAGCAGGAAGTAAATGGTTAGAGTTGGTGTTCAGGAGCTGATACCTTCAGAAGAACAGTACAGGCTCACAAGTCCAGATGGTAGAGTTGTTGATGTGCCAAGTTAATTTAGCCTATAATTTGGTCATGGGTGTGGATGGACAATGTGATTGCATACATTCTCAGTTGCAATCTCCAAACCTAGTGGCTCACTCAGCAGAAACCTGTTTCTCACAATTCATGAGGCTCTAAGTCCAAGATCATGATGTTGGCAGGTTTGGTTTTGTCTGTGATCATGTTCCTTGATGACCATCATCTTGCAAATGGCCACCTACTCTTTGGCTTCACTTGGCCTTTCCTCTGTGGGTATATCCCTGGTGTTCCTTTATGTGTTCTACTCTCCTTTTATAAGGACACCAGTCATATTGAATTAGAATCATTCCCAAAGGCCTCATTTAACTTAATTACCCCTTTAAAGTGCCTATCTCCAAAAGCATTCTAAGGTACTGGGGGTTATGACTTCAATGTGTGAATTTTGAGGGGATATAATTCAGCCCATAACAGGACACTTAATTTTTTCAACATTACAAAATCTAAATATGAGGTCTAAGTTTATGGCAGTGGGATAGAAAGATGAAGATGCTTATGAGAAGCACATTGGTTCTGTGCCATTCTGAGGTTGCTAGTTTGGGTGAAAAGAAACAAGAATGAATTCATTGAGATAAGCAATTCAGAAACAAGGCAAGTTTTTTTTTTTAAATAGATAATTACTTCATCTTTACTATGTTGAATTTTAGACACTAAGATTTTTGAGAAAAGTTGTCTAGTAAGTAGTTGACAAGATGAAGATGAAGCTGTGTAATACTATGATATTATTTATTAAAAAAAATTTTCCCCCAATAATTTCATTGAACTTCTGGTAAATGGACAGCAACCAATTTTTCATAGGAAGGAAGAGGCTTCTTGGAAGAGAAAAAGCCTCAAATCACTATAATGTTTAAGGAAATGTTAGCTTCCACTAATTCTCATTGCTTTGGCGAAGCTCTTGAAACTGCCTTATCTCATGACATTGCTCATCACACACACTGATAATAAAAAAAATTTCTTATTGCAAGAAATAGTGTTACATTGTTATTAGAAAATTCATTGAAATGAATGAAACTAACACACAATGATGGCAAATTTCAGTATCATAGAAGTTTCTAAAATTTGACAAGCAAAACCTTTTGAAATAGCAAACCTTACCAAAAAGGTCTGACTGCTTGTTACAGATGGATGCCTTCCCAAATGTGACTTTAGTAAACAAAGCTGCATTTGAACTACAAGAGAGAACAAGGGTCAAAGAAACAATATTACTTCCAGGGGAAAGGAGTATGATGGGCAACTAGTCTCAATTTCATTTAAGGGCAAGAGTGACATTATTCTGTGATGAGTAATAATTGTAGGTAAATGTGTAAACTATTATAGAATGTCACAATATAATTTTTACACAAGTACTCCATTGTTTTATTTGTTAAATGTCTCCCAGCTAGTTCATGTACCTTCAGCTTAGATTAGTGGTTACCAATCTGGGCCATTTTTTTGCCCCCCCCCCCCGCCCCCCAGGACATTTGGCGATATTTGGAAATAGTTTTTATTTGTCACAGCATGGGGGGGAGGTGGGAGGTTTGGTGGTGATTGTTCCTGGCATTTGGTGGGTAGAGGCCATGGATGCTGCTCAGCATCCTGCAGTGCACCAGCAGCACCCACAACAAAGAATTATCCAGCTGAAATGTCAGTAGTGCAGAGGTGGAGATCCCAGGTTCATTACAAAACAGTGCCATTTGCCTTAAAAAGTAAAGAACCAATCCTTTGAGTTGATTTTCAAGTTTGAATCAGATTCCTCCCTGAGCAATTGCTTGCTGCTGTGAGAATGAGGTAGGGTGTGTATGTGTGTGTCTTCGTTTGTTTGCTGTTTTCACCTGGGCTTATCATTGTTTTGAATTAACTACATTTCATAATGTACACATGTGGGTTTAGATACAATTAAGCTATGTAAACATTTTAATTTTTTTAAATTGTATTTTTGCACAAATATACAATCAGAGACCATAATAAACCCTAACAATTGCTACAGTTTTCAGAATGGAAATTCAGAACTCCACCGAATGCCCACATTAATCACTGAGTCTTGAGTGACTATATAGACCTAGTGTGTATAAACTCATTGTCTTTCTCTTTTTTAACAGAACACATTAATGGGTTACATTTATAAATTGTATTAATTTATAAATGTACAAATCATTTTATATGCATTTTCCATTTAATGCTTATATACCCAGTGCCAGTTATTATTATAACCTTTTTTAAAATGAAAAGAATGAAAGTAGATGAGAAAATTTATCCCAGCTATTCAGGGCATAGTAACTTTAAAATCAAATCAAAGAGTTATTTATTCAGTTGAATTCAACAAAGAGTTATTAGGCTCATAAAATGTACCAGATATTATGACCAAATACTGTGCTAAGTTCCACAATTAATGCCAGAGTCTGTTTTGAATCCTATGAGAAAAGCTTTAGCCTTTTAGGATTAGAATTTGGATTATTTGAGGAATCCCAGAACCAGAAAAAATTTATGTTAATACAATATTAATAGCATAATACTATTCACTCTTATAGCATTTAAGAGATAGAAATAACCATGGGGCACAACAAACAATTAATTAATATTCTTGAAGTGTCAGAAGTGGCAGAATTCTAAGTTTAAATGTCATATTTCTATGCCTAATTATCTTTTCTCCTGACTACCGTCTGGGGGTTGTGGATCAATAAAATAAAGTTATATTTATAATTATATACATCTAAGAATTATGACTTACCAGAGCAGGAAAAGATCTTTTGAGATACCTTATTTCATATTCATCAGGGTCTGAGGGGCCAAGCCACTCTTTAAGTCAGAGCCAATTACTAGGAGAGTGAAAAAAACAAAACAAATATCTCAGATATCCTAACTCCCAGATAGATGCACTTTTCTACCAAATCTTTTATCTGTCTTCCTACAGAGCTCCATGTTTGATCACAAGTAGTGTGACCAAATCTGAGGCTCCCTCAGGTTGTCTGGGCCTCTCAGTTTCAGCATTGTACGTCTCTCACTGTGGGGAACCCCACAGCCCAAGCAAACTGGAACAGTTAAACACCCTCAGTTGACAAGACACATAGAAATATTTGTTATGTTGAGTCCTTCCTTTGAGTATCACCTTACAGCATTTCTTTACCTTGTTCATATATTTTCTTAATGACCACTGATTACCAAGAATGGATATCTGCCTGCCATCAGAGTTTTATAAGATATGAAAAAATAACACAAGGGGTCATGGGCATGTTGAGTAGAGAATAGTAGATGTTGCAACATCTCCCATATACTTGAGACATGTTTTCAGTGATGGACATGTTTGTGAACATGTCCACATAACACCAGAAACAAGATCCTAGTCTATTCATAAGCATAAGTCTTTGAGATAATTGGACTTATTTGTGAAGAGAATTCACATTAACCCCCAAAGTTTGTGAAATTTCACTTTAAGTCTCTAAATGCCTGGAACAGAGACATATTTTCATTAAAATGTGAAAAATTTGCATCTTCTTGATTTATGGCAGTTATGTTAAAAGTGTTTACCTGAGAATCCTAAGAATTTCCACCTCACAGTGAGATATGACTTCTTAGAAGAATGATTATAATAAAAAGTCAACATTAACAATAATTGGTGGGGAATTAGAGAAATTTGACCCCTTATGTATTGCTGTTAGGAATATAAAATGATGCAGCTGTTTTGGAAAATACTAGTAGTTTGGAAATTTCTTAAAATGTTAAACATAGATATTTCATGTCACCCCAGCAATCTGCTTCTGCGTATAAAAATTCCCATCTCCACAAAGACTTGCATATGAATGTTCATAGCAGCATTGTTCATAACAACTAAAAAGTGGAAGCCACCCAAATGTCCATTGGCTGGTGAATGGAAAAACAAAGTGTGATAGTTCATACAATGGAATACTATTTGCAATAAAAAGTAATGAGACACTGATACATGCTATAATATTGTTGAACTGGAAAAATATTATTCTAAATGAGAGAAGCCAGAGACAAGAGATCATATATTGTATGATCTCATTTATATCAAATGTCTAGAAAAAGTCAAATCTAGAGAAACAAAGAATAGATTGGTTTTTGCATCTGGATGTATGAACAGTGAGTGACTGCAAGTGGACATGAGGTCTCTTTTGGGGGTGATAAAATATTCCAAAATTAGATTGCAATGATAGTTGTGCAACTCTATAAATTTATTAAAAATTGTTAAATTGTGTATGTAAAACTGGTGAATTTAATAGTATGAAACAAAACAATATATCTTAATATAGCTATTTTTAGAAAAGAATGTATATTTACTTCAAATTACTTTCCCTGAAAATAGAACCAAAAGGACAACATAGTTTAAAAGACCAAGAAAATTTGAAATTGTATGTGGAGGGATATCATGAAGTTCTTATTTCTTTTGTCACAGTTGTTATTTTACAAAAAGAATTAAACCTTTGCTAATTGGCAGGCTTTCTTAGTCCATGCATTTTGAATGGCATACATTCCTTTTTCTCAGTCTAGCTCTCTTTAGTTTTTCTCCTTCTGTCTCATCACCTGGTAACCATTTGCTGGCATTTAGAGCAAGAGTGCAAATGCATTTTCTTTCTGTGTGAACAGTTTTGGCCGGGCACAAGGAGAGAACAAAAAGGGAGGGAAATCCTCATAATAAGATTCATGAACTCTTATTATCCAGGATAATAGCATTGTTGGTCCTCTCCTTCCTCCCCTGAAATCACCTGCAACAAGGGAGAACAGAGGCTGGATTCACAGTCAGATTCCAGCAGAATAGCAGTCCACCTGCCACAGGCAGAGCGTGTCAAGGAAGGCAGAGATAGTTAGAAGACAGTTGAAAAGGGTAAGAGAGAGGCCAACCGATTTCTTAAGCTGCCTGTCTGCTTAGCCTTCTCATTGAAGTTCTAAGGCCAGTCTGGCCCCCACACAGGCTCTTCCTCTCCTGCCCCTGTCACCATGGTGCCTGGCCCACCCCGGTTTGTTTTCCATTGCAATACCTGGAAGTCAGTTCTTTGTACAAGTCAGGGACCAAATCAAAGCCCACAAATGGGATGTGTAGGTTATTTACAGATTGTTGCCGAGCAAATTTAATCACTGGCCGGCTGTTACACCATCATCATTTCTCTTGACGAGAATATCACAGACTTAAGTTTTGCAAAGGAGGGAGACATGGCCATAATCCAACTATGACAGTAACAGCCAATTCTGCTGTGATGGGAAGAGGTGCTGTATTAGTGCCAATACATTAACCAACTTTCAAATTGCAGCGGGGAGACTGATTGCTATTACAATTCCCACGGCACTCCTCCATGGAGGTAACAGAACCGCTCTGCTCAAATAAACATTTGTTTCTAGTTGTTCTGGAGAGAGAGAGAGAAGGGGAGGGAGGAAGGGACGGAGGGAGGGAGAGAGAGAAAGAGGGAGGGAGGGAGGGAGGGAGAGAGAGAGAGAGAGAGAGAGAGAGAGAGAGAGAGAGAGAGAGAGAGAGAGAGAAACACAAATAATAACTGGTTAACATGAGTGTAGGTGTGGAGGGCCAGGAATTTCTGAACCATTCTTTCACTACTGGTTGCATGATGTTGGGCAAGTCAATCAGCTACTGTGAAACTCGGACCATATTTGCAAAATGATTATAATAGTAATAACACCTCCTAGTGGATTAAATAGGAACACAAATTATTTAACCGTCTCTCCATCAGGAGATGAAGTCTGTGTCCCCTCCCTTTGAATCCAATAGGCACTGGGACTGTTCTGATTGATAGAATATGGCAGAAATGACACCAGCAATCTCTGGGTACAAGCCTTAAAAGACTGGCAGCTTCTATTTCCTGGCTTGCAGGGAGTCCTAAATTGCTACTTAAGCAGTCTGATTGTGCTCAAAGTACCAAGCTGGAGAGGCCATACACCAGCATTTCAGCCAACTGTCCCAGCAGAGCAAGTGCTTCCAGCCGTCCCAGGGCATGTGAATAAAGCCATCCTGGGAGTCTCCAAATAAGTCAGCCCATCAGCTGAATAACCCATGTGGCCTCAGTTGATACCATGAGAAGCAGGAGAATTGTCCTGCTGAACCCTGTTCAAATCCCTTAGCCACATATCCATGAGGTATAGGAAACCAGTTGCTTTGTTAAGCTGCTAAGTGTTGAGATAATTGTAGCAAATAACCAATAGCTATCTTGAAGCTGTTGAAAAGATTAAATAGAATCATAACATTGTTCAGTAAAGAGTAGCTTTTAGTGCTATTTCAGTAATGATGATAATATTAATAAAAAGGAATACTCTAGCCTTGCCTAATATTAAAAAACAAATAAACACCACCTTTTAAAAATAATAACTTGGAGAGCAAAAATCCTTCTTGATCTATAGGTTTTCTCTTGAACAATAGATAATGTGAGGATTTGCCTGGAATAACTGGAGCATCAGGCACATATCAGGATAAAGTAAGCGTATAAAGTGCCTTCAATATACCAGGCACCATGTACACATTTTCTCATTTAATCCTTACAGCAACCCTCTGAGAAGACTACCTTGGGTTCATTGCTTACAATAAAAAGGCTCAGAAAAGTTGAGTGACTTGCCCAAAGTTTCACAAGTAGGAAGTAATAGAAGTAAAAAATCCGAATACATGGCTGTCTGCCTCCGAGGCAGAGAAGAAGCATCAATTCAGTTGGGTCTTGGAGAAGACATGAGTGTAGGATGAAAGAGAGGGAAGCCGGGAAGCCTGGAGGCATTATAGGGACGTCTGCATTGGGGGTGGTGAGAAGATGAGCTGCAGTCTTTTTTTTTTTTGATGAGCTCCCATCAGCAGACGTTTACTCTCACGGTTAAGCTGGATCTCCAGACCTCCACTTCTCTTCGCCAGTTGGCGCTGATGAAGACTGTGGAAATGGGCCTGGAAAGACATGCTGGGTGCTGGAAATCAGGGTGAGAATGATTGAAAGCTCAAATGTTGCTTCAGGCCTCATCCTTTCTGCTGAAGTCTAACTTTCTTCTCTCCTGGCTTCTGGCAAAGCAGATACTAGCAGAGAACAAAGACTGCTTCCTTCGGTGCCTGAGGGACGCAGCCAGTATCAAAGTTGATAAAGGAACAGATTGGATTTGTCAAGGCATACCTCTTGAATTTCTTACTAAATCACTGTAGTCCATGACCTAAAATAACCCAGATTGAAACTTTTGGCTCATCCTCGCCTTCGGTCCTCTGTGACCAGCAAGGCTGCCGGCAGCCACTTGCAGCTCTGAATGGGCACATGTGATGACAAGAAGATAATGCCAGGCTCAGTGTGCCCTGCATACCTCCTGGAACAGAGCCTCATGCTGCCCTTGGCTCTTCCAATTACTTACTTCACCTCTAATGCTCTGACTTGCCACCTTCCCCTAGTACCTTGTCATTAAAAATAGTCTCTTGTTGATCTTATCAACTTTTCTTCTCTTCACTGTCACAAATGTGCAAAAAGTAGAAAATACTCATGCTAACTCTTCCCTGGTCTTCAGCTTTGGAGCAGTAACTGGGTAACAGCAATTAAAATAAAAGCACAAACCATTATGAGCAATTGTGTCAACAACAACAAAAGAAATAAAAGTCTAGCTGGATTTAATAAGCAGATTTCTTAACTTTTCTTTGAAGGCTCTCCTTATTCTCAAAAGCGCAGTTTTGTAGGAGATGGTCTCTATAATGCTTTTCATCTTGTATTTGTTGGAGAAATAAATTCACAACACAGAACATTGTTGTTAGTTATAAATGAAACCGGTATTACAAAGTAAAACTTATAGCTGGACATAAAACCTAGTTTTTTATTTTTTAATTTCTTTATTGATTAAAGTATTACATATGTGTTCTCATCCCCCCATTACATCCCCTCCCTCCCCCCAATAAAACCCAGGTTTGATTCCGGTCAAGGGCATGTACATTGGTTGTGGGCACATCCCCAGTAGGGGATCTGCAAGAGGCAGCTGATTGATGTTTCTAGCTCTCTATCCCTCTATCTTCCTCTCTGTAAAAAAATCAATAAAATATATATATTTTTTAAAATATTGGGCTTTGCTTTCTCTTCTGAGATTTTGCTGAAGGTTCCAGGTTCTATAATATCTATCTAGTCAAGGGTCTGTAACTTATTTTCATGGAGAAACAAAATCTTACACTTAAGATCATTTCCCTAATTTACTGAGATTACTCAGTGTTTATTATCAGCAACAAAAGTCAGCCTGTTTGTCTGGTTCTTCAACTTTTAGTGGTCCTCCTGCCACTCCTCCCCCTCCAATCAATTCATTTCACTATCCCCAGAATTATATAACAAAAAGATACCAGTCCTGCTAAGTTCACCTTTCACCCAATTTGGGTGTATCAGTGCAAGTTCTTGGACCGTATTGTTTTTCTTTCCTGCCAGAATAGCTTCTTGGTGGTGGAAAGGAGATGTAGGGATATTATGAGACATTTTATGATATTCTGAAATCTTCTGTTTATTTTTTAACATTTATAAAATTCAGTGTGCCCCTTTTTGTAGTTTCAATTAATGAGGTTTTGTTGTATGCATGGTTGATGCAGTTAATTTTGGGAGCCAAAAGTCTGTGATCCATATTCACCCATTAACCTTACCTGCAAGTATCTGGTTCATATAATTTTAATTTATCATTCTTCTTGTCAGCACGACCCCCCATCACATGTGCCCATTTCAGAGCTGCAAGAGGCTGCCAGCTGCCTTGCTGTTCACAGAGGACTGAAGGCAAGAATGAGCCGAAAGTTTCAATCTGGTTCATAAATTCCTTTCCAAGTCACTAGTCCTCAGTATTATCTAATAATTATATGAAAGCTACATTTATTACGTATTTATCTAATAAGTTCTAGCTATTCTATGAAGTTTTCATGCACTGGTAACTCTACTCCTCACAGCAGTCCTATGAAATAGCTACTGTTATTGTCAGCATACCATTTCTCCATATGAGACACTTAGGGGACAATATGGTTAAATAACTATCCCAGGGTCAGCAACTAATGAAAGGTGGGCCAAGATTTGATTTTAGGCATTCTGGAATCTGCGCCTGCAATCTCAAGCACTGTGTTGTTTTCCTTCAGAAACTCAGAAGGGGGAACCAGCTGTGCTCCATCAAATTCTGCCACTGCCAAGCACCCATCTTTGTGTCAGTGCCTGGCTTTATCCAAATTTGGCCCTTCTAGTGCCTATTATTCATTCTAAGTGCTTAGAAGTTGCATTACGGCTAGATTTACACATGTGGTGGCAGCATCATTCCAGAGACTTTCAATATCTTGTGTCATGGTAGAGTGAGCCATGCCTCTGGGTTTCAGTAGGCCTGCTCCAAGAGCAGAGCCAATTCTTCTGTTCTTTAATACGTATAATACACTATTGTCACCTGCCATATGAAAATGGCCATTGCTTATTTGGACTTGTAATACTTCATCTCCCCAGTTGCTTTGGAGAATAAGCATCTCATTGTCCTTAGTTCACTGCCTTTCACATTCTATTTCCCCAAGTGCAACACATATTCCTCATTCTGCCAGATTTCTCCATATGGACCAGGAAATAGTTATTCTTTCATGAGCAAATGAAAAAAAAAAAAGGTATAACTGACAGCAAAGCACAGAGATAACGTGTGTCTCTTTGCCCTGATAGCCTTCTTAGGACATCATTTCAGAATGTTGGCTAGGACAGTGGAAAAAATAAATGAAAACATGAGAGAGTGAGTCATCCTTCGAAATAAATAATTGTTCCCATTCCTTCTTCAACCAATCTGTCAGAAAAAAGTCTCCCTTGACCCAGAAATGAAGAATTATATTAGTGATCAGTAAATGCATCACATTCAGGGGAAAATATGACACAATGTGCCAGAGAGAACAAAAGTCATCTTAGAATCTGAGATGGGGGTCAAGGAACTAACTGATTATATACAGCCAATACCTCATTCCACGGGCTGATTCACACTCTACCAGTGGGTGTCAGTGCTGGGAAGACAGGCTTTTCTTAGCACAAGTATTTCATAGCCCAAAGACGTACAAAGATGTCAAGAAATTTTTCTATACTATGAGTCCTGTCTCAATTTTGAAATTGTTGTTTAATATTATTTAATAAAGAGTGAAATCAGAGAAAAAATATGGATTGCTCTTCCACTTGTAGCACTGACTAAGAAAGGAAAACTGAGCCACACACGTGTAAGGGCTCTAGATAGATGTGGGTAGACCATTGACCCTGGACAAAAGAGTGAAACTTCCAGGTGGCTAGGTTGTGGAGAACAGTGATATAGCCCCCTATTTGGATAGAAACTGTTCTCTCCAAGAAGCTATGAGGGGCTTCTACATGGTATTTATTTGAGTTGTGAAGATAAGAGAGTGTGGTTTTTGAGGACACAGGCACTGGTACTTAGTGTTGATTCTATGCTGAGCTCTGCTCCTTATGTGATCTGGGATTACTTGATACATTCTTTGAGCTTCTTTGTCATTAATTCAATGGGTTGTTGGAAGGATTAAATAAATGAATAAAGTATCTGACATAGCAATAGTCTCTATTACATAGCAAGCACTCACTGTTAGAGATAATAATTTTTACCATTATCTTGTTACTGTTTCTTACATGGGAGTCCTCCACCTAGAAATGCCATACAGAACATAGGCGGTTTGGAAATAACCACCATTTCGTGTCACTTCACTATTTTCCAGGTGATTTCTCCTCCATTTCATGATTATGCTCCATGCCTAGGGGTCATTGTAACCACAGCTGTGAGTCCCTGTTTAATTCTCAAACCTATCAGGGCCTCAGTTTGCTCATCTGTCAAATTTACCCAATGCCCATTCTGTCTAACACATTTAGAAAGGACTCACATCTTACGTTGCCCTTGGGTCTACCCTAATTATGTTTTTACCGGAAGTAGCAGATGAGCAATCTCTAATGGGAGAGAACGCACTCACAGAGTTATCAGTCCAATGCCATTGAGAACTGCACTGCAGCCTGGCAGGACACTCCTACACAAAAGTATTTCAATGAATTTCACGGAACAGATGAGGTATGCAGTGAACACCTGCCTCTTAGGACTAATTCTCAGGTTACAGTGAAGCCCGGGAAAGTGCTATTTCTTGACCTAAAAGGAGGTTAAAACACTTTCAGTGGAAATCAATTCACTTCAAGGTATTTAGCACTGTTCATATTTTGTGAAAGTCTCTATGACAGGGCTGGTTTCAATTGGCATTTTATGTCGCAGTTACAGGAAGCCCATCGCAAAGAGAGTGGAATCTGAATGAGTGTTTAACAAGATGGGCTATTTCCTTTGTTTCACTTCCAAGGTAAAAGGGGAACATGCCACAGACCCCCAGACAGGCTGAGGATGTTGGGACCCCTCTATGCATCTGCTACATAAGAAGTGGCGAAATGATTGCTGGAAAAATAAAATTAGTTTTTCCTGCTGCTTTTATTTTTCATTCGCTAGGGGAATTTTTGTTACACTTGGTCAAATAGCATTATGTACAGTGAAGGAAATGAGGTGTGAGGGAATCATTCAATAAAAAATGATAAATCATAAAAGATCATTTAGAGAAAAATGCTGTTAGCAAGAGCTTGAGAAGTATGAAGATCTATTTCCATAGGCTTTTAGGAAAAGCTATCTCGGAAATTGAGCCGTATAGTTGAGTCGCTCCTTTCTTCTATGAAAAGCTGATGATAAATTTGAAGTGGAATTACATAAGAAATAATGCAGGTGGTCAGTCATGACCTGAAACTGGTTGGGGAAAATTGCTTTCTGAGGGGAAAAAAATATAATCAGAGCCATAACCAACAAATTAGAAAACAAAACTCAAAGTATGGGAATGATTTCAGTGACTTATATGTGACTGTTGGGGAAGAAAGAATAACAAGATAAGATTAACCAAGGGAGTAGGGAGGATGTAGAGAAATGGGAACCTTCATGTGCTTCTGTGAAAGAGAATATGGTGCAACTATTTTGGAGAACATTTTTGCAGCATTGAGAGAAATTGAATAGGTGCATATTGTAAGACCCAGCAATTGCACAGTTAAGTGTATGCTTGAGAAAATGTCTTGCCCAAGTACACAAAGTAACACATTTGATAGCATTACCTGGAGTAGCAAAGTGATGAAAACAAACTAGAAATAAATAAATAGAAAAACAAAGTGTAAAATATTTTTATGAGGGCCTAGTACACAGGATTCCAAAGAAATTACCTAGCTGTACATAGATTAATGTGTATAGATCAAAATATTATTAACAATGTATATAGATCAAAATATTATTAACATTGAGCTATATAGCTCAATGCTATTTATGCAGATAAATAAAACATATACAAAGCATTGCTAGATATTATACACTGATATGCATATACATAAGGAATAAAAATTTGTGGGAGGTATATCTAAAGCAGAAGCATGAAAAAGAAAAAGCCTGACTTTGAGGGAGGAAAGGAAATAAAATAAAACATAAAAAAAGAACAAATGTGAACTGATGATAATATATTAATGATATAAATTTACAAATAAAAAAGTAAGATAAATCTAGTTCTGTGTGTTAGAAATCAAATGTTGCATCTATATATATCTAAACATATAAAGGCGTAATATGCTAATTGCCATTACGGTGTCCCAGTAATGACCAATTTGCATATTGGCGGACCAGCTGGAGGCTGTGTGGGCAGCAGGGGGTGGGCAGCCAAGCCAAGTTCTGGGGGTCTGAGGAGAGCGCCTGAAAGGAGCCCTGACTGTAAAGAAGGAAGAGGAAGTGGTCACGGGGAGCTCTTCTAATGCCCCTGCACAGGCACCCTACCCCAGCCCCGCACCCCTGGGGGAACAGGGAGGCTGACCAGATGGGGGGAAGACCCAGTCTTGGGGGCAGCTGCAGCCTGCACCTCCGACTCCTGATCTCTTTCCCCACTACCCCCGCCAGGAGCGCCCACAACAATAGCACACAGCGACCACCCATCAGTGCCTCTGAGGCACCTGGGGCCTGCAGCCTGCTACTGCTGGTCCCCTCCACTGCGGCCGGGCACACCTCTCCTCCCTACAACTCCAGACCCAGGTGGAGGCAGGCAGGCCTGAGCGGCCCCCCAGGGTCAGACCCTTCCTCCCGACAGCACCAGCACCATCTCCGCAGCAGAAGCATAGTGAACCTCGCTAAACCTGCTCTCCTAGCCCGCCTGGCTCTGCCCTGGCCCAGCCCTCACCCCAAGCTTTTGGCAAGCACAGTGGCAGTGGTGGGAGCCTTTCCCACCTCTGTGGCTATTATGCTAAGGATGTCCGACTGACAGCTTAGGCCCACTAAGCCATCAGTTAGACATCCCCCCAGGGCTCCCAGACTGCGAGAGGGCACAAGCAAGGCTGAGGGACACCCCCCACCAAGTGCACAAATTTCTAGTAGCTATATAAAAGGATATCCTATATATAATAATAAAAGGCTAATATGCAAATTGACCAAACCATGGAATGACTGGGACTGGTTGCTGTGACACACACTGGTGTGGCCAAATACTGATCTGGCCCTGCCCTCCACCCCTGGTTCAGGCATTGAGTTTCTACCTTTTCAACCCCTCCCCTCCCTACTGCTTGCTCTCCTCAGGGGTGGGGGGAGTGGGCAGGGACGGGGTGGACCACCCCAGCAGGTGAGCTGTGCTCACATCTACAGCACCCTGAACCAGACAGCCTGCAAGATCAACCTGGCCAAGTTCACCCAGGGCAAGTGCTCCACCCTCATGGTGACTGACCTGGCAGCCTGGAGCCTGGACATTCAGCTGTTGGACAACATTGTCAACTTCAGCTTCCCAGCCAAGGGCAAGCTCTTCCTGTACTGTGTGCTGTACTGCGTGGGTCATGTGGCCTAGGCTGGCTGAAGTGGCACAACCTACTCCTTGGTGTCCCCAGATGAGGTCCCCTACCTGCTGAACCTGCACTTGTTCCTCACCCACCTCCACAAGGAGCCCTCAGGTGCGGTAGGCGTGGATGGCATGTTGGACCAGGTGCCACAAAACATAGTGGATGAGGAGGAGGACTGTGGCCCGGGGAATACTCTGGAGGCATTTCTGGAGCTGTGGAGCCTAGGGCACAAGGCCAACAACACCCATCAGCAATACGTGCACTCATGGCTGGTGCTCTCGCCAGAGTCCACCCTTTGAGTCTCTTGGGCAGCTCAATAAATGAAGAGTGTTTGCTTGGAGAAGATAAGAAGATAGGAAGAAGAGAGACAGGACACCAGTTAGGTTAATGAAAGAGCTGAGTTATTTTTTGTTGTTTCAGAAGACAAAACTAAGATAGTTACTAGATAATAGAATGGTAAAATAAAATTTTCTATCACTCTTTTTTAACACAATGAATTGAGAGCTGTGGAATGTAGCCTCCCTATTGCTTAACACCTGCCAGGGATATTGTTGAAGGTTTTAACTTGAGATAGAGGATGGACAGAAGGGCCCCCCCCCCAAAAAAAAAAAAAAAGTTTCCCATCCTGAATAGTTTATTAAGCTGTGACCATTTAAGAACTGCTGAACATGATGTGACTTTCACAATGGTACTGAAATTTCATATTGATATACAATTCTGTAATTGATATAAATTAAAGTTTCACCAGTCTTATTTATTGAGTAATCATAGTGTATGAGATTTTCTCTGTGATTCTTGGTCATCTTTACAATAGTTACATAAATAACTCAGATAATTACAAACAGAAAAGCTATCCTACTAATATTAACATAAATCTTGTCCCATATGATTACCCACCCTAGATAAACAGGTGACATCTTCTTCTAATCTTGACTCTTTAATTTAAAAAATATTATTCTAGTTCTAATTCATAGTTGAGATTTTGCTAATCACTTAAAGAAAATACCCAAACTATAATGCGAAATGTAATTTCCCTCCAGAATTGTAGACTTATTTTACTAATCTGCAAGAGGTTAGAAAAGTGGGAAAGAAATATTTGTTTCAGGAAAACTAGACATGGTTTTTTCACATCCAGTCGAGCACCTAAAAGTTTGTAGGTAACCTGAGAGACAATTTAATTCCCAAATGGTGATGGAGCAGGAGTTGAAGCTATAAAAGAGATAGTAAATTTGAGCGTATTAATTTTAGAGGAATGATAGTTCTGAAAGAACCACAAGATGAAAAATCTAGTGTTATAATTATCAACTCAAAAATAAATCACCTGTTTCTAAAAGTTTTTCCATTACACATTTTTAAAGTGTATATCCTTGCCTTATGTTATTCCTCTCCATTGGCTGGGGCAAAGATAAAATTATCTAGACATTTCTTAATTGCCACAGCTCTAGCTCTGCCATTAGTCTATGTGTCCTTGTTCTGGCACATTGAAGGCTACACAGTGCAACTACCTTCCTGTTTCGATCATATCTTTAAAAGGCAATAGCTTCAGTCATCAAGGTCATGGTGATAAGTAGCCAAGATGCTATCATTGTAAGTACAAGTTCTTAACTATGACTTCCTTTTAAAGGATGATCAGAGCTTGCATACCCATGTGCCATGGGGCTGAGTAAACTGTTTTATCAAGAAATGTGTTATCTGTGTAGAACGCAGAGCATATATGCATTAATATATGCATTAATATATACATATATGCATTAATAATATATGTTTATGCACATAATATATGATTAATGCATATGTTTATGCACATATATGATCCATGCATGTAAAATTGGTCCAGCATATGAGCTTCTGTGATGTAGGATAATTTAATAAAGATTAGTAACAAGGTAAATACTCTAGGTATGGGATGCTTGTTTCTCAGTCCTGATGTCACCTTCCATGGGAAGTGAGCTCAATCTGTATATTGTTCCTGACCTTTCTCCCTCTTTTACTAACTTTGCCCCAGGGAATCTGTAATAATTTCCAAAACTGGTAAAATTGTACAGAAAAGGTCAAATATGCTTGGTCCAGCTCCATCGTTCTAACCTTGCCATCAGATAGTTTTTTATCCCTTGGTTACCAATTAGTAGTCATCTAAAACTTCAAGGGGTACTTGCTCTCTTTACAGTTTTTTCCTTTCTGAGGTCCTGCCTCACAAAATCTAGTCACCTCTTTTTCCTCAACAAGGCTACTGGGTTCCTTTGGGTTCCCCCTCTTTGTGATGTGATGGTACAAACCTGCAGGCTCCTCTTAATTGTCTTCTTTTTTTCAAGGATTGCTATCTTGAGTTGCCTATGTCCGATTTCTGAAAACAGTTATTTAATGTATTTTCTTCAATTTTCTAGTTGTTTACTGTGGGAGGGAAATTGCTGCAGCCATTTTTCTTTCATGGGCAGAACAAAAATCAATACTTTTTTTTGACCTTATATGTATCCTGGAGAGAAGACATCTGTGGTTTTTGTGCAAAAAGCAGCAATAGGAGCCTCATGGTGACTTATTCTAGAAGGACTGACACCAACTTCCACAAAGTTTCAGCTTACTCTCTTTCCCCTATGCATGTGACAAAAATAACATTTTCTTGTTTTGAACAGGGTCTAAGCTTATTACAAGTTCTTTGAGCCTTCTTGAAGAAGAAGGCTAAATCTCAGCATGGCAGGCATCAGTAGCTATATTCTATAAAAAGAGCAAGGAATTAGATGGATTTTAGGATTGCATTTCCTATGCCTACTTAAGACACAATTGTTATGGTTATCAATGAAAGGAGACACATTATTTTTATGCTGCAGTTTTTATGCATGCATGATACTGGATAATCAACTCCAGAGATAACTTCACAAGAGGCCAATTGGACAGATTTTAGGAAACATTTTATTAGTACCACTGGATACACTCATTAATTGAGCAAGTATTCATTCCAAGAAGCTGTACTTATGGGAAGCAATTTCTGAAGTCAAGAAAATGATGACATCCTACAAAAAAAAGACTTATGGTGACTTATTAACCTTACACAACTGAGCATGAGTAATATCCAATTTGAGTTCCTTCGGTTTTATCTATGAGAATGATGTGGAAATAAACATCATTAATTAATGCTATTCTACTTCATTAATAACATTACCAAAATCATGAGTTGGAATATGACTGGTTTGAACATGGTTTGATGCAAAGAGCACCCAGAGCCTGACTTTATACACTAGCTCTGTCACTGTTCATCTCTGTGACATTACACAATGTCATTCTCTCTGTACCTCAGAGTTTTTAATCTGCAGAATGATCTGCAAGATCAACAATTTGAAAATGCTCAGGGGATGGATGTAGGAAGTGGTTCAAGTCATTAAAAGTTTAAATAGGGCAGCTTGAGATTGTCCATGTCTATGTTGAAGAAACAATTAGTTGAATGAGGTGTTCTCTTGACTTAGTTTATCATTAATTCAAAGCCGGTGGTCACTGTACATGTAACCTCTTCAGTACTGCTTTACGTACATCCCTTGAGTTTTAGCATGTTATAATTTTAAACAATTTTTTTTTTACCTCAGAGTGTTTTCTAATTACTCTTGTGATTTCTATTTGACCTATTGGTTAATTAGAAGTCCATTGTTTAATTTCCAAGCATTTATGAATTTTACAAATATTTGTTATTGATTCTTATTTAATTTCATTGTGGTCATACTTTGCATAATTTCAATCCATATGTATATTTTCCAGCCTCACATATGGTGAGTCTTTGAGAATGTTCTACATTGAACATTGTGTATGCTGCTGTTGTTACTTATAATAGTATTGAATAATATATAATAAAATTTTTACTAGTCTACAGATTGAATTTTTTATAAAACCACTCCTTTTTAAAGATTATATGTTAGAGCTCTTTAAGGCATACAGCAGAATCAAGAGGAATGTACAAAGATTTCCCATATGCACTTGTAGCTACACATGCATAGCTTCCTTGATTGTCAACATTATTCACCAGAATGTTACTTTTTAAAATTTTTTATAATGGATGAACCTATATTGACACACCATAATCACCCAGAGTTCATAGTTTACCTTAGGGTGTACTTTTGGTGTTCTACATTCCCTGAGTTTGGGCAAATGTGTAATAATATATATCCATCATTATGGTACTCTGTACTCTGCCTATTCAACCCACCCTCAACCCGATAACCACTGATCTTTTTACTGTCTCTATAGTTTTGTCTTTTCCAGAGTGTCAAATAGAATCATATAGCTTATCGCCTTTTCACATTGGCTTCTTTCACTCAGGAAAATGCATTTAGGATTCCCTTATATTTTTTCATGGCTTCATAAGTATTGTCTGGATGTATCACAATTATCCATTCACTTTTTGAAGAATATCTCCATTTCTTCCAAGTTTTAGCAATTACAAAGAAAGCTGCTATAAACATTTGTGTACAGGTTTTTGTATGGGCATAGTTTTCATCTCTTTGGGTAAACACCATGTAGCATGACTGCTGGATCATATGGTAAAGCAAGAAACCGCCAAACTAACTTCGAAAGCACCTGTACCATTTTGTATTCCCACCAGTACTGTGTAAGAGTTGTTCATGCTCCACATGCTCTCTAGCATTTGGAGTTGTTAGTGTTCCAGATTTTGCCCAAATTATGTGTGTTATCTCATTGTTTTAATTTGCATTTTCCTTTGACATATAATGTGGAGCAACTTTTTATGTGCTTATTTGCCATCTGTACATCTTCTCTGATAAAGTGTCTATTTATATCTTTTGCCCATTTTTAAATTGGATTGTTTTTTATCGTTGAGTTTTAAATGTTCTTAGTATATTTTTGGATAACAGTTGTTTGTCAGATTTGTCTTTTGCAAATATTTTTCTCCTGAACTGTGACTGTCTTCTAATTCTCTTGATATTGACTTTTACAGAATTTTTAAAGTTGAAGGAAGTACAGGTTAGTAATTCTTTTTTCATGGATTGTGTCTTTGATGTTATGTAAGAAAAGGCATCCACATGCCCAAAGTCATCTAGGTTTACTCTTGTTCTACATTTTGTTTTTTTTATAGTTTTATGTTTAAACCTAAGATCCATTTTTAGTTAATTTTCATGAAGGGTGAAAGATTTATATCTAGATTCCAGCACCATTTGTTGAAAAAACTATCTTTGCTCCATTGTATTGCTTTTGCTACTTTATCAAAGATTTATGGGGTTCAATGTCTAGGCTCTCTAATCTATTCCACTGATCTGTCTATTCTTTTACATATAAGTTTGTCTTGGTTACTATAGCTTTATAGTATCTTGAATTTAGGTAGTATCAGTCCTCTAACTTTTTTCTTCTCCTTCAATATTATGTTGTTAATTCTAGATCATTTTCCTCTGCATAGTAACTTAAAAAAATCACATATATATATATTATTGATTTCAGAGAGGAAAGGGGAGGAAGAGAGAGATAGAAACATCAATGATGAGAGAGAATCATTGATTGGCTGCCTCTTGCATACCCCCTGCTGGGGATCGAGTCTGTAACCCAATCATGTGCCCTTGGCCATAATTAAACCTGGGGCCCATCAGTCTGCAGAATGAAGCTCTGTCCACTGAGCCAAATAAGTTAGGGCTCTCCATAGTAACTTTTGAAGCAGTTTTATGTCTACTTTCCCACTCTGTAATGCCTTCTATTCTTTTTCTTGCTTTAATGCAAGACCAATAGTATCATATTAAAAAGGAGGTATGGGATGGAACATCCTTGATTTCTACCTGATTTTACTGGGAAAGCTTTAAGTTTCTCATTATTAAATACTAGAGGCCCATTCCACTGGGGTGTTGGGTCCCTCAGCTCAGCCTGTGTCCTCTCACAGTCTGGGAGCAGGCCTAAGTTGGCAGGCAGACATCCCTCGTCTTGCATCCTTATTGCCCATGTGCAGCAGAGGTGGGAGAAGCTCTGGCCACCACCACTGCACTTGCCAGTCATAAGCCCAGCTTCTAGCTGAGAAGCACCTTCCCTGTGGTAATGCACTGACCACCAGGGTCAGCTCCTGCATTAAGCATCTGCCCCCTGCTGGTCAGTGCACATCATAGTGACCAGTTGTTCTACCGATTGGTCAATTTGCATATTACGGTTTTATTATATAGGATAATATTAACTGTAGGTTATTTGCAGTCTTTATGAAGTTGAGAAAGTTCCCATCTGTTTCTAGTTTACTGAGTGTTTTTGTCATGAATGTGTGGTAAATTTTATCACTTCTTTTTCTATATCTACTGATATGACCATGTGATTTTTCTTTTAGTCTGCTTATATGATGGAGTACATTAATTTACTTTTGAATGTTAATCCAGCCTTGCCAAATTGGGATAAATCCCATTTGGAGATGATAGTTAAATTGAAGTTTTTAACCTAAATTTATGTATTTTGGGATACTAAGAAAAAAATTAGAAATAATTTAGAAAATTAGTGTTTTGAAAGAGTATGTGAATGGGGTTTGTACTTAAGCTGATCAGGAAACACTAGACCAAACAGTTTTTAAGTCTTTATTTGAGTATATATTTAAGGTCAGTTTTTGGCTCAGCAGAAACTCAGCTTGTTGTCAGGAGAAAGAATGGTGAACAGTAAAAAATATTGATGTCATTTTTGCTCTCTTAGGAAAAGTAGGTTATAAAACTATTTACTTACATTCTTCCAATTATTCTTTGTGTAATTTTGCATTTGACATTTATTATGTGAAATATTTTAATCTATTATTTTAGAGTACAATTTTGGTTTTCTTAAATGCAAGTTCTGTTGTCTGGGACAAATTATCTAATTCTATCTCAAACTGAATTTAGAATGATGTGGGGAGCAGCTACAGTATTTGGACAGGTTATGGTCCGAACATGTGGTCCCACATGGCTGAATGATACAGGCTGCCTGAGGTGCAGCAAGTAAATAAAGCTTGATCAGGTGCATGTAATTGAGAATATTTGAAACCTTTGAGAATATTGTAAACATCTTGACCATGCCCTTACTTTGCCTGGTGGAATCTAGCTATAAAATAAAAACTCAGCTTGCAGGCCGTGGCATTGTCTCTCCATCAGAGAGGACAGTGTCCCACCCAGCCCCAGCTTTTCTTTTCTTGTCTGTCTTTTATTAATCCTTCACTGCCTCCTCTCATGCTCATCAAACCTGGCTATGCTGGTGTAAGCACAGAATGAGACTTAATATGTGAGCCCTATAGGGCAGAAAAAGTACAAGAAAATCAGAGGTCAGAAACTCTAGTAGTTGTCTTACTTCTGCTGCTTATAATTTCTGTGAGCTAGGGCAATTAATGATACTGCTCTGTGACTTAGTTTCCCATTCTGTTGAATTGGGAAAAATACAACCTGGTATGTGAGAGAGATTGATGACTTTTTCATCTAAATCCCCTTATACTTCATGTTAGAAGTTTAGAAGTTTCATGGTAGATCTTCAAGGCAAAAGCATTTCCTGACTCCATATTTCATTTTCTTTTCCATGTGTTTACAGACTTCCCCCTTTCAACTTAGGGATATCATACTTTTTCAGTGCTAATATTATAAGCATGGTATTTAAAAAAAATAGATGTTCAAAAGTTACAACAAGAAAATGTAGAGAGGGAAGAAATTTAGATCCAAACATGTCCATAAGTATATCACAATCTCATAAATATGGATCTTCTTATAAACACAGGCAAGTTTCAGAAGAGATTGGCAAGAAGAAAAATTTGTGTTTGTTAATTTCACTTTTTATCTTTTTTTCCCCTTTTCTTATTTTTCCTCCCAAAATCTGATACTTCTGGTATATTGTATAGTATTGTAGTTAAACACCTGGGACCACCATGGTGTTTATTGATTCATTCATAAAGTATTTATTGAACATCTACTAGGTGGTAGGCTTATATTAGGCTCATAAGATCTAATAGTAAGTAAAACAGACAAAAGTCTGTCTTTCAAGACACTTTCATTTTCTGGGGGAATACAGATAATAAGCACACATATACTGTTTTGTCAGGCAGAAGTCAGCACTAAAGAAAAATGAAGCAGAGCAAGAAGGTTAGAGAATAACATCAGTGGGAGGAGATGCCATTTTATATAGGGTTGTCAAGGAAGGCTTCTCTGATAAGGTGACATGAGAGTGGACTTGTGAAACAAGTAAAGGAGTGAGCCATGTATCTGTGGAAAGAATCTTCCAGGCCAAAGGAATAGCAAGTACAAGGCCTGAATGAGTTAGAAGCTTGACAGGTCAAGAAGTAACAAAGGACCTGGTGTGGCTGGAGGAAAATGGGAGAAGAAGAAAGAGTGGGAGATGAGATGGACAGATAGTAGGTGGCCAAAAGATCGAAGGTCTGGAGGCCATTGTATGAACTGACTCTTTTATTGATAATGGTGGGAAGCCATGGGGGGGGCGGGTTGTCAGTAGAGCAGTTTTATAGCTGAATAATGTAAACAGCTCACTTACCTGTAGTGTAGAGATTAGATTGTAGAAGGTAGTCAGTCACTGTGTTATTCAACTAATGGGAAGATTACGCTTCCTGGCCCTGCTGAAGATGGAACCATGTGGCTAATATTGACCAATCTGCTGTGAATGATAGGGACATAATTCACTTACGGACTGGAGAATCTGATTTCTGTTGTGTAAAACTCTGCAATTTTCCTTCACTCCAGCAACTGATAGGAACCTACATGGTGACTGCCCTATTATCAAGAGTGAAGTCCACATGGAGCACAGGACTTACCTGGCTGACCTGCGATGGACACAAAATGTGAGTGAGAAGTAACTTGTTTTACTTTGTTTTTAAGCCACTGAGCACTGAAAGTGGTTAATTGGTAACCCCAATTAGGATTCTGCCGTAACAAAAACATAAAATATTGTCGTAGGGGTGGATGTGGAAAGCTATTATCAGAATCTGGAAGGATGATAATGGCCAGTTATTTTGTAGTCTTTGATGGCAGGGAAGGCAGAGAATGTAACTAATGAAAATGTGACTCTTAGGAAAGACATTGGAAAGCTAAATATTAGTAGTGCATGTAGATTGTGTTGACTGCATGTCATAAAATATTACACAAAGAGATAACCTGAGCAAAGAATATCCTGATTTGTAAGAATGAATGAAAGGGATTAGACAGTGTTCATAAATTTGGCAGTATATAGAGTTGGAGGCACTCATTCTGAACTACAAATAGTAAAAGATACATTTTAGAAATGCTTTGAGAAATAAAATTTAATTAAAGTTGAAATAGCTATGATTAAGAGTGTAGCTACCCCAGTTAATGTTCAAACATTTAAGTCGTTGAAGAGATGACCAGCATATGATTTTAATTGAGCAAACAATTTAGAAAAACAAAAGACCAAGTCTTCAGCCCTTCACAGGGGCTAATGAGCCCAACGTCATCATCACTTAGTCTAAAGGTAAGGGGTTGAAAAAAACAAAGAAATACTACAAGTTAAAAAGTCTGTCAAGAAAAAATAACACCCATAGGTGTGGCTTTTGGCTTATGAAGCGACTACCGTCAAACACTGACAAACAGGTCAGAAGTCTACTAAGCTTTTAAGACTGTTGTAGTGTAATAACAAAAGGATCAGAAAGTTTAAAAAAATTAAAAAGTTTGTAATTAGAAAGTGACAGTCGCTAATGTTAATTTATTGTTGAAGAAATATTTTTATATAAATTTAGTGTAATCTAAGTATATAGTGTTTATAAAGCCTACAGTCATGTATAGCAAGCATGTCAAACTCAAAGGCTAACAAGGGCCAAATAAATAAGGTTTAAGTTCATGTGGGCCACATAAAAAACAAAAGCTTTAATTTTCATAGAAACATAGGTTTATTTCAATAGAGGCATACTGAATACAAAGGGCTGAAATAAATGAGTAATCATTAAGATAAAATAATAGAACATTTTAATAAAAATTAATATATTTTCTTGAACATTAACTTATCAGACACTGAATAAATTAATAAACGTAACGCAAATAAACCTATTTTTCTTGTTCTGAAAGCGAAATATTTCCTGTTGCTCACACCAAACAAGTCAGTCCAAGACTAATGATATGGCAATCAGCTGCTAAAATATTCGCTGCTAGTATTAGTGAAGAGAAATGGTATGCCTACATGTAAGGCACAAAAGGGAAATGAATGCAGTACAATTATAGTAATCAGTCATTAACAAATGCTGTAGTTCGTTATTAATGCTTATGTATAACAGGATATTGTAAAAATTACAAAATTTTTATTAAAACATGTCTTACATACCGTTATATTGGTGGGGCTGCAAAAATATTCACTGTGGGCTGCAGGTGGCCCACAGGTGGCCCACAGGCTGCGAGTTTGACATGCTTGATGTACAGTAATATCCTAGGCCTTCACATTCACTCACCACTCCCACTGACTCACACAGAGCAACGACCAGTCCTGCGAGCCCCATTCATGGTAAGTGTTCTATATGGTTGTACCATTTTTAATCTTTTATACTGTATTTTTACTGTACCTTTTCTATGTTTAAGTATGTTTAGATACACAAATACTTACCATTGTGTTACAATTTCCTATACTATTCAGTACAGTAACATGCTTTACAAGTTTGTAGCTCATGAGCAATAGGCTATACCATGTAGCCTGTGTATGCAGTAGGTTAGACCACATAGTTTTATGTAAGTGAACTCTATCCTGTTTGCACATGATGAAATCACCTAATAACACATTTCTCAGAATGTACCCTGGTAGTTAAGCAATACATGATGTATAGTAGAATGACCTGGATTCTTGAAAAAAAAAATACTGATGTTCGAGCCTCTGGTTTCTGGGCTTCGGGTTCTTGAAATTTTTACTCTCTGATACTCCTCCTTGTGATAAATGAGAAATTCCCACTTATATCCCTTCTTGGGTTCTGACTAAGAAGAGAGGGGTGATTTTGGATAGCTGAGCTCATAAATGGTGAAAGGTGAATTTTGTCAACTGCCTCTAGAGGGAACTGGAAAAAAACAGAAAGAAATGAACCAAATGTGCCTTATTTTAGTTGGATTAAGTTTGAAGGGTTTTTTCTATCAAATAAAATATATGTTGCAAGCAAGCAACCAAATCCCTTTAGTCTTTATTCCATTGTATATATGTTCACATCTGCTTTGGCTAACAGCTGCTCGCTTTCTTATGAGCTTGAATATTGACTAAGTAGTAATCAAATGTCAAAGTGGTTCCCCATTCTCTTGTCAATTTCGTGTTATTAACAATTACCATATTTCTCCAAATTTATTTGTTCAGCATCTGGAGAGCTTGGATTATTATTTCCTGCTAGGCTGCTGCTACCACTTGCCTAGGTGATTTGATTCTGTGTGTACAGCCCTCTAATAGATACAGCCCCAATTGTATTACTAAATCCCCAGGTTCTTTGTGTTATTTTTAAGTCCTTCAAAGGACAAAATGCCTCATACATATCTATTGTATCACCACCATTACATTTACTTTGCTTTTTGGTTACTCCTCAATGCATCCAACATTTATTGAGCACTTACTGTACACAAGGGATGTGGCTGGGTATTGGAGGCATGCAAAGGTGAGGAAGATGTGATCCAAGATTGGAAGCAGCCTTCAATCTGAGAAGGCAAAGGGTGTGTTCATGATTAACAAGATATTTTTATTGTATACTTTGATAGTGATGCAGACAGAATGCAAACAGGTCAAAGTAGCTAGCTCAGTACTGGCACATTGACAATTGAGATAGTCTAAATCTTATTTGTGTAATAGAGACACTGATCAGAAGGTACCTTCCACCTGCCTATTTATATATTCCATGTATACCCGAAGGATTGTATTCTCCCAGGGTAAATCTATCGATACAAGGAAAATGACCCGAAAGTATCTTTTAATGGGTATATAATCTCAACTCTGAAGTAGATCCTATGGGTCTTGAGCACTTGAACATGGCTATTTGGCTTAATAAATTTAGTGCAATCTAAGTCTCACAATAGTGTGTATAGAAGGCATTATTATTTCCGAGTGAAAACTGGATAAAAAAGAGCAGAACATTTAAATGAGTTTTTAAATATCTAGCATATGGCCAATGCATGTTTTTAACACTAATGTCTGGGGTAAATGTCCAGTGACCACATCATAGATGCCACAGGAATAAATGAACTATCATGAGAGCCACAAGGGAAGGGAGTTTTCTTTTCTTCATCCATCTCACCACTGTGCTCAGGGCTGACCCTGTGCACAACTCTGATGTATTATACAACTCTGGTGGGGAGAAGGGCATCATTCACAATGAATACAATGAGAGTGATGCTCCTATGCCAACCTGTCTAAACCACTGGATAAAGGGAGCAATGTACAATGACCTAATGAACTCTAAACTAGTTATTGTTATGCATCTAACGTTACAGAATATGTTGATAGAAATAAAGGTATATTTTGATAACCTTCAAATTATAAATAATCAAAATATCCATCACATCATATAAAGTGTTATGAATGGGTATGTGTGCATTTATAGTTAGAAGGTATGTGTGTATATCTATATGTATATGTATATTTAGATTATTGACCTCTTAACACTAAGCTATAACCCAGCTGATGTGGCTAAGTGGTTGAGCATAAGGCACATGAACTAGGAGGTCCTGGTTCAGTGCCCAGTCAAGGCACATGCCTTGATTTTGAGCTCAATCCACAGTAGAGGCAGCTGATCGAAGATTTTCTGTCATCATTGATGCTTCTATTTCTCTCTCCCTCTCCCTTCCTCTCTCTGAAAAGCAATAAAAACATATTTCTTCAAAAAAAAAAAACCATTAAGCCATATATTCAAAGGCAAAATGTATGTTTAACTCATTTTATATGATAATATATTTAGTCAAAAATTTTCCTACTACATATTTGTATAAATTCTGAGGCTGCCTCTAGTACTGGAAAAGGAGGTGAAAGATGGCTTATCCCTCCTGTGTGCATTCTGGAAATTTAACTTCTCAGGTTGAGGAAACACAGAAGTGCTGCATTGGTTTTCTGCTCTGATGTCATATATGTGATGGTTGTAGTCTTGAAAAAGTACAAGCATATGAGAGGCTAAAGCTGTGCTCCCAGACTGGGAAGAACATAGCATACATCAAAACCAGAGTAATTGTATGCAATGAAGTATTATTTTTGTAACTTGCATTCAGATATGAAACCATAATTATAAAACTTTATTCTTTGTTCTGCTGCTGTCCTTTGTATGAACAAATTTGATTTGTAGAGACTGATATTTCTCTTACAGAATTAGAAAAAGCTCAGATGGGCAAAAAGCATTGAGTCTGGCTCCCCTTTCATTATATGTTAGAGATCATTATTTCTCACCATATGGTAGTTAGACTTTTTTTTTATATCCCCATTAGGTGAGAAATCAGACCCCTGATAATGGATTTAGATAACCTAGATACTTCATGACCAAATTGGCATCAGGAAAATCAAGAATTGTGCCAAGAACCTTAGAATTTGAAGAAATTAAGAAAAAAGTAAATTTTCTGATTTCCTTTATTCAGGAAACTGATTTCTTGTTAATGGACTATGGGCCATTGAGAAGGAATGAGAGCTGGAATAAATTAAGATAAGATATCAGAATGTTAGGTCTTCATAAAATCCCTTCCTCTTTTTTTCCCTTGGGCCAATATATTTACAGAATGCAATAGAGAGTGAATGTCATGGGGTCATGCAAAATGTGACTACAGATCCAAGAGCTTTAATGAACTAATTGATGTATTGTAAATTTATGTATTTCCTCTTGACTTTGGCTTCTTCCTTATTGGTTCTCAGTTGTTTTAGATTTGGCTCTTACACTGTTTTACTCTGTAGTGTAGAGAAATACTGGGGAGCAGCTTCCTATTCGAAGTGTACATTTCCCAGCACCCCTTGTGTTTAGGTGTGGACATATGAGAAGTTCTTATCAATGAAATGATAACAAGTGAGTTTAACATTTGGGCCAAGTATATCAATACCATATTGCCTTGTTCCTTTTCTGCTGATTAGATGCTGACTATTATGAGGCCGCTTTTTCCAAGCTAGAATTCCTATCAGTTTTCTGATGGAGGAGAAACAAATTCTAAACTTCTATTGTTCTAACCATTAAATTTGTGGGTTTATTTGTTACAGCGGCTAGTATTACCTTAACAAAATATGTAAGAAACATTTGAGTTAATATTTTGAATAATAGAATTAGGAACCAGACTGCCAAGGTACAGTAAGTGGGATTAGAGAATGTGACTGCACTAAATTTCCGAAATATTTAGCAATGAAAGAAGTGATGTGATAGGATCATGCACAGCTAGAGCTATCTAGAGGATTGACATCACCCTCCAATGTCTCCCAACCAAATTTGAAACACACACACACACACACACAAAAAAAAAACATTCCTTCATAATGTTAATATTTATTCTAGTAAAAACCTTTTAATTTAGACATATTTTATATTTGTTTAGATATCAAAACAAAACACACATCTCAATTATATTATTATAGAAGAGTATTCTTGTTTGAACTTCAGACAAATAATATAATAACTCACAATTTTAAATGGTTTAAAGGTACCAATAAATTTATAGTTTTAACACTAATTCCCCTTTGAAGAAAATATTTATTTGCACTAGTCCACAGGGAAGACACTCTCTGACAATTTGAGTATCATGAAGCCTGATTTTATTTTTTACTTTTATTTTTTTATTGTCTAAAGTTTTACATGTGCTTCCTTTTGCCTCGCTTGACCTCCTTCCCCTCAGCCATTCTCACCCCAGGCAAGCCCCCACTGCCCCAGTGTCTGTGTCCATTGGTTATGCTAATATGCATGCATACAAGTCCTTTGGTTGCTCTCAACCCTCTTCTCCCCACCATTTGTCTCTGGATCTATTCTTGTTCATCAAATTATGTTGATCATTATATCCCACATATGAGTGAGATCATGTGATATTTATCTTTCTCTGACTGGCTTATTTTGCTTAGCATAATGCTTTCCAGTTCCATCCATGCTGTTGGATATGGTTCCTTCTTTTTTATAGAGGCATAGTATTCCATTGTATAGATGTACCACAGTTTTTTAATGCACTTATCTGCTGATGGGCACTTACAAAATAGCTATGCTTCCAAATCATAGCTATTGTAAATTGTGCTGATATAAACATTGGGCTGCAATGACACCTGCTTTAAAACATCATTTAAATATGTGTTGTTTCCCTATAAACCAAACATTAAATGTATTGTTGGAATATCTGTAGCAATTGCTGGGGCCAAAGAACACTAAAACTTTTCTTCCCAGAGACAAAATATCTATGAAGTGGTAAACCATGGATAAAGTCAATAGTGACAAATGCGACACATGTCCCATCTCTAAAGAACACAGAATCTTGTTAGGAGGCTTTAGGTTGATTTAAGAGCTCAGTATGTTTTATGAACAAAGACTCAAGAAATAGTGGGTTTGTCTGTCACTGTAAAAATTATATAGTTTCTCCCAAGGGTCTCCCCAATTTTGGATTTTTAAAGGTGAATCTAATACTTTTAAGTTTGGCATTCTGATAATTGTTTTCTCATGGTTCTCAGTAAAGAGGCAAAGTGGCAGGAAAATTAAACTAGTATTTATTTGGAGTGGGAAATATTTAAGCTGTCATTTTCTTACTGTAAAAATATGTGCGTGTGTATATATGTACATATATACACACACACATATATATACACATATACATATATAATGTTGAAAATTTGGAAAATACAGATAAGCAAAGGAAGAAATAACTTATAAGTAATATTTCTTCATGTGTAAATGTGGGGTTAATGGGAAAACAGATTCTGCTGTAGATATATAGTTATAAATACTTTCACTTGTTTTTGAGTGTTCTTCAGTTCTAGTTGTGTTTAATAATTAAGTTTATTATAATTTTCCAATATAGACCTGCTGTTTTGAACATTTGCATTATATAGAGGATTTTATAAAAAATTTATATACAGGATTTTAAAAATTTCTATATATACATGATTTAAAAACATACACAAATTTCTTAAAGTGCCTTAGTGGTTGAATAAGGATGCTCATTTTATTTTCTTTTTATATTCTGACCAAATGTCTTCTAAAAAATGATATACTAAATTATTATTTCAGAGCAAACTCATTCTAATGCTATTCTCAGATTTCCCAAATAGTAGTCACAGCCCTCAATCTTACCAACTACTATACATGCCATCCATCACTAGGTCCCCATTTTACAATTCTTCTGGGTAATTCTGGTCTCATCAAATGAGACCATAGGGTTAAGGCATTTCTACCTAAATCTACATGGAAAATGACCTTTAGAAATAGAATTGTACTTTGCTAGTATCCCTCTCTCTTAGGCTGTAATAATTTGTTCTTCTTCTATGGATTAGACCCTAAGTAATCTAAATTTGAATTCAACAACCTTTGTATTACAATGAGCTAAATACTTTGCATCTGAAAGAAAATAATAAGGTTCCGAATATGTATTCCAGTTAATGTATGGCCTTGATTCTGACCTAGTATCGTGTATACAAATTCTTTTTTTCCTGGATCTCCATGTACTGCTACTTCACACTACTTCCTGTGTCGACTGGAGATGCCTGATCCTCTCCAGTCACTTTGGGCACTTTAGGAATTCCAAGTCTTCTTTGGAGAGAGTCTGATTCTACAAATCAAAGGCTGGGAATTCTGATTCAGTGTGTTCTCCAAAAGGAGATCACTTTTGATTATTAAGATACTCCCTGTGAGAAAATTGCTGCCTTATACTTTATATAAGCAATCAGAGCAGTGTTCCCAATGATGGCAATCATACAAATAGAAAAGATAGTAAAAAAAAAAACTTATCACTGACTGACAGAAGTTTTAGTGATACAATGCCAGAGATCAGTCTTAACTTGTGGGCATGATGAGTGATTGGACAATTGCATTACTCGAGATTTGTTGTTGGTTAGTCATTTTTCTGTCATGCAGTCCAGGAAACAAAACCACACCTCTCCAGAAATTGGCCCAGAATGGTCAGGACTTGGTCAATAATTGCCCGTTTCCATATATATATTTAATCCTACTTCTGAGAACCAAACAGAGAAAGCCAAATATGTTTCTGAAACTTATCATATAAGATGTGCTACTTCTAGTTAGTTTACCTCAAACATCCTCATGTTGATGATCTCCAACCAGAGCATACCTGAAGCTCTCCCAACTCCCTCACACATACACTTTTTAAAAACTATAAAGCTTTCTAACTTTGCTGCTTGCCTAGTCTCTGCCACATGTAATTCATAGTAACTGATTTCCTTGCATAGAAAATTCTGAATAAATATCATCTGTTTGTTCTTCTCTAGTTGATCTTTGTTAGTTCTGCAACTCTTAATCACAATCCCTGTTACCTGAATCAAATATTTTAAGTGCACTTCTAAAGGCAGTGCTTGTCAACATTTTAGTGTACATCAGAATCATTTGGAAATCGTGTTAAAATTCAGATTGCTGGGCCTTAATCCCAGATTTTATAATTCAGTAGGTCTTGGGTGGGAATCTGCACTCTAATAAGTTTTTTTTTATGATACTGTTGATGGTAAGGTGACATTTGAGAAATTATTTAATTACAACAACAATAATACCTGGATTTATGTATTGTTCTTGCTTACTATAAGCAAGACAATTATATAAAAAAAATCTATGGGCCCAAAGTTATATTTTAAAACATGACCTTTTTTGGGAAACATACACATTGAGTTGGAGTTGTGAGGGTGAAAGAGGAAGAGAAATGAATTTGATCAGAGTTTGGGGGAAATGTCTTCACCTTGCCCATAATTATGAGTTGTTTCTTTCCTTTCAGGGTAATTAGCCATACTTTGGCAAAGAGAATTAGAGAACTTTGCACTTATTCATGACCTGGGGATGAAAAGACAACCTCTAACAAACAGAAACAAGGTGGAAAGAAAATTATTCCCGTTTACTTAGATATGATTACCTTTTATCAGAGAATATTCATAATTTGGTAATGACATTGGTCATTAACTGATTACTTCCTTAGTGGGTTCCACTGTCATGTGAGTGGGAAATAGTGATGTAGAAAGCTTGGAGAGGGGGAAGGATATGAAAGCAGTTCTTGCCAAGGCAGCGAGGAAGACATAACTATACGGGTGGCATTTAGAATCAAGGGATTGACAGTGAGTCCCCCTTTGGAAGCTTGAGATCTTACTGCTGCATATAGATCTTGGCTAGCCTCTGACTGCCACCCCCTCCTTCTACAGACCAACAATGTTATCCATTCTCTCATGCAAACATTGTTTTCTTCCCTGCTTTACCTATCCTATGTTCCTTACAGTCTAATACATCAGTTCTCTCAGTAAGCAGATGATATTCTTGTGTTTTTTTTCCAACTTCATCTTGCATTTTTGCTTAAATTGTCTGGATTAAAGAATACAGAATAAGTCTCTAGATAAATTCAGCATGTTCCTGTGTAATCTACCTTGCTCAGTTAAGATTTCCTCATAATAAAAAGAATAGCCAAGTACTTCCTTCTGTATGTGCATTCATTTCTCTCCAATGCACTAAGAAAACTTTTTTTTTTTTTTCTTACGATAGCCAGTTTTGGTCTTCACCTTTTTCAAGAGTTGAAAAACAGAACAGACTTAAAAACTCCACACAGAATAATGATAAAGTGGCAAAAACAAACCATAAAAGAACTATTTAAAGATCTGGATAGTTTAGATTAGTAGCAAAGCAGATTCAAGGTTGCACAAAAGCATCTAGTACCTTGTGGTCAAACACAACCACCTAATACGTTTTTTATAAATGACATCTGGGAGAATGAAGAATGAAACCAATTACAATTTCTAATGGAACATTTGATCTAGTCAATGATTCTGAGGCATGAAATGCCTTCAAGAAGCTTTCTTCTCCGCTGGAACCTAATTTTACTGGACCCATTTTACTCTATATGATGATGCAGATGTCCTTTATGGCTTCTTTGAGGTCAAAAAGGCATTGCTACGTGCTGTTTAGAAGTAAGTTTCTTTCTAAATAAGATCTGACTGGGTCATTACCCAGAGCAATAATTGGGTCATCAGGGATAAGATGAGCTCAAAATGAAAGAATTATTCACTGGCTAAAGATGATAAGCCACTAAGGCAAAATCAGCAAAGACCACAGATTGTGTCACCAGAATTAGGCTTTTCTCTTATTTAAACAGAAGGGAGAATTGACCATATATGACTCTTTTAATAACTGTTTTAAAAAGAAAATAAAATTTCTATTATTGTCAACCAGCCAACAGTTAAGAAGAAATGATATGTGTATGTAGAGAGAAAACAGTATTATTTATATAAAACTATCTAAACATGGCTATGAAGGAATTGGGCTAATTTAAATAAATTTTAAAATAAAAGCATTTCTATTTTCTAAATGAATAATTTGATTTGATTTGGCATATAAAACATGAACAATTTTTTAACACATGTAATTATAATAAAATAAATTCTTTGTAAATAGGCATTTTATTTAAATGATACAGAAATATTTTTATCATCTGGGAAGAAAAATTATTACCATCTCATTTGTATTATTTTTATTTTATATTTTAAATCTAAAAATAGAAGAGCAATGTGTTTTTGTATTTCAATTGTTAAACTGCCAAAAATAAAACTTTAATTGAGGCAGTTTAAGGGATTAGTTGCTTTTCTTTTTCTTCAACACAGAAAGCATTTGTTATCGGCAGAAAATAATGAAAATAACAGCTCTATAAATGCATATTTTATTATTTGGAGAGTTTCATTAAATATATGTTGTCACACAAGGAATGTATCTAGCTTCCTATTAACAGAATTATATTAAATATTACAGTAACATGAATAGTGTTTTCTCATCTCAGTATTCAAGGGTATGCTTGCAAAGCACACCTATTCATGCGTCCTAGTGGGTAAGTATGATGGATATGGTAAGAATTTACCATTAGATTTTTTGAATTCATATTCAGGAAATATAATTGGAATCTTTCAGTTAGGTTAATAATTGGTTGCTTGAAATCTATAGCAAAATTGTGCCCACAAAAGACTATTTAAATCTATAATTTAAATGTAAAAGGGAATCAGTTGAGCCACTATGAAAAAGTGGATTTAATATTTACAGATTGTGAACACAGTTTAGGGTAATCAATTGTCCTAATTTGTCCAGGACTGATGGATTTCCTAAAACACAAGGGTTTCAATGGCTAAAGCCAGGACCATCCCTGGCAAACTGGAGAAAATGGTCACCCTAATACATGCTGTTGTATTGTCAATCAGCGAGCTAGACAAGATGCCTTAATGAGCCAATTAGTTAGGAATCATCTTTACTGTGGCGGGTTCAGAGCAGAGTACCTCTGTCAAATTCTAAACAACCAGAGGAAGGAGTATTCCCTTTTTATATCCTTCTAGGTCTTTGTGCAAGTTATTTTTGCAGACAGCTTGTAACCTTGAGTATATACCATATCTAAGAAACACATATCTATACAGACAATTTGTAACCTTGAGTACATATCATATCTATACAGACATCTGCATCCTTGGATACATAATGAACAAACACGTGGCATGAGAATATGGGAATTATTATCAGTATCAGCGTATCAGCCCCTTTAGATGGCTAGCTTGCAAGGTCAGACAGTTAAGTTTATCTTTTCTATTATTATGCTAAAAATTTTTTTTTACAGAATAAGAGACCATTTAAAAATAACATAGTTGACTTACAGAGCAAGGGACTATCTAAAAATAGTAGAGAATTTCAAATAGCAGTTTCAAACAGCAGTTTTTTCAAAAGAGAGGTCATTACTATGCTTCAATGCCATCTGATGGCTGACCTGGAAAGAGCAAACCTACCCTTAAATCCAACTAGAGATAGCACTGAACCATTTCTACCATTTCATAAAGTTCTTCATTGTATTGAAGGAAGGGAACAGGATTTCAGATCTTTTGGGGAAAAGCACCAGAGCAGTAAAAAAAGGATGTTAGATTGTAAGTGTGAAGGAAATGACTTGATGTTATGAAATCAAGGAAAGAAAAAGTCTTAAGAAGAAAGGAGAGGTTAAGAATGCCAAATGCTTTAGAATTTTAGGTAATATGACTATTAATGATTTTGATTGAATTTGGTAACATGTAGACTCTTATGAGAGTAGTTTCCTTTGTAGTTTTGGGGATGAAAGGGTGACTAGAGTGGGTTTGAGAAAGAATGGGGCGAGAATAAGTGAACCCAGAGTGTGGTCTGAGGACTGAAGTTAATACCATGTATATTTCACAAAATGTGGTAGTATTTATTGGTTATTATCAAATGGGCTTTACTTAAGAATATTGTATGTTTATGAGTTCAAAGAATTCTTTATAAAAACCATGCATAACTATAATTTGTGCTTTTTCTAATAAAGTGGGACAATTCTGCTGGGCTGTGTTGCTCTTATAAGCAGGCTATGATCTCTATTATGCAGTTATAATGAGATGACACACCCATGTCTCTTGTAAAAGTAATCCAGCTATGACTAGTCAGGGGTTTTCCCTTAAAAGCTTCTTTACTATGGGATCTGGATCATTATTGTTAACAGAATATCAGTCTTGGCTCTGGCCTGTCAACATGTAATAAAAAAAAGTTTATTTTCATTCTTTTATTCAAACATCTTGGTTTTAAATTATAGTCAGAATAATTTAACAGTGATGATAGTTATGTTATTGTATTAAAGATGCTAAATAACAAAATCACAGATGAGTATGCTTTTATCTTTTTTTCTACAACCCTAAATTTCCATGTCAACAACTTCAGTATGTCTTAAGTACCTAATGTGCACATTACATAGTGATCCATTTAGGTGTTGAGTGGGGTAGAAGGGGAGGGAAATAAGGTAGATCCTGAGCTGACTCTGGCTATAGAATGGTCCATATTCAAACATAGGTTATAATTTTTTTAAATTGGGAAAAATTAAAGTTGTTTTCATTTTTGAATATAAACCAAATCTGCAAATAAGCAAAGCAAAAGACAGACAGGTCAAGATTATAAGTAAAGGGGTGCTATTGAAACAAAATTTTTGTACTGGAACCCAGATTTTTTGTCCACCAGAACTGAAGAATGAATCCACGGACAGAGAGTGATATAGCAAAGGTGGAGATTTATCGAAGAAAAAGTACAGACTCCCACATGAGAGGAAAAGAGTCCCACAGGATGTACTCCCACATGGGGAGGGGAAAAGGGTCCTACTGAGTTCTATGGCTTATAAAGGCTGCAGATCCTGGTGCCTTGATATCCTCTCTGATTGGTCACTATTCCCTTAGACTGGTTACTATAGTAACTCCTGGGCTCAAATGTTGATGAGGTTCTCTCTCTCCCCACCCCCTTCCTTATTGTTTTCCTATTCCCTTTGGGCTTTCTTTTTCTTCTGGATGAAGGGCTTCCTTCTCTTTATTTTGTAAATATAGACCTTTTGCTGTTCCCCAGCTCCCTCATTCTATGGAAATGTACCTGCCTGGCAGCTCCTCAGCTTCCCCTATTCTATGGAAATATAACTTCTGCTACTTTGCAGCCCTGTGCTTCCTCCATGGTTCCCTTAATTTCCAAAATTTCTCAAATATCCTAAACCTGTCCTATTTTATCCCTAAAATTCCTGTTTCACTATTCTAGGATGCCTTCTTTGGTTTCTTTTAAATTACAGTTGATGTTCAATATTATTTTATATTAGCTTCAAGTGTACAACATAGTGGTTAGACAACTATATAATTTACAAGGTGATAATCCCCCTGATAATTCTACTACCCTCCTGGCACTATACATAGATATTATAATATTATTGACTATATTCCTTATGCTGTACTTTACATCCCCATGACTAATTTATAACTGCCAATTTAAACTTCTTAATCCCTTCACCTTTTTCATCCAGGCACTCCTACTCTCTCCCATCTGACAACCCTTGGTTTGTTCTCTGTACTACCTAGGCCCATTCATGTTGTTACAAATGGTAAGATTTCCTTTTTTTGGGCTGAGTAATATTGCATTGTATATATGTATAGCATCTTCTTTATCCAGTCATTATTTGTGGCCAATTGGGCTTCTTCCATATATTAAGCCTCCCTTGTTCTTTACAGAAGCAAGCCCAGTTTCACAGTCTCAGTGGCCAGCGTGGAGTGAAGAATTTCTTAGGCAATGGGACCCAGAGCTCCTGGCTTGGTACCTTTTCTACTATTTTATTGTGAGAGAATCATATTAACTATTTAATATCTACCATATCAAAACATTTTTAGAGGTAACACTTAAATTTGCTTTTAGAAAAGCTAATTGGGGAATGAGACAAGAGTGAATGACAATCTAATCAGAGCAACAACATACAACACAGGAATTGGAGAATGAACACAAGGGTGGTAATAGGACATTAGTATTGTGTGAAGAACTTGCCTAAAACCAGTGAAACTAATCACCTAGGGAGGGAAGGTTCTTATTCAAATGCAAATTCTGATTGAGGAAGTCTCCAAGATTAGGTGGATACCACTGATGCTGGAGGCACAGACTTTTGAGTAGTGAAGGGCTGAATGCTTAGAGTAAAATGGGTAAAACAGTTTTAGAGAAATTTGTGAAGAGTCCTGAAGAGTTAGGTTTTTAAATGTGGACATTGGAGCACCTGTTGATGAATTTAGATGCACTGCCAGGAAATGTCATAATTTTATGAATAGCCATAAATAAATAGACAACAAAAGGATCCTACACAAAAGGATGGATTTCTGAGAAATTTAAAAGACTTGATAGGATTTGGAGATATATAAAATATATTTGAAGTCAAGGAAATAGTTGATAAAATACCAAAGTTGTGAGATAGGAGGAAGTGAAAAATATTTTCATTACAAAAAATTGGTAAGCAAAGAGAGTTGATGGATGGTAAAAAGTGATACTTGGGAATACAGCCCCCATTGTATCTAGAGATATGCTAATATCATTAATAATATTGGTGGAAAATCCAGCCTTTGACTGATTTGATAATTATGTACATACCAAAATAAGGCGAGGAGTTTGGGGGAAAAATTAAATGGTAGATTTTTGAAAGGCTGCTATTAAGAACTGCAGAGTGAAGGAATAAATGGAAATGAATGGAAATGAGAACTTATATGCAGAAATTGATATGGAACTTCTAAATCAACATATAAACATTTCAGGGCAGAGAGCAAACAAGCTTCAATTGAGGTTTTATTCATAAGACATCAGCTAGAGTGTGCCATTCAAGCTACTTACATAATCACAGTCCAACACTTCTGCTGCATTTGCTATTCATGTGGCTCATTTTATTATGGCAAAGTAGGACCAGCACTTTTGGTGATGCATTAATTCTGTGTGTGTGTGTGTGTGTGTGTGTGTGTGTGTGTGTGTGTGTTTCTCTTTAAATTAAAAATGCCCTACCTGCATTTAACTCTGAAAGGATTCTGATTATGAAGTGACTCTACTGGGTGTTTTGATGATAGAGGCTTGAACTGTTAAAATATCTTTTTGTTCCTAGTGCTGAAAATTCTGTAGTGGTGCTGTGGCAGAAACCTTTGTCTTTCCTTTTTCTATAGCTTTATATTTTTATTTACATAAATGTCCAGTTAAAGACTGTTTCTTCCAGTTTCCCACATGGCAAGTATGGTCAGACAACTAGGTTTGGCCAAGTGATACAAGTAGAAGTGATTTATGAAACTTCTTTAAAGTGTAGTAAGGTCGTGCCCCCTCCTGCAGTTTCTTTCTGTATCTGCTGATTGAAACATGGACATGGTGGTATACCATCTTGGGCTGTATAGAACATGAGTGTGATTTAGCAGGATAGCAGAACAGTAAGATGAAATAAGCTTATCTTCCCTGTTTCCTTGAGTTGCTAGTAACCTACACACTTAGATTCTTTCATGAAAGAGAAATGTATTTCAATCTTATGTATTGGAGGCTGTATTTGCAGCCAAATTTGTATTCAGATGAATACAACTAACTTTGAGAGAGGTGTTTTCAAAATCCTAATGCACCTCTAAACCTTTCTCCCTAAGAAGGAACCTTGTCATCTATTTCCATGGGAGTTAACTATTAGAGCATCCTTTACATTTGCCTTTGTGCCTAACCTGTGTAGACTTGCTCATCCATCCTTCTCTCAGATGAGGAAAACCAAATATTTTTCTTCTCACCAAAACCCGTTCTTCTACTTATACACTCAATTATGTCCCTTCTTAATTTGTTCAATGACATAATCTAGCCATTATCTCTTTTTTGCACAGGGTCCTTCATTCTTGCTTTCAACTAATTTCTTTAAACATGCATAGTTCTTCTTAAATTGGATAATGAAATCTTCAGTTGATATGTTGTGGTACCATGTCTCATTTTCTTTTATGGGAAACTATTGAATTTCCTTTTTACTTAATCTTTAAATAGTGCCTTACCACAAGTCTTCCATTCTAATTATATTATTGAAACTGCTTTTTTAAAAGATCATCTTTTGGTTCCCCCATCTCAGATTATCAAAACAATAAATTTTAATAAGAAGAAAGTATAATTCATAAATGTATATTTAATAAATATTATAGAATAGTAATAAAATTATAAATATTAAGATATGCGTCAAATATTGTATATCTATAAAAAAAGCATAATTTGCTAATTAGACTGGATAGCTGAAGGACCTTTTGGACATCATTATGGATATCTTTCCATATGAAGCCACAGTGGTGGGGAGTGAGGCAGAGGCAGTTAGGGGTGATCAGGCAGGCAGGCAAGCAGTTAGGGGCATCAGGCAGGCAGGCAGAGTGGTTAGTGGCTATCAGGCAGGCAGGTAGATTGGTTAGGGGTGATCAGGGAGGCAGGCAAGTGAGTGGTTAGCAGCCAGCAGTCCTGGATTGCTAGAGGGATGTCTGACTGCCGGTTTAAACCTGACCCAGCAGGGATCCCTATGGGATTGCGCCTAAACTGGCAGTTGGAAATCCCCAGAGGGGTCCCAGATTTCAAGAGGGTGCAGGCCGGGCTGAGGAACCTCCCCATCAAATTTCATACATTGGGCCTCTAGTAGGTATGTAATATACTATTTGCTATATAGTTTAATATTTGGGATATATATTTTTTAATAAATATTTGGTGTATATTATATAAAGATACACACTAAATATTTTATACAGGACATAAAATTGTAGAATATGTATTATTCTATAGAATAAAGAGCTAATATGCTAATTAGACAGATGGCTATGAAACAACCTTCCAAAATGACCAGTGGGGGGTGGGGCCAGTGAGCCTGCACTGCCAGGCCAGCCACGGTGGTCCTGGCACCTCCCTAGAGGCAGGGCTGGGTGCCACCATGGGGCTTCAACCTCCCACCACCTGTCCCCCAGCCAGCCTGGCCCTGATTGGTTCTCCCAAACCAATAGGCAGTGGGCAGGGCCAGTGCTAAAGAGCAGTGAGCCTGGTTTCTGGTTGAGTGGCGCTCCCCCCTCCCACCGCTCACCCAGAAGCCAGGCTCACTGCTGGCAAGTACAGGGGCCAGTGGAGGGAGCCTCTCCTGCCTCCATGGCATGCAGGTGGTAATCCAATTCCCGGAAGAAATTTGCCAAGGATCATTTGTCAAATTAACTTTTTCAGCTCAATTGACATTTGAACAAGAACATCATGTTGATAACTCTGATGGAGTCATAGGGTACCACATGTGAGATGGGTGACAAAAATGGAGCAGGAAGCAACAAGGGAAAGAGCCTTAGGTCTAGAAGCAGAAATGCATCAGATGAGACAAATGGTTACTCAGAATTCCATCTATGATTAGAGACTAAGAACTAGAGCTTCCTTTTTACATGACTCTTGGTTAGCAGTCACAAGTACAGAAGGTCTGGATTGTGATTCTTATCCCATCTAGGCCACATACTGATTATTTACCTTGCACAGGCCGCCAGTTGTAAAGTGGAGGTAATATTATTGTTTTGCTTACACCAGTGTAGCTTAAATACCCAGTTATGTAGTAAATGCGCTTCAGAGCTGTAAACTGCAAATCTGAGGCAGGTTGCATTTTTCCAAAGGTGGCTGTGCAGCATCTCCCATCCCACCTGCTCTTTGACAATGGGATCTTGCTACTTTCCTTTCAGGAGTTAGGGATCTCTATCTGCCCCCATCCTTGAATGGGGATAGGCTTATGACTACTGCAACTAATAGAGTATGGCAGACTTGATGCTATGTGACTTTGAAGGCTAGGCCATGGGAGATAATGAAGCTCTTGCCTTATTTTGGGGACGCACTTATGAGAGCTCTGAGCTATCACGTGGAAAGTCCAGCTACCCTGAAGCTGCAATGTTTTGAAGAAGCACAGATCATATGAAGAGGCCATGTGTAGGTGCTGACTAAAGATGCCTCCAAATGATTCCAACCCATCAGCAGCCATTCTGCACTTCTCAGCAGAGGCCCTGGTCACTGTGGAACATAGATAAGCCATACTCACTGTTCTATGTCCAAATTCTTTCACCATAGACTCTTTCGCCCTAATGACATAGTTATATAATTCTTATTTAAAGTTTGGGATGGTTTGGTATGCCGTAAATATGATCATAACAAAATTTAAGATATAATAATCATTATTAGTATGATTGATTGGCATAAAAAAAAGACACTGAGGCCACTTGATATACTGTCTGACAGAAAGAAAAGGTGAGTGATTTGGAAGCTACAGTTGGAAGTAAAAGGAATTTGGTGTCATTAATGATTTTTTCAAGAGGGAGGTTTCAGGACAGAGAATGTCTATGGATACTTATTCTGTCACAAATAAGAGACCCCCTTCCCCTGGCATCTGCTGGGATCATGAGACTCACTGAGACACTCTGGCCTTGGTCTTTAACAGTGAACCTCCTCGAGGTGTGGCTGCCCCAGGCCCCAGGTGCTTTCCTTGTGTCTCTGCCAGACTGAACATCGTGAGCCAGCACACCCAACTGTCGCCCTGATCCAGAGCAGCTGTCTAATTACAATTTTGTTATTATTAATTACAGAGTAGAAAATCATTTGTAATTAGCTCAGCCTAAATCATAGTTTAAACAGCCAAAAATTACATTACAAACTGAAGTGTAATTAAAGCACTACACTAAAGTGTTTATTTAAACCCAGTTTAGTTGCTGCAAATTTTTCAATCAGCTTCTCAGGCTCATACATAGATTTAATTAGTCTCTAGTACTGACAGTTTAGTGCATTTATTCATTAAGCTTCAATATTGCCAAACAAATGTAAACAAAATATAGACAGAGATGCTTTAAAGGGGCAGTCACGAAACATCTGGGTGAGATAATGAGGCTGGGAAAGATGTGCATGCTAATGAGCCTCCCAGGCTGCTGGAGGAGCAGAGGGCTCTGGGAAATGGAGCATCACAATACTGAGTACATCCTCAGTGTAGGTTTGTGCTGCTGGTTAACTGGAATGGTCCTGTGGGGTGGGGTAGGGTGGGGTGGGGCCGAAGTCAATTTAATTCGATTCCTACTGTTGCTGCAGGTACCACTCAATAGCATCCTGGATGGAGCCAAAAGAGAACATCCTACTCAACCAACCTCTGGGGCTCTCCATATCTTTCTAAGAAGCAGAAGAGCTTATAAAGGGATTTTCAGGAAGAAGTAGCTTCTTTCTTGAAGGGTTTAGAGAAAGTGATCTCTGTGGTGATAAGTATCATGCACATTCCAAAGAATAAATTTTCTATTCAAGGACTATTGTTTAGAAAACTGTCCTTGCCGCACATGCAAAACTGCCTGCGCATACTTCTAAATGAGTTAAAGATTCTTAAAAGCACTCTTCATGGGAGCCCTGCACATTCGTCAATAGGACTTGCATTTCTCAACATGTTCTTGGTAGTTCCTTTTAAGTGCCTTCAGAATCACCTCATCTTTTTTTTTCTTTTTTTTTTTCTGGATTGCCTTCATACCCTTCAAACTCATTTCTGTTGTTCCCAAACCATTTTTCTCCTTTTTTTCATCCTATAGTCAGAATTATTCCTCTAGAATGTTAGCTTCTTTTGTCAATCCTTTGCCCTAAACTTGATGGTTGTAACTTAATCCCTCCAATGTTGAGAAGCTGAAACCTCTCACTGGAGGCCTCTGGGCTCTGGCCAGTCTCTGCCATCATCTCAGAGCTTTGCCTTATGCCTTCACTCTTTAGGATTCCCTACAAGCATTGAGCTATCTTTTGCTTGCATACCTTTTGCACATGTCATATATTGATAAGTAGCTGATTTTCTTGCCTTTGCTTGGCCAAATCCTATGCATTATTCAAAATTCAGCTCTGGAAATATCTGGAAGCTCTTTCTGATAATCTTATTCTGTTCCTCATTTTAAGTTAACAACTTCTAGTAGCATGTACTGATCCAATTTTGGGAAAGAGTTTGTTCTGCTTAACTTGGCTAAAGTAATACTCTTAATGAATTTCAACATTTTCATGGAATTGCTCTTAGAGTAAGTCTTTGGTATTACCTCACTGGCCTAGATTGAGGAATGCCATCAGAAACAACCCAGTGAGGCTTGTCATACCATTTGTTGTAAGAATAATTTGTTCATTACACAACTTGACATCCTCCTTCCGAGAATCACTGAGAGAAGTTGTTTTCAGGTTCTCCTGTTTGTTCAGAATTGTTTTGATTCCTTCTTTGTGTAGAAAAATCTAGACTAAAATTCATGCCATATTCAGCAAATGAATAACATTTCAAAATGTGCTGTTCACATATTTATTTTTATGACTTCTCTCTTACTTTCATTTCCCTTTTGTTTTAATATTTTGTGAACTTATTTTCATATATTATTATTAAAGTAATATGTACTATATTATTAAATATGAAATTATGTATTTAAGAATCCACCTTACATATGTTTAGGACAAGGACAGGTATAAATGAAAAAGGTATAGAAAGGAAAGAGAGAAAAAGGAAGAAAGAGAGAAAAGGTAGAAGAAAGAAGAAAAAAAAATAAGCTCTTTGAACTTAATCCAAATGTAGAGTCCCATATGGCCAGATCTCTTAGAGGAAAAGCTAATAAATTAGTATCATCCTCTATTAATAATGAGTAATACCTTCATATATATTATATATATGCTCTTTCATACAATTTTCACTCCCACAAATGTTTACAGGACATTCAGTATCATTATCATCAGAGATCATTCAATTGAGTGATAGGATGTACATATGAAACACCTTGAGAACCCCCAAATTGGACAGATTTCAGTAATTCCAGATAGTACCTCCATTATGAAAGGAAGTCCATCTGCTGTGTACATTTGTTTGTGCAGGATGGTTGCTCATTAATAAACAAAATCTATTCTAACTTATGATGTGATTGCCCCAAATTGGGGGATACAATTCAAGATCATCATTGAACTTATTATTTTAAAATTTCCCCATTTTTACTTTTCCCTTCCTTTTCTCTTATTTGAAATGAATTCAGGGCCATTATAAAAACCTGCAACCACTTTCAGCAAATCAGCTGCTTCCACCAAAGTTCTTCACACCCTGACAGTGAATTGTTTGAAGTTTTCTAGGTTATAAAAAAGTCAGTCTTCAAGAAAAAGACATCAAGTTTTCTTTTGAATATTCTTTTGCATTTCTTTTATATTGTGAATTTAAAGTGGAGGATGAAAATTTAGTGGATGAATATAATATTATTATTATAATGACAGTTGAGAACAGAAAATTCAAGTCAGTAAGTGGTCTGCAATTTCATCCTAGGAATTGTGGTAGAAGCTAGTCTTATACATTAAACAGCTTTGCCTCTAAAAATAGCTCTCCTTTCTTCCCCTAAAATTCCTCAGAGGATAAAACTCATCATGCCATAATTGGATATAAAGCTTATTATACAAACACCTTAGAGAGAAAGACCTGTTTTCTTAAATTCATGCTAATATAAGCAAGATAAATATCTCCTATCTCTAGGACCACAGTTAGGTACTGAAAGCTGAGACAGCATACCTCTGGGTATAAATCTGCGTTATATTCCAATGACCGATGGAATATAAATTTACAGTGCTCCTTCTTTCCTCCTTTTGCTTAGAAGCCATCAAGGATAAGAACTAATCTACCAGTGCTCTAATGGCAGAAAAGGATGAGAGTCTGGCACATTCAGAACTGCCTGCTGCTACCTGGAGCCACTCTCACATTGTGTGATGATTCAGAGACTCGCCAACAAGCCCCATCAGTCCCAGTCTTGATAGTTTTAGAATTGTATTTACTTGGGGGTCAGATATCTGGAAAGAAGAATTACACCAAAGCTGAGATATCCCACCACTGCCAAGAGATCTGAGTTCTCTTCTCTGAGAAGCAGGAGTGGGATATGCTCTCAAAAGGACAAATCCTGGATTTGTTATCACTGGAATCCTCCAAGGCCCCTTTATTCCTGGAGATTCGATGCTATTCACATCAATCCTTCCGAAACACAACTCTGCTTGTGTCACTTCTCTAGTTATCAGACTTTAATGGATGAAGTTCTTCTTAATATGCCTGATTTTCTGGGCATGCTCCAATTGCTTTTAGAGCCCATGGCCTACTTGGGAGGGGTCTCTCCTCCTGTTCCAGCTTACCTCTTTCTCTTTCTCGTTAAGGGCTGTATCCTCAACTGTTGACCAGAATCTTGCTCCAATCTCAGTGAACCACCCAAAATGACAAGGCCCGATTCAAGCATTCATTAGTACTATGGCAGGTCCCACTTAGTTATAGACCTCTCCTATCTTGGGCCTTGCCTTTGAATTTCCACTGTAGCACTGTCTTCTTGTACACTCTTCTTCTATGTGTGCGTGTCATCTGCTTGTTTGCTCTCAGATCCATTTTCCATCCTTTCCTGACTCTTTTCTGTATTACAAGGTACTAGGCCATGCTAACTACATTTCTTAGATTCCAAGGTCCACTGGCTTCCACCTGAGACAAGTTAAAGCAAGACAGCATTACTGGATATTGGAGGAAAGAAGGAGCCAGGCTATGTGTACCTATCTTTCTCTGCCATAGGTGGCTGCCATTCCAACATAATCACAGCTCTTGCTGCAGTTTCAGTGCATAATAGATAACCGTAACTCATTGGCTCAGGTAAACACATCTTCTCATTTTGTCTCTTCTACCCTCGGGGTGGTAAGGAGTTCATGCTGTAGATCTTCTATCACTTGCTTCACCATAAGGTTTTCCAGGGCTCCCAACTCTTTGGGAACTCTTGATTATTCTCCTCCTAATTATTGAAACCAGCTCTTAGTGACTGGTTATTTAGCAAGTGAGTCTTATTTTATAACGAATAGCAAAATAATTCATTAACCTTTTTCATTAAATGCTATGAAACACAACATCTCAGGTCTACAAAATGGTAAACAAAAGAGGAATGTGTTTTTGGACCTGCTGCTGATGTTGTTGGAAAATCAATCTCTCATGAGAAAAAGCTTCCAGCAATATAGATTGTTTGAACTACTTACCATTATGTCAAATTCACTTTAGTATCTGCAAACAGACATACTGTATGAATACTGAGAGAAGCACTATTTTTTCTGTTTGCAAATAAAGGCCTAAAGTTGTATAGATTTTTATAATCAATTAAGCCTTATAATTCAATAAGGTGCCCTTTATTTAACCCTTAAACACTTGATTTCTTGGGTCAAGTTGTGTCTCTGTCATTTAAAAACATAAATTCACACATGTTTCACTGCATCAAGACATAACTAACTATGAGGAAACTTTCATTTTGAATGTTGATATCTCCTCATTTTTAGTTCCCTGAAGACTATGTTCCATTTCTCTTCCACTTTGAGGAATGGTGATAATTCACAGCCAGTTCAGTCAATGAAATTCCCAGAGTAAAACGTATTTTCATAAGACTTCAGCAAAATGTACCAGCTGCTTCAGTCCCAGGACAAATTAGGTGCAAACTATATTTTCAAATTATTGAGGTTGAATAGTCAAGGATCTGGCTAGATATTCTGTGTATATTGGTGAGCACCGAATAGATGACTGAATGGGAATAGAGGTGTGTTCCATTGGTAAGTGTTGACCAAGAGGACAGAAGGAAAGATGCTTGGGCTTCTTTCCTGGAAGTGTTGTCTGTTACTCCTCAGAATAGTTCATCATGCCATGGGCTCCTTGCCACTCTCCAGGTAATAAAAAAAGAGCACCATGCATTTAATCATTCACTTATTCAGATTCTCCCTTCCTAATCCCCTCCCCACCTCCTGCCAATGACTTGGAAAGGAGGGCCTACTCTCTCCATGGTCATATAAAAATATTTTGTAACAGAAATACCTTTTTTATATGTAAATCTTGTCCAACCACTCTAGTGATGTAGTCATAACTCCTGATGGTCTTATGTACAGGGCTGACTTTCAACTGTGATGTTCCCATGCATCAAAAAGGTAATACCCACACCAAGCCAATTACTTAGTATTTTGACTATCTCCTACCCTTGTCAACACATTTAATTAATGAGTTCCTAAAATGTGCCAGGCATTGTGCTGGTAATATACTGTTAGATAAGACATACATAATTCATAACCCAACATAGAGAAAACAGTATTAGCAAATAATACAAAAAAAAGCATGATGATTGTTTTGAGAGGGAAAGGGTGAGCATTGTGGAAGCACACTGCAGATAGTTAATGTCACATGGGAAACAAAGAGGTCTCCTTGAGTAAGTAACATTCAAGATGAGATCTGAGGTATGAATGGAAGTTATCTAACAAATAGTATGTTGTCTAAAATATGTATTTTGGAGCAATGGTGGCAGTTCTAGTCAGAGGGAAGAGCATGTCCCAAGATGTGACAGAAAGAAACAGTGATGAAAGAGTTCAGAAAGACTGAAGGGGACACAGAAAGGTAGATAATCACCAGATGAGGTTAAAGAGGAGGCAGAGGCAGGACTCTTGAATAGGCTTGTAAAATAAGTTGTGAAGTTAGAGAGAATCCTAATGTCAAAATTAGATTTTTTAAAACCAAAGATTGTCATGCTTAGAAGATCTTTCTGTGAAATGAAAAAAAAAATGGTTTTCAGGATTTTTGGGAGTGGGGAGATAAGAAATATCTATGACTGCAATCCAAATAAAACAATTGGCCATGTTTCAGGCTGAATTTTGGTAATCAAGATGGAGAGAAATGGATGTATTCAAGAAGTATTTAAGCTAGCTGGCATAGCTCAGTGGCTGAGCATCAACCTATGAACCAGGAGGTTACTGTTTGATTCCTGATCCTAGGGCATATGCATGGATTGAGGGCTCCATCCCCAGGGGTGGGAAGTGTGAGGGGTCAGAAGGAGGCAGCCAGTCAATGATTCTCTTTCATCATTGATTTTTCTACCTCTCCCTTTCTCTCTTCCTTCCTCTCTGAAATCAATAAAAAATATATGTTTTTTAAAAAGGTATTTAAGAGAAGGGCCATTTGTTACTTATCATACATTGTGCAGCTTGAATACTTTTTTTTCCATATACATATACTTTCTTTGTTCCCCATATATTCTGATCCCCAAAGACCCATTGTTCATCAAAGGGCAAAACATTTGAAATTATACTAATCTTGGAAAAAATCCAGGATATTTTATATTTACAGTTATAGTCTCAATTTTATTATAAGTCTCTAAAAGGCATATGTCATGCCTTGTCTCCCATTACCTTGCTGTGCATATATTACATGCTCAATAATGTGCCTGAGTGAAATCCAACAGCTGAGCAGTCTAGACTCAGAAGGCAGATGTTCTGACTTACTCTTATATGAAGTGGTGCTAGACTGTTTGCTGTGTATATCCTTTTTTATGACCTGGATCGAAATATACTCAGTAGGAAGTGATAAACAATGTGGTGTTTCTGGAATATCTTGAGTCTGATGACCCCTTGACCAACACTGAGTTCATCCAGTTTATAAACACATTTGTCCTTAGGCTATGTCTGAGAGACAAAGGGCCTTCGTTTAATATGAAGCTGATGTTATTGATTTTTCTTCCACACATAGTGGGGATGCCATGATAACCCAGACCTTATATTTATTAGCCCGACTAATCATTAGTAGTGGTTGAACTTCAGCAAGTTCGGGGCTTTGGTTGAGTTTCAAGGACTCCGGCCTGGATGCTTACCAGGAGAGTACACACACTAGGAAAAGCACTGCTTCTTATTCCTCAACTGCTTTCTTAGTGATGTTTGTTTTCCTTTCTGTTCAAGTATAATCCCATAATTACCTCGTTTATAAATTCCTGTTCTATTTTTTTTGTTTATTCTGAAGTTTTAGCCTAATTAGTTCCAGAGAGCTCTTAAACATAAATATTCATTTTTATTACTGTAAAAGGATAAAAAATATTCTTTCAAATAGTTTCCAATGTATGGTATGGTATATTAGAAAGGACTTGTGGCCACATACTACAGTTTGAAGATAGTTTTAGTATAAAGTTGGGCAAATGGCTTATATTTTCAGCTTTTGTTCCCCCCCCCTCTTTTTTTTTTTTTTTTTTTTTTTTTTTTTTTTTACTAATTAGGAATAAAAATAACCTATTAATATTAAATGACAAAACTCATGTAAAATGTTATTTTTTTTGTATTTTTCACATAGTCTGGCATAGAATAAATGTTTAAAAAATACTAAATCCACCATCCTATTTCATCTTATTTTCAACTGAAACTATCTGATGCTTCTTAGACTTCCAAATATAACGGCCTAAAGAGCCATCTCCATAATGGATTGATTTTGCATTTCCCATAGCACTTATCACTGTCTTGACATAGTACATGTTCAATAAGCTTTTTAAAAAAATAAACATATGAAATAAACTTGTTGGTTGCCATGATGTTGAGGAGAAGCATGACCAAGGGTTTATGTTTGTTTTGTGAAGCTTATTAAATATACAAGTGGATAACTACAACAAAAGTAAAGTAGTGATTAATTTTGAGGCGAGGGAGGATGATGTGATTGCAAAAGGGAATGCAGAGGATTATGGGGTGATAGCAATGCTTGGAGTGACCTGTACAGCATACCTTGGAGATTTTGTGAGTTTGGTTCCACTGTAATAAAGTGAATATCACAATAAAGTGAGTCACACAAATTATTTGGTTTCCAAGCATACATAAATGTCTATTAAATATACAATAGCATTATATCTTAAAAAATTATATATATATATATATATATATATATATATATATATATATATATAGATATAGATATGTCTTAATTTAAAAAATATTTTATTGTTACAAAATTCTAACCATCTAAGGATGAATGTATAAAGGTGTGATATGTATATTATTGGGGTCAGAATTACTTGGTTCAATTTCTCAAGGTTTAAAAGAAGTTGAAGTCCACATGGTTCCACTAAGTTACAGTAGCTCCACTATCCCTTTGACTCTTTATTACATCATTTCCCATGCACAGAAGTTCTTTATTTTGCCAGTCCCAAAACATACTCCATTTTCTCCTCCAGGACTTATGTCATTTTCTTGTTCAAATGGACAAGAAGAGAAGGAAATACTGAACTGATTTGTTATAATTGTGAAATTGGAAGCAATTTAATTTTGCTTTTGATCATTGTAGGAGTATTGTTTTTGTCATTCATAATTTTTTTAAAGAAACATTTTAAAAAAGTGTTCTTGACAAATCCTTGATTTGAACTCTGAATGCTACATTGTCTCCATGCAGATTAATCAATATCATGCTCTTTATCTTTCTGTTGCTTTGCTAATTGCCAATGTAGTGCACATCAGCTTTGACTGGTCACAAAAGCTGAGTGGCTTTACACACTTATGGAGAGATGCACAGCCATCTTCCTCTAAATTGTGACCAGTGCCTGGTTCATCACTCGCATCAATGACTCCAACACCCTGGTAAAATGAAGTGCTTCGTTACATACCGATCATGCTTGAAAGAATATGTCTTCACCCTCTGCTCTTATAATCAAACAGAGAGTCTGTTGTCACTGAAAATTCACAAGTAATAAAGCAGGAGGTAAGGGTACATATCAGGACCATGCCTATCAGGCCTTGGCAGGGAAGTATGGCAGGTCTCCTGAGGGATAGACCAGAAGAAAAATTTTCATAGAGATGCTATGCCCAACTTCCCCCTCCATCTTATTCTCCCATTAAAAGATATAACAGTTAATTAAACCTGAAGTATTTGAACAAACTTTGAATTTGGTTTGCAAGGCTTTTGTTTTTGTTGCCACAAATATATTTCCAGAGCTGCTTCCCAGTCTTATCCGGTATCTCAGGTCACGCCCCTGTTTTATGCCTATATTTTGACTAGTGTTTCTGATATGTGTTTATTGTCAGAAAATTCTAAGCTGAATATTTTTGTTCTTTTAATACATTACATTGTCTCCCCTCCTCCAAAATCATTTTCATAAACCCCAGTGTGACTGTATTTGGAGATAGGGCCTGGGATGAGGTGATAAAGGCTAATGAGGTGGTAAGGCAGGGAGGGCCCTAATCTGATAGGGTTTGTGTACTTATAAAAAGAGAAAGAGACTCCATAGTTCTCTCTCTGTGTCATGTGAGGTCCGGTCTGCAAAGCAAGAGGAGATTTCATCAAAAACTGACCATGCTAGAACCCTGGTCTCTGACTTCCAGTCTCCAGAACTGGAGAAAATAAATGTCTGTTGTTGAAGCCATCCATCGATGGTATTTTGTTATGGCAGCCGGAGCTGACTAAGACAGTGCAATGTAGGGAGAGCCAAGGTTCTCTGCCCTCACTGCTCTATGAGCTAGATGAGCATTTGCAGCAATAAAGGTTTCTAGGGGAAGAACAGAATACTTGCCAGGTACCTTATCATATGTTTGTATAGTTCTCTAAACTTGCCTTGATAAAATAAAATACAGATGTGTGGTAAAGGAGTGAACCCCACTTTACAGACATCAGCATTAATTCTGTGTTGCTTCTTCATAGGCTTGCCAAACTGGTCCAATTAGGCTTTTCTTTGTCTAAATCAATCTATCTATCTATCTATCTATCTATCTATCTATCTATCTATCTATCATGATTCTAATTCTATGTAATAAAAGCCTAATATGCTAAGTGTCCAACTGTTGATTCAACCGTTTGGCCAGTCACTATGATGTGCACTGATCACCAGGGGCCAGATGCTCTGACTGCTAGGTTAGCTTTCTACTGGGGTCCGGCCAATTGGGACTGGGCAAGACAGGCCTGACATACCCTAGAGCCCTCCAGTGGTCCCTCCCTGGCCCCGATCATGCAACAATGAAGTCCCTTGGCCTGGCCTGCTCCCTCTTGCAATCCAGCACCCCACAGGGGATGTTGGAGAGCTGGTTTCAGCCTGATCCCCACAGGACAGGCCGAGGGACCCCACTGGTGCAAGATTCCATGCACTGGGCCTCTAGTATTACTATAATTCTGAAACATACCAGTTTTTCAGTGATGCCTAATTTTATTGTAGTGTCTTATTACCCTTGTTATTCTAGTTGTGCTTGTAATTCCTTATTAAATGCCTATATTCTCATTCATACTGTAAGCCCTATGATATGATTTGAATATATTTGACTTGTGAATTTATCCCCAATGACTACCAGAGTACTTGCCAAAGAATAAGTGCCCAGTGAATATTTATTTAATGAATGAAATTGTAGATAAATAAATTTCAATTTCATCATGACCTCTTTTGTTTTGGGGCTCAGGGTGTATTTCAGTCTCCAGTTGTCATCTCCACCAAGTACTTTTATGCAGCACACGCACTGTGTGACCTTCTGTGTGGAAGGGCAAGCGTAGGCCAGTGCAACTCCTCTCCTTGTTCTATTTTCTTAGTCAGAGTGGCTAGCTAGCCACAGTCATCTACCTTTGTGCTTTTGCTGGTATGGGCCTGGCACCAGTCTCTGTTTTCCATACTCCAGAGACAAAAATAAGGTTCTCCAAGCACTTCTTCCTGTGTCACTTTGTTTCCTTCAAAAGGATGGGGTCTCTTCTTCCTGCAATGTAGGGTAAATACCACTGCTCTCCAACAACTCTTCCTCTCTCTTGCTTGCTCATGCTCTCGCAAAAATAAACAATTAAACAAATAACCCACTCTTAGACTCTATTATATTAACCCTTTTATATCCTCAAGGTAGTATTAAGTTCATCAAACTGTATTGGGCCACTTCCTTTGCAAGTCGATCTCAGCTTGACAAGTACCTCACTATGAAATGTGAAAATAGTTGTCACTTAGTGGTTTGTTCCCAGTCTTTTTGTGATCTCAATTTAAAAAGAGATTTTTTAAAAAGCTCAATTTTTATATTTTTTCGCATTCATCAAAAAGCCCCACATTCATATCGTTTCTGAAAAATGCAGAATTCCATCTCATTTACATTCAACCTGCTCAAATATTTGAAGACAGCTATTACGTAGTCTATACCACCTATCTGTTGTCTGTTCCTCAAATATGACATTGGCTTTCAGGCCCTTCCCCGTCCTGATTTCCTCTTCTGGTCATATTCTAATTTGCCATCGTCCTTAAATATTGACCTATAATTGGACATAATACTCCAGATGTGGCTTGGTCAGAATATAGAAAGATGATTACTTCCCATAAACCAGAAATTACACTTTTATTAATGCAGTCTAAGATCCTTGGCTTTTTAGCAGCCAAATCACACTGAATTACAGAGTTGACTATAATTCAGAATAATATCCAATTTAAAGCAAGTGCTATTCCCCTGCCAGCTGAACAGGGTTTCCCATTTTAATGGACCATTTAAGCGAAAATGAGGTTAATATGTGACCAGAGGTGGCATTAGACCACCAAAGCACGTTATGCTCCTAAATTGGTTGACTAATAAGTGTCACAAATCAGCTCAAGTGAAGCTGGAAGTGTCAACTATCCCAGCTACTTGTCAACAGGAGGAGACATTGGAGTGGTGGTGGTAATAAACAAGTCATTTTTCAGAGTTATTCACAGGTATTTTGTCTGTAGGAATAGACTTAGTTATTATACAACTTCCTCTCCTCAGGTTTTAATGTGATATTTAAAATTCAACTCCCTTGAATTTTTAAAATTAACATGTCTATGATTTTAAAATACTTGCTCATTGTAGAAATTTTGGGAAAAGGCAATGTTTAAAGAAGAAAAATTAAGGTTTGTTTAGTGTCAATGCTTTCTCTTGTGAAATTGTTTTAGCAGAACAGAATAGTCGCTTGAGTTAACACTGCTTTTTAAATCACCTTTAATTGCCAAGAAATGAATGCCACTGAGTTTCTTCATCCAAAACGTACTCCCCTGAACAATGCTCAGGATGGACATGAATAATAGCTCATTGTGTAAGAATGAGATAAATCTGGCCAATAATGCGTCTGTACCTATTAGATAGAACTGTATGACACTGCCATATTTGTAAGTAAAAAGTGGTTGAATATTGGCATTCTCATCTGGTCCACTATTATAAAATTATGGCAGTCTTGCAGAGTTCATTGAATTCTGTGAATGTTTTAAGTTTTATATAAGTAGGTCCATTTGGCAGATGAATGGCAAAGACTGGAAAGAAATGAGTTGCCCACACCTATGATTTTCAGTGAGCAAAATACAAAGACCAAAATGGTCAAAATTTTTGCATAAATGTTAATGTGCAAAGCATATTTTAATACACTTTTAATGTGTTTGGTAATTGTGTTCTTGGCTAGTATATGTCTAAATATGAGCTTTGATTATTGGTGCCTGTTTTGCACTCTGTTTATAATACAGATAGTGCTGAGCAAGAACTGTAAATTGATGTTAATATCCTCAAGAGGGTTCAAATAATATAGGAGTCCCACATTAGTCCCACTCTTTTCATTTTCGGGAAATCCCAGGACTGTATGCCCATGTAAACACATTTTCAAATAGAGTGAATAAAGCCCTCTTCTCTTGATCCAAATAAAATATCTTAAGAGTAGCACAAATTTAATCACGGAGACCAATCTTCCATGTGGGCAGCACTTGAGTGAAACAGAAATACATTTTTTTTGTTGTGATTATTGCTTAGTGATCAACTGTTCAATTGAATTAGACTTCATTTTCCATTTTCCTTGCCTTTCAAGGTATAATTAAAGCCTGATGTCAACTCTCACTAGAGCTCTCATCCATAACTTCCACTTAACCACTTTTAAGAAGACAGTCAGACTTTGGACTCAGACAAGGAGGCTGCAATTCACAGCTTACTGTTTAGAAGACCCTTAAAAGCCACCCCTGGTCAATAATTCAAACCAGTGTCTAACTCCCTGTATAAGGGGGGAGAAATTAACCTTTATGCCCTCATAGCAATGTTTCCTCTAGGTAATGTAAATCATTTAGATTGGGAACATAAGGAGATAAAGAACAGATTTTCTCTCTGCACATGGGCAAAGTGAGCTGTCTAAGAAAAGACAAATCAGTCGTTCCCCATGTATTAGGCTGCACACAGAAAGACTAGCAATGCTGGGGTTAAGCCAAGAAAGCTGCTTGTTAGGTTGGCATTAAACTGAAGAGGTCAGAAGCAGCACCAATTAGCTGCAGTGACTGCCAAGAAGCAGGTTCCATGGAAAACAATGGCACGCAAGCTATTATATTAAACATTGTTTCATTACTTACAATAAAAATACCCTTCTATTTATTACCTCCGTTAATCACCTCAACAACTCAGACTGGTACTATACCTGCTTTCCACAAAAGAAACTGCATCTAGGAGAAATTCAGTGACGTACTGGGGGCTGCACAGTGAAGCTAAGAACTTAAATTCAAAACTTCTGAATCTGCAATCTGGGTGTTTCCCCCCCACCATTTTACAGCTGCTGAAATGGTCTGAGTCTTCTTCATTCTTATAGAAAGCTAGGAAGGGAAGTACCAGTGGGTAGAGAGGTTCATCTCCCTTCTCAGGACTGGATATCACAGAGCTGATAACCTTTTACATATGAGGGTGAAGCAGAATTTAATGTCAGAGGTTAAGTCAGCAATGAAGTCAGCATGACACTGGACCTGTAAGTGCAGACTTGTTTTCAGGTGGTAGAAAACTGTTACAGTAATTAGACTTTTATACAGTAATTATCCTCCCATCCTACTTTTTCATTCTCATGTCCACTCCGATTCCTGAACTGTAATCATTTTAACTCTCAAATAGTCTACATAAAGCTGGCATCAGATCCGATAGGATCAGAGCTCAGTCCCACAGACCTGCACCCCTCTGCCACTTCTGATGTCAGTTGCAGGACCAGGTTGTGACCTGCTTTTCACTGGCTGTGAATCAGAGGTTTGTGCAACCCCCTTATTTGGATTCAATTAATTTGCTCTAATGGCTTACAGAACTCAGGAAAACAGTTTACCTAGTAGATTACTGATATATTATAAAAATAATGAACTCAGGATAGGTCAGATGGGATGACTACATAAGGCAAGGTATGTGGGGAAGAAAACGCACTTGCATGCCTGTCCTCTTCAGGTTTATTAGCCTCCCACATCGCCACAAGTTCACCAGCCCAGAAGTCCTCTGAATCCTGTAGCTCATGGATTTTTATGGAGGCTTTATTAAGTACATTTGACTAAATCACTCGCAATTTGTGATGGGATCAACCACCTCCTTTTCCCTTCCCTGAGGTCCTGTTGGTGGTGTGGGGCTGAAAGTTCCAACCCTCTACTGACAGGGTTGGTTCTCCTAGCAACCAACCTTAGAGGCTTTCCAAAAGTCACCTCACTAACTAAACTCAGGTGTAGTTGAAAGGGGCTAGTCATGAATAGCAAAAGATACCCCTTTTCGCCTTTAGGACTCTGAAGTTATTTCAGGAACTTAGGACAAATCCCAAATGTTATATCAAAAGCTAGCTCTTATTGCTCTAATCACTTAGGAAATTCCAAGAGTTTGGGGGAGCTGTGAGCCAGGAACCTGTGAACAAAAGCCAAAATGTATTTTTCCTATTACAGAGCACACTATCATACAAGTGTTATAAACAAAGGTGAAATTAAGGATGAGGTTTATCCCCTAATTAAGATGAACTATTTTTTTTTTTTTTTTAGATTTATAGCCTATTGTTTTTTTCTTTACCAAATGTACAAAAGTACTTGGAAGTATAAATTTCAGAAGTCAATAGTTTTTCATCATTTTTAGGAAAAGAAGGAATTAAGTGATTTTTTTTTTTATTAACTAGAGGCCCAATGCATGAAATTTGTACAAAAGGTTCGGCCCTCCCAGCCCTGGCTTCATCCGGAAGGTTGTCTGGAAGGTCATTTGGCTGTCTGGTCTACTTAGCATATTATGCTTTTATTATTATAGATTGTTATAGATTACTGACATAGACTATGTCACTTATAGTTCAATAATTTTCCTTAAAATATGATTACCCACCAAGAATTTCATAATTTATAGTATTCTAATATATAGTTTTAAGATAAAATTCTAAAAAGTTGAAATTTCCAAGACCTGTTACTGGACTAAAGGGGTCCATTTGCCTGTGCTCATCAAAGCCCAATAAGACATAAACAGGAGCTTGCAGCAAAGGAAATAGGGGTTTATTTTTAGGAAGTGGCTCATGCCCAGAGTCACAGGTGAACTATTGCTCTAAGACCTGGTTCTGTGAGGGCGTTGAGGGGATGGTTGATATATACATTGGGAAAATCATTTCTCATGGTATCTAAGGGAGTATTGTTATAGTCTCTACTGATTGGTCAGTACTAGAGTAGGGGGCAGTTGATCAATCTGTTCCTGATGTCAGCCATGGGTCCCTTCATCAGGTTTTGCTGCTTTTCTGGATCTGGAGCTGAAACACAACTGAGGCCTGTTTCTGTATTGATTGGAACTCTGTCTCTGTGGTCAGCAGACCCAATGCTTTGTTCCTAAGATTATTTGATGTCCAACATAACCTCATTCTCCTGAAGGCTTAATGATTAAGGGAATAGTCTTGCAAGTGAGGAGGCAGATGCATCAGGGTGCTCAATGAAACCAGTCTCAATCCAAGGGGAAAGAAAGGAGAAAAGGCCATATTTAAAAGTTGAAGTTTCTACATGGTTTTACCTATAATTATTAATAATTATATATTCTACAATTAAAGTTTAATTTGATAAACATGGTTTACAGCAAACAATGTTACATAAAATGACCAAATATTATATAAAGTTTTATATACCTGTTTTTTACATTTATTAGGAATTTTCTCCTATCTATAACTATTAACTAACATAGACATATAAGCAGAAATAGATACTATGTTTTAAAATATTCTATATGTCCTTCTAATTTAAGTATAACACATTTCATTTATGTACAATTTTAAGATTCTTGAAATGACTATGCAAGTAACATTACGAAGAACTAAAACTAATTTAAAGATGTTTTGGTCATCCTGATTTTTATCATCTCATCCTATTTCAGCAAGCTTGTAGGGTTGAGTGAGAGTTTGATCTATAAACCAGTGGTAGGTAGTGTTTGTCCACCAGGCATCCTATCTAATAAAGAAGGGATATGCTAATTGACCATCACACCCTCACACAGCATAACCAATAAGGAGGGAATATGCTAATGACTGCTACTTCCTCAAAGATGGTGGTGCCCACAGCCACAAGATGGCAGCACCCAGTCCCCTCAACCCGCCAGGGCGGCAGGCATACAACACTGCCAGGCCTGCCCCGCGTGTCTGCCTCTGGAGTCCCCCAGTCCCCTCAGCCCCCAGCCACCCAGGGCTGGCCGGAGGCTCAGGTAAACCTCAGATGGTGGCTGCCCAGCTGCCCAGAGCCAGCCTGATGTACAGGTAATCAGGGCCTGGCCAAGGCTTGTGCTGCTGGCAGTGGCAGCAGCAGAGTTGTGATGGGGGCATTGCCTTCTCCTGATCACTGGGTCGCCTCCTGCCCCTGAGGGCTCCTGGACTGTGAGAGAGGGCAGGCCGGGCTGATGGACTCCCCCCTCCAGTGCATGAATTTTCATGCACCAGGCCTCTAGTGGTATATAATCTCGAACTGAACTGTCTGATAATTCTCATATGTTATACTCCACCAACTGCAGAATTGCCATAACACCCATCACACACAAATAGCCTCACTACTTGATGACACATAAATGTAGTTGCTTTTACAATTGTTTTTGGTAATGATGTCTTGAATACATATCAGGCTTGAGGGTAACTCTCTCATGGATCTACTTTCTCATTCTTTCTGATGTTAAAGCTTCTTTCATCTAATTGTAAACAGTCATCAAAAATTTTCCTGACTATACATTATTATGCATCTATCATTTTATCATCAATTAATATTGTAGAAATAACTGTAAACATCATTAATAAGCACATGGTTGTTCATGTAACTATGTTAGTTGATGTGCAGAACTGTTGCCAAGTTAGGAGCTTATACAAATTTGAGAGTTAATTCTTATGTGGGCACATTTTCAAGAACCTTTAAATGGTCAAATAAGATAATGCACCTAAACACTGACATGAGGGTATATATATTTCAAACGTCAATCTGTCTAAGTTCACTTGGCTGTGGGAAAAGGGGAATGCATAACTAGGGAGCAAATAAAGTTTTATTTCTAGAATAGGAATTCTAGGGGGGTTCAGTTAAGAAGACCTGCATTTGTTCAGACCTATTGTACAGTCCAAGGATAGTTCTGCAAGGATAATAGTAAATGAGAAAAATATATGAAATGTACAAGTTAAGAATGCCTCAACTTTGCTCTATATAGGAAACAGAATTAAATTAAAAAAATATATTTTGGGACTGGATAAGTATAAAAGCATCAGAGCAGCAACACAGTCCCATGCATATGTTTGCTGTTGATTAAAGGCTGCCTGGCAGATTGAGTGAGTAAATGTGATGCTCATAAAATGAATGAGTATGAAGAAGTATGTTAGGAAGTTCATGAGTTCAGTGGATAGAAAGTCTATAAGATATTAAATACTTTATTATTTTGGGTAGATATAACTTTAAGTGATATTCAGATTTAATGTCTTCATTGTCTTCATGGTCAGCAATAGTTCCATATTAATTTTTTAAGAAGGAAAAATAGCTTTGTCAAAATATGTGTCATGGTTTGGGGCTCGGGAATTGGAGTTGTACTTAATCAATATAGTATATTTAATAACTGACTGATGGATTTTAAGGTGTTTGGCTTGACTATATTTCCTCCCAAACAACATAAACTGCACAAAGATGAACTTCTCCAAGAAGTTAATTCTACTCTATCAGATATTTGAAATGAGATGATTTATGGGTAGTTTTATGTTCCTTATTTGAGTATGGCCTGCCCTATTTTGCTATTTTCCCCCTTTTCATAATAGATCGATAAATTTTACCTGAGTAATAAAGCAATTTTATGGATATCAATCTTCGATTCTGATTTATTTGAGGGGTTCACATCAGCAACTGAGAGATAATTCACAAGATCTGTCTGCCATTTGTCTGCCAAGAGGTCTCAAAGGCTGGCCAGAGAACAGTTGCAGCTAATTCTACTCCTTAATTCATCCCCACAGAGTCTTCATTCAGCTGATTTGTGAAATGATTTGGTAGCTGGCTTTTAGGAACAGGAGTTTAAGAGAAGAAGAGGGAGGGAGAAAGGAGGAGAGAGGTAGAAAGAATAAGAGCAAGAGAGAATTTTAATTTGGCCTGGTGGGAACAAATTTTTGTTGTGCATGTTAGGGGTGGATGTTTCCTATAAAAACAAATAATAATGTTGGATTAGCAAAAGGTCCTACTTTATTCAAGAAAATGTGGCAACTTTCTCAAATAAGGTAGAAGTTCATAGGAGGAAGCTCCATAAACAATCTCAACATGTGGTTTAACAGCTGTCTTTTGTTAGTATGGTGAGAAAAGGTGGAGAGCAAACTTCTAGTCTTCATTTGTCTTTTAACACACACACACACACACACACACACACACACACACGAACCCCAGGAAAATGTTTTAATGATTAACTTTTTAGACCTTCATTTGAGACAGATCTTTTAAAAAAATGTAATAAAATGTATCAGCATAAACTACAACTCTGACTGACTTTTATCTTCTGTCCACCATCTCCAATTGCCTTGTTTATACTCTTCCTTCCCCCGTCAGTCTTGATCAGGCACCATGACTGCACTCAGTGTCCATAGTGAAGGAAAAATTAATTCTGAATTACTGGTCCCATAACTGCCTGTTCTTCACAGTATCTATCAGGAAAGTATGCAGGTAGTCGCTAGATAAGTGGATTTCTGTTAGCTGCCATTCAGGGAGAAGGGACAGGTGGTCAATGGGGCTTCTTTCCTCAACTGCTATTTACCATCACATACAAGAGGAGTTTAACTGCCTACACCCACCTGCACCCTTTTCATTTCTTGGTTTTATTGGTTTTAATGAAAATATTAAGTGCACTCTAGCAATAGTGGCTAAGTGCCATTTTGATTGAAATATACAGGGAAAGGTACAATGGAAGCAGGCACTACTTTCAGTTTCAATAAAAACTGAAAGAAGTAACATCTAGTACAACATTTTTGCTATCATTATGCATATAGCTGGTCTTGAGAAGGGTAACTGGGAACTGAAAAAAATGGTTGTTGTTTACAAAAGCCTTTCACTTTAGCTACCTGGTGTTTTTTCGTTCCTCAGAAGGATAAAATGGCCAGGCTTTGGCGTATTTTCTTTGATTTGTTACCCCTTAGGTAGCATCCATGGTCAACTATGCGTTGGACTGCCTTTCCTATTCTCTGGAATCACAACTCTAAATTAGAGTTTCTGGGGAGAACACGGATTCCATGACAAGAATATAGGATGAAAACAATGACACATTGCAGCTGACCAGGTAGAATAGAAGCTAGTGACCTCTCTCACCGGCCAAAGACTTGAGTTTGCCTGAGCCCATGTCAAAATAGAGAAAGAAAAAAGTCAAAGTAAAAATGGTGCGATAAATCATTCTCAGTGCATGTAATGGCTTTAATTTTTGCTGTATTTTAATCTTGTTCATTATAAGAATAATAGCTTATTGTGTAATAAATACAAACAAAGCAAAACAAAACAAACACACACTATCAACATTTTCAACAAACTTGTATACACATACAGGCACACACACAAACTGCCTCTAGAGTAAAAACTGCTGGTATAGAAAGTTAAAGATTTTATATATTTACATCGTTTATTTAAAGTTAGAATATTTATTTTCCAGTGAACATTGAGTAGCAGAAAAGAACAATTAGTTCTTCCATAAGAAGGTTTCTAAATCTATATAGCCATATATATGGGTAATGTACATACTTTTCTTTAGGGAAAAGTTCTCTATTCAAGCCTATTAAAAAATAAGAAAAGTTGGGCCCTAATTGGTTTGGCTCAGTGGATAGAACGTTGGCCTGCAGACTGAAAGGTTCCATGTTCAATTCCAGTCCAAGGGCATGTATCTTGATTGTGGGCACATCTCCAGTAGGAGGTGTGCAGGAGGCAGCTGATCAATGTTTCTAGCTCTTTATATCTCTCCCTTCCTCTCTGTAAAAAAAAAATAAATAAATAAAATAAATCAATAAAATATATTTTAAACAAAAGAAAAGTTGTTATTACAATACTGAAGGATAAACTAGAAATTCAGCAGGACACTTGTCACATAATTGTGCATATATATATATATGTACATATATGCACAATTAATTTTTGTGCATATATCTTTGTGCATATAAATCTTTGCCAAGTACACAGGTAGATAAATGATCTCATTTATTAATTCATTAGTTCATTTATTAATCCATCTATCCATCCATTGTATTTAGAGGATATAAATTGAATATAAGAATATTCAACTAAAATTGCACTAAGAAATAAATGTCACTTATTAATAAGATACCCCGAGGAAGTGTAATTCCAAGTTTGGTGCAATTACTCAATGGGGTCATCAAAAAAACAGGTTCTTTTCATATTTCTTATCATTCATTTTAAACCTGTGGTTGGTTGGTTTTTTAAATATATTTTTATTGATTTCAGAGAGGAAAGGAGATGGGGAGAGAGATAGAAACATCAATGATGTGAAAAAAATCCTTGATCAGCTGCTTCCTGTATGCCTTCTACTTTGGATCAAGCCCGCAACCTGGGCATGTGGCCTTGACTGGAATAGAAACCTAGATCCTTCCGTCTGCAGGCTGACGCTCCATCTATTGAGCCAAACCAGATAGGGCTAAGCCTGTGGTTTTTAAAAATTTATCTATATAGAAGTATTCCATATTTCCCCCATTTCCCTGCTTTGACTCCCTCCACCCTGCACCTACTACCCCTTCTTCTGTCTATTCCACTATTGTTTGTCTGAGTCCATGGGTTATGCATATGCGCATATAAATTATTTGGTTAATCTCTTCTTGTCATTCCCCTTATCCTTCCCTCTGAGATTCGTCAGCCTGCTGGTTTTTATTTCTAGGCTTGCTTCATCATTGCAAGTTGGCTGCAAGTTTCACGTTCTTTTTTTTTTTTTTAATATATATATTTTTATTGATTTCAGAGAGAAAGGGAGAGGGAGAGAGAGATAGAAACATCAGTCACAAGAAAGAATTATTGATCGACTGTCTTCTGCACGCCCCTTAGTGGGGATTGAGCCTGCAACTCAGCTTGTGCCCTTGACGAGAATAGAACCTGGGACCCTTCAGTCCGCAGGCCATCACTCTACCTACTGAGCCAAATCAGCTCGGGCCAGTTTCACATTCTTAAAAGACAAAATTCAGGAAATGCAGGAAATCCAATCATCTCTCTTATTATATTGGAAGACAATCCAAGAAAGCCCAGGTTCCATTGGTAGAGTTAGGCCACAGGGCTTCCCTTCAATCATTTCTGAAAAATGAGGCTTGGGACTTCCATTAATAGTTTTACCCACCCATGATTCTGCCTAGGCTAGTGGTATGCCTGTAAATATTTAATAATCTGCTCTCTGAGGATTATTTAAAAAAGCAAGCCCTGATTGTGCATTGGCTGATCTCCACCGTGCAAGCACTTTCACCATGGCTGATTTCAAGTTACAGTGTGACTTCACTAGGCCGAGTTGGGAAGAGATGTGCATAACTGGCTCTCAACAAACCAATGCGGGTAACACCAATTTCTAAAATATGCTGAATACATCCAGTCCAGTTTTATACTGTTTCTTCTTCGTGGTTTTCTAGTTACACTTTATCCCTTTGGAAGACTGAAAAACCATTACTTTTAAATGCTGTACTTAGTCAGGATAATGGGAACTGACAGTGTAATTTGGAATCCTGGCCAGACCTATATTCAGGAATTCAAATGATGTCATCACAAATCTCATACTTTTCCTATTTCTCTCAACTCTGTTTATCTCTGCGTTTTCATCATTCCAAGTTAAGCAAAAAGATAGTCACTGGTGTTTCCAGTAAGCGACCTCAGTGAAAGGCCAGGTTTCCTTCCCTGCAGTATAAGCACAAATCACCTACGTGACTCATTGGCCTGAATTGTGTCTCGTGTCCTCTTTTGGGCCAGTCACTGCGGTATTGGACACTAACTGGATCACAGTAGGTCATCACTAGATCCTCACGATAGAGATGTTATGGGATTAATTTAAATTTACTCTGCCAGAACTACATCTTATAAAAATATATAAGAGATGATTTCCCCAAAGAAATGCCACACAAACAAAACAAACCAACAAGAATATTTTGGCCTACCGCAAATATCTTTTGCTTATCCTCTACAGCTGTTCTATGTCTTGAGGTTAAAGCAATCAGAATGCCATAAACTATACAATATTAGAACTGCCATCGTATTGTAAAAGACAATAATATTTTGTTTTGCTTCTGAGCATTAGATGATTTATGGCTTCTTTCTTTTTGTCTTTTTCCTCCATAAAACTTCATATTGAGCAAGTATTTATGATAAGTCTTTGCTTCCATTCCTGAATCATAATTGATTGTTTTGAGCCCAGTATTCTCTAAAGAGTTCAATTTTAATTTTTCTTAGATATTTGCTTTGGTCTAAAATCATATTCAATTCACTTGTCACCTTTCTGCTCACTTTCAAAGCTTCAGAAATTGCTCTGCCATTTATCCTACCCTGTATCCATCCAAGGATGGAACACTAAGAACAGTCTATTCTAATATTTAAACTAAGTTTTCTGTGCCTACTTTCTCCAAAGTCATTTCTTATATAATTATCATAAAAGCAATGACAGTAAGTATAACAGTAAGAAAATACCCACACTTACTTTTTATGTATTAGTGTCCATTTATCGTTGCCTAATCTTTCAAAGCCAAAGCTACAGTTGGAGAATGATATTATGGGAAAAGACATTTTTAGTTGTGTAGTGCTATATTAGTGGGGAAAACTACATTCTTCAAAATACATATCTTTTCACAAGTCATTTTAGAAGTTTGAGATGCCCTAACTTCTGTCTTCCTGTTTTCAAAACTTACCAACCCTCTAGAGCTTCCCTCAGTAATACCTCCTATCCAGACATGGCCTCCTATTCTAATCCCTCTCCTGCCAGTCCTTTATCTGCACCATCGTCAGGACACTTATTCCCTAATTTCTATTATTGTTCAGTATGTTACTCACACCCTACCCTGGCTCAAACCAATGACTGCCTGACTTCTGTTTCTGATTCTTGTTCTTTCAGTGCCTAACTCCATGTCTTATACTCAGCAGGTACACAATTATGTTGTCTAAAAAATAGTATTTAGCACTTATTATACTTTCCAATCCTTTTGGTAAATACTCTTCAGAATATCTTTTGATTTAAGCATGACAGTTGTTGTCATTATTATTATCTCATTTTGCAAAGGACAATCTGAGACTTCTTATGTTGTCTGTGACAGAACTCATCAAACTTTAGGATGTATCAGTATTATCTGGAGGGATCCTTAAAACACAGATGGATGCCCTACTCAGTTTGGCTCAGTGGATAGAGTATTGGTCTGTGGACTGAAGAGTCCTAAGTTCAATTTCAGTCAAAGGAACATACCTCAGTTGCAGGCTTTATTCCAGCCCTGATTGGAATACATGAGGGAGGCAACCAATCAATGTGTCTCTCTCACATCAATGTTTCTCTCTCTCTGTCTTTCTCCCTCCCTTCCACTCTCTCTAAAAATCAATGGAAAAATATCCTCATGTGAGAATAACAAACAAACAAATAAAAAACACAGATGGCTGAGCCCTAGCTTCATAATTTCTGATTCAACAAATCTGGGGTGGCTCCAAGACTTTGTACTTCTCTACGGACCCCAGGAGATGTTGGTGCTGGTCTTCCAGGCACTGTGTTGGAGAACCCATGGTCTTTGACACCGCAGCTGGCTTCCTGCCTCTATTTAATTGACTAGGACAGAGTGAGTGCCTCAGCAATGTAGTCTTTAGATGATCAAAAGAAACAGTGAATACCTCCAACCCAAACTACTCCCTCAGTGACTGATATTTAATTTTATCAATCAGATTAAAAAGAAATCAGAGGAAAAGGACACAAAGTAAAAGGAAGGAAAGAAAGGAGGGAGTTTTTGAAGAGGCCTATATTGTTTTAAGTTATATTCCATTGATATTGGAAAACAGTTGAGAATGTTAAATCATTATCTATTGGTAAAAATGTATACCAATTGAGGAGAATATAAAAAACTTTCTATTCCGACTTTATGTATTAGAAAAGGAACTCTGAGAGCTTAATTTTACTTTATACTCAGAAGTATGCTTTTTAATATCATGTTGAATGAATGAAAAATTTGTCTGCTAAAAACAAGTTTTCCAACTCTTAACCTTAATTTTTTACACAAAAAGAATAGTAAAACAGTCCTCTGGAGGATTTTTCAAATGCAGTCATAATTTAATTCTCTGATGCTATTAATGGGAATGTTGTAATATAGATTTTCCCCCTTCTCTTAAATCTTCTGAGGCAAAATAGTGCGACACTTAAAAATACAGTGATATGAAAACTGGCCCCCCTTTTTAGGCTTTCATTCTAAAATTAAAGTTTTTCAAAGGTGATTTCCCATCAAATAGGCCAAAGGGTCAGCAATGTGGATCTTTCTGAGATTGAGATTTATTTTTAGTTTCCCAGAGGTTTCTGAGAATTGGCCTGTTACTGCTCTCTGTCTTCAGAGTTGGTGTGACCTGGTGTGTGACCCTCAGCATATTAAAATTCTGAGATAATGAGTTTAAAAAGAATAGCCCAACAATTTATGGGCCACTATTAAAAGACACAGAGCTGTAAATAAGAGGATTGTTTGAAAATAAAAATAGCAAAATAAATAAATAAATAAATAAACAAATAAATATATTTTTAGAGGATATTATTTGAGTGTTCACTGTCTCTAGCCTGGATTACTGTCCAGTATGCTTCAGCCTCCTGCCTAAGTGACCTCCATCTGAGTGCTCTTTCTAATGTGGCTGTATTACTGACCTGCTTAGAATTGCTCAGTGATTCATGATTGTCTGCAGGGAAAAAAAAAAAATCTCTATTAAATTCTGTTTTGTATCTCATACCGAGTTGTATAAGACCACTTTGCTGTCCATTTTGTCTTAAGCTGCAATAATATTGAACTGACTGCCTTTCCCTCAACATGACTTTTTATTTCCTCACGCCTCCCAACACGTTTCCCTTAGTTTTCTTCACATTTTTGGTTGTTATATGATTACAAGGTTCCATTAGCATTCAGTGGGCAGAGGCTCAAGATGTTGAATATCCTGAAAGTCATAGGATATTTCTCTTTTCCCACATAACTTTCCAATCAATTACCAGATATTCACATGGTGAAAGCTTCTTTTTTTTTTTTATGTAATCTGAATACAGACATTAACCAATAAACACAAAGAATTATTGATTCTGGTCAAGGGCATGTACATTGGTTGCAGGAGGCAGCTGGTTGATGTTTCTCTCTCATCAATGTTTCTAGCTCCCTATCCTTCTCCCTTCTTCTCTGTAAAAAAAATCAATAATATAAATTATTTTTTTAAAGAAGGTTTCTAAATCTATGTAGCCATATATCTGCTGCCTTTGGCCTATACTTGGGCTACTGTAACCAACTATACTGATGGTTAGAGACAACAAGATCCATATATTACACATTTCCTTTTTCTTCTGGAAGTCACTTCAGTCTCCCTATCTTGTAAAATGTGGTAATACCTACCTCACAGGGTTATTGTGGGGATTAATTAGATAAAATGTCTGTAAAGAATCTAAGGTTCTTGAAGAAGGGACTATATAAATACAAAGTAAAATATATTATAGTTGTTTTATTTGTGAAAAAATAGACTTGTATAATTTCCTATGCATTTGTAATTATCATTTAATCATTTTGAGTGATTTTCATTTATTTCTGAATACCTGCTTCTTTTTGGTATAATTTCTCTTCAGCCTGGGAAACTTCCTTTATCATTTCTTACAGCATTGCCTTATCAGAACAAAATTTTCCAGCTTTTCTTTCTTTTTTTTTTTTTTTTAATTTGCCTTTATTGTTGACTGTTCTTTGGAAGGATTGGTTTCTTGGAAGTTTACACTTCTATATCAGAAGTATAATAATTTCCTTTTCAGAAAAAAAAATCTAGAGGAATTAAAATAAATCAGAGTTAAGCTCTATATTATTTTTTACATGAACTTGACATTGTCAGCCGTGATTCATGATATATGTTCTTCCAGATAAACAGCCAAAGTGATTAGACAGTCTTTTGGTATGGAAATTCAACCATTTCTACATCTGTAATAGTTCAGACCTCCGGATAGCAGTGTGTCTGTTTAAAGCTAGTACTTTGACCATTAAAAGTGGGAAGGTTCTGTGATAATTTTGCAAATGGAGAAAAATACTAGTGGGCTTTCTTTGAACTCACCCTGGGTGTTAATTGCCCTTATTTCTGAAGGCAGCAGGGGACAGGGAAATTGGCAAGGCTGAGTAGGAGCTGCCAACATTGCCTTCTCTTTCCTCTGTGCTCTAGTGAAAGGGGGATGAATCATCACAGAGAGATGAAAATCTTTGGTTTGCTCTGAATCAGGCCAGCGTGCTTGATGACTCAGGGAAGGCATTGATGGGTACAATGTTAGAAGAAGAAAGTAACAGCGAGGGCAGGTTATGAACATATTGTTCTCCTTGTAAAATAGCCACTTGCCTACTTGCCCTGCACAAAGAGTGATTTATCCAGGTGAGAATGCCCTGTAGGGAAGTGGATCAAAAGAGAAAACCAAGTGAGATGAACTAGAGCAGGGCTTCTCAAACTTTAATGTATAAGCCAGCTTCCTGGGGGGACCTTGTTCAAATGCAGACCTGGTTCCAACTCAGCAGTTCCAGGCGGGCCTGAGATTCTGCATTTCTTCCAAGCTCTTGGGTGATGCAGATGCTGCTTTAAGTAGCAACATACTGGAGGCTTTCATGTAGCAGCATTTTGCCTGGTGCCAGGTGAGGAGAGTCAAATGAGGATTTCATTTATTTACTGCCAGGGAAAATTCCATGGGGAAAAGTGGACTTTTTTTGTTGTTGTTGCTTGTGTTGGTCAAATTTCTGTGTGTATACAAAATCTGATGTTAATTTATTATCATGGATAACACTGATTAAGCTCCCACTCATTCTGGCTGCTGTGCAACAGCACAGCTTTCATGTGCTGTGAGGTGTCAACAGCTGTGTTATTGATGCTAATGCAATTTTACTCACTCAATATAATTATAAAACTACTATTTTAAGTTTGGGATTATTTTACCCACATAAAATAAGTCTTTGGTGGGGAGGGGCATTTCACACTGTACTTTATGAGTTCCCCCCCTCATGTATTAAGAAATGAGTATCTATTTTCCTTTGTAATCAAACTGTGGTTTGTATGTTATATTTTACTCTAGTTTTTATTTTTTTTATGATTATAAGATACAGTGAAAGAATGAAATAATTTAGTCTTTGATTTTGCAATTCTATTCCCTGAAACAGAAATGGAGACTACCAGAAGGACAAAATATTACCATGGTGTTTCTGGGAATGAAAGGCAGTTTTGAGAGCAAGGACACTAAGATGTTAGAATATTATAAATTGGTATATTTTGATGGTTTAGTAGGGCAATGGGAAATTATATCAGACAAATACTTCCAGGGACATTTGATAAATATGGTTGTCTAATCTTTGAAATGAGATGCCAAAATTGTCTTGAAAATGTATCTGACCCCCAAAGACAATTCCTGCATTTTACTCAGCCTGATCTTTATTAACATTGTCCAAACAGAACTAAATCATTTTGCTTTTAGTCCACAAGCATATTTTCCTTGAAAAATTAGATGTACATTGAGGATTTATAGTCTCACTCAGCAAATGTTCTACTGATTCTAAAGGCATTGTTGAGAGGTACAGGTGAAGTACATTTTGATCCAGTGGATAAAAGCAATCTATTCTTAAACTAAAGATATAGTTAAAATAAAATTAAATCATCCACAGTAGTGAGAGGCAAACTAATTTAGTGATTCAATAGAGATAAGCAAAACTACTTTCTTTAGGAAGCTTTGAGGAAGGTTCATAGCAAAAGGGAGTTATGAAGCCTGGTCTTGAAGGATTGGTGTGTTTTTGACAGGCATATATGATTGGTTATGCTTACAGCTAAAAGGCCCTCTGATCATGAAATCAGGGATAGGAGAGTGTGGATGTTTAGATACCAGATGCTGTAAATAAGTTATAGGTCAGCTGAGCCTCACCCTGGCCTGCTCTTAGCTTCAGCTATTTATTCCAGTGATGTAAAGAAATGTTATCATTTTCACACATTTTTAGGTGAGAGTTTGCATTATCTATTACTACAAACAAGTTATCCCTAATAGCTTCAGAGAGCACCCTTATTTATTTTCTCATGATTCTCTGGGTTGACTAGATAGATTTTCTACTGGTCTCATGTGACGCCCCTCATGTGATAACAGTCAGTATATGACTCAGAATGAAATCATGTATAGGATTGACAAAGATGTTGCAGTCACTAGAACTCTCTCCCTCCTCATGAGGCCTCTTCATGTGGTTTCTCCATGTAAACTGCCCATCAGAAAAGCAGGTGACTTGGTTCTCAAAAGTAAACATTCTAAGAGAAAGAAAATGAAGTCTCCCTATTCTCTTGAAGACTATTCCTGGAATTAGCACCTATGCCACTTTCTATTTCTTAATATGCATACCAGGGCCAGACAGCCCAGTTGCATTGTGGGAATTAACTATATAGTATGTGAATATCAAATGTGGTTCATTGGGGATCATCTTTGGAGATTAACTACACCAGGAAGCAACATTGAATGTAAACTTTATATGATATCAATGAAAATTTAAATAGGTAAATACTATTTTATCATTTTATTTTATCATTGTATGGATGAATGAAACTTTCATGATAGTTTGGCAGTGGAATGTAAGGAAAATAAAATCAAGAACACAAAACTAAGACCTTGAACCTACACAGCTATAAAAATTATGGTATTATTAGTAATGATTATTAATGCAAAACAAGAACTTAAATTAACTTATTTATAGAAAAATGATATGGAAAGCAGATATTCAATGTAATATAATGAATTTAATTGGCTGAATCTGGGTCACCAGCAGAGCAAGATATGTAAAGGCAAGTGCACAAGTGTGCCATTCATAGTGGGGTTAGGACATGCTAGTGTCTTTGCACATAATAGTGTTAATGGAAGCAACCAAGGATAGAGAAAAGGAAGAGAAAAATCCAGACAAGCACCAATATAAGAGACAGTGTGAGAAATGAAATATAAAACTCCTAGGCTAGGAAAAGGGGTTTCTCATCACAGTCAAGGCCAGCTTCTTCTGCTGCTGTTTTGCCCTCCAAGTCCTGTATGTCTGGAGATTGTGAAACCTTTAGGAGGGAAGGAGCAGAAAGAGGATGCTTCTCACACTTCCCATGAGCCAGTTCTTCTCCTGGAGGAAGTCCCATCTGGGTCGCCATCTGTTAGTGGAAGGGAGAGGACCTCCTCCTGACAGGTTACTAGTGGGAGTGGATTACTTGTGCTATCCCAAAGGAAAAGAATTTTCTAAAAATTGTGATAACTTCTTATAGCTGGAATAGGAATTTGCTATTTTGGTATCTGGAATTGGACTACTGTAACCTAAATATGTGAAAGTATCTTTGGAATTGGGAAGTGAATTGAGGCAGAAAGAGTTTTGAGGAGAGTAGAACCTACCCATATTGCCTTGAAGAGACTATTGGTAGAAATACGAATGTTAACAGCTTTGCTAGTGAGGACTCAGAAGGAAGGGATTGGTAATAAGAGTCATATGAAGAAACCTACCTATGAAAGGATCTGGGAAGGCTTCTCTTCTTTTTTAATAGAAAGGCTTTAGTTAGTCTTTATAATAATTATGCTATTTGACCACCATGTTCTTTGGACTTCCACTAATCACATAAAGAAAAACAAAACTTAATTAGAAATTTGATAAAAATCACACTTGTTTCATATTGTCAATATTTAGAAGCATGGTATTGGGTAGAAACTTTAGAGTCCTCAGAATTAAACGACATTTTTATCTGACTGATAAGGAAAAACAATATTAACTATGATCTACATTTAAAGAATTCTCATTGAAAGAGAACATACTTGGTAAAATTTGACATGAAATTAAATATACATTTGTTTATTTACATATTCATTTAAAAAATGTAGCATCTTCCCCCATTCCTTCATCTGTCTCTCTCTTTCATACTAGTAAATACATACTTTACTTTCTAAGTCCATCACTTAAGACTTAGATTTTGCAGAATCATGCCACTTCATGCCAATAAATTCAACATGGATATCTTAAGAACAAGAACATTTTTCTATATAATCACAGTACCATTAACACATCCAAGAATACTAACATGGATTCAATGAGAAATGTAACTTTGAGCTTTCTCTGCACTAATAAAAAGGTTTGAAATAGATGTTTACTGGACCTAGGCACATTATCTTGCTTTTTAAAGTACATGAAATGCCTATCCATATATATAAGGGTTGACTTTGATGTCTAATATTCTCACCATCCTGTCAGTCCCCGAAAGTGATTTTTCTATTCAACTCCATTCAAAATCATGTCCCTTCTGGAAAGAAATTATCATAAATGTAGCAATTTATTCTTCTTTATGCCCTGAGAATAAACTCAGAGTAAGGTGAACTTGCAATGCCAAGTCAGTCTCTGACAGAATATATCTGTGTGGTGTCAGCAGATGTATGGTCATGGAATTAATTTTTAAAGTGATGAACAGGGATGAAGTGGGGTGGTTTTGTTTGGTTTTAATGATGTTCACAAATAAGGATGGAAGGAAATATGCTACAGTTACTACCTCTTCTGTATCTAATTCTGAAGCACATGAATGTAAAATATTTTTAAAATTAAGAAGGAAAAGCAAAAACCCAATCTGTTTTCCTTTATAAATTTTATAGGATAAACACAATTCCAGTCAACTTCCTTTGTGGAGTCACTACCTAGAACACAACTAACTACAGCCTCCTCATCTCTACAGAGAGGACCTATAAAAATATGTAAAACTTTCCCTAGCCAGTTTGGCTCAGTGGATAGAGCATCAGCCTAAGGATCGAAGGGTCCTAGGTTTGAATCTGGCCAAGGGCACATGCCTGAGTTTCAGGCTGGATACCCAGTAGGGGGCATGCAGGAGACAGCTGATCAATGACTCATCATTGATGTTTCTACCTCTCTGTCCCTCTCTTTCCTCTCTAAAATCAATAAAAATATATTTTTTAAAAACAAAGCAGAGAAGGCAGCCAGTAAAATATTATTAATAAAGGTTTATCGAGTCTTTTCTATTGCAGTAAACTAGAACTTAATGGCACCGGGAAAAACTGAGAGTCAGTGTAGAATCATCAGAGGCAGTGCACTGGATGCAGCTGGTGTTAATTCCCCAGCTCCTTGGCCAGTTTTACCTATGAGAAGAGCGACATTCTGCCACTTCCGAGAAAGCACCCAAGCAAATGAACACAGATAGTAATGCTTGGAAGTTGGCTACTGAAGGATATGAGAAAGGAGCCTCAGCCTTTTGTGACCTTGTTTATTCTCATTCTTAGCTCTTTTCTCCCTGTCTCCTCCCACCTTCTACTTAACCAACTTCCTCTCAAGTTATCTCAGATATCATTTCCTTAATGCCTTCTTTGACCACCAGCTAAGCTTCATTCCTTCCTTTATTATTATCCATAACTCCTAAATGTTTCTGTCCTGTGTTGTTTTGGGTATGTATTTTATTTTCACTAACAGAAAATATATATTTAAAGAACACAAAATGAAAACCAGGGACTTTGTAAATTCATTTCTCTTTTAGTGTCTAGCAAAGTATCTTGCACACAATTGAAACCCCCAGAATTTTGTTGAGTGAATTTACTAAATTGGATGTGCCCTGAACACTAAATATCACAGGGAAATAAAATTCCAATATTTTAGTATGATCAAGCAAAGAGATAAGTGCATTTACTGTAAAATATATTTTATTCAAAATGCCAAACGAAGCAAGGATTTACAAAGAAAAATTCAAAGCACAAAGTGATTTGATATATAGTCTTTCAACTGGATTGTGATAACTTTTCTATAGAACTTTCAGCTTTTGTTATCTGGTTTCAAGCCTTCACTTGTTAAATACATCTTTAGTATTATTATTTTCAAAGTTCTTATAAATCCCATAGGATTGAAATCACCACAGTTGAATATATCATTATTCTCATAGCAGGTAGTATCTGTTCATTTGTATCACTCTGAAAGTATCTCTTTACTAACAACCAAATTATATCTTTTTCTTGCTCTGTATGGCTTTTTAGTCATTGTGACTGATGTCATTATGTTCTCTTTGATTTGCCTTCCAGTACCAGCCTCTCTCTTATTTATGGCCTTGTTTCAAATTCAAAGTGCAATCTGCATAAATTTAATTTATTAAAATTATTTAGAATCATATATATGTAAATAGACATTTTATAGTAGAAATGGAGAAAAGATCTTCTTAATCAGACATGCTTAGACTAACAAAAACAGAAATAGAAAAATATAGAAGAGAAGTTGAGGTTGTAGGAATTTATTAGTTGGCTTTCATCCAATGGTTATGAATTTTCTTCTAGCAGTATTTGAAAGATAGTCATTTTATCTAGGATTTCATAAGACTGTGATCCATGAGTTAGAAAGAACTCTAATTGTGTATGTCTAGTCTTACCTTTGGTTGTGCAGCATCATTTTTAAAATATATTTTTATTGATTTCAGGGAGGAGGGGAGAATGAGAGAGAGATAGACACATCAATGATGAGAGAGTATCATTGGCCAGCTGCCTCTTACATGCCCAGTATTTGGGGATCGAGCCTGCAACATGGGCATGTGCCCTGACTGGGAATCAAACCCTGACCTCCTGGTTCATAAGTTAATGCTCAACCATTGAGCCATGCTGGATGGGCTGTGCAGCATTGTTTTTAAATGATATTTTATGAGAGAAACATATCTAAGGATTATTGACTTACAGTTACATTGGTAGATTACACCAAACATGTGAAAGACAATACTTGTACATGGACGTGTATAACATATAATGTTATTTAATGATTTCATTGATAACTATTATGGTCATCATGTATAAGTATTGGTTGGATTAAGTATACTACTATATATAAGACATATAAGAAGAAAAGCAGTGGTTTTAGTCATTAATATGGAATACAGTAGTATGCACTCATTTTTCTATTTAATTAAAACTCAAAACATGATGTGGGCAGTATTGTTTTCTAAATATGAGAGTATCACTGCTTTTAGTGTTCAGAAAGGATGAAGATTAGGATATGGCCCAGTAAGAAGGTAAAATCAACCATTTTAATTCAAATAAGTCTTCATCTCTGCCATGATATTTTATATAAAGTTTCATGTTTTTTTTCCACAGCCACAATTACAGAAATAAGAGAACAAATAAAACTGGTCTATGCAGTGTCTCAGCAAAGAAAGCTAATTTGAATCACTTAAATATGTGAAATGATAATTTTCATATAAAAATCTTTCATTTTTCTAAAGAATCCTGGGCTTTAATTCAGATTTAAATTCCACTTTTATCTCTTATTGACTGTATAATACTGGGTAAATTTCATAAACTTTTCTAGCTTTATATATCTCCTTTGGAAAAAGAGTATTTAATTGAGACACTGCATTTGAAAATACATTATAACATGTTACACTACACTTTAGAATTCTTCATAGTATTTACATTTCAGATGTGACAATTAAAAATCACCTCCAGGGGAAATGCAGTTGCCTTCCTCTGTTTTGACATCTGTATCTAGTCCTTCAGTTTTTTGTTATTTTTAATACAAAAGGGGTTTTCCTCTGTCCAACTTGTTGCCCAATAATCTCAAGAGAGAACTTCTAGTCACTTCAGTTTTACCAGACAAGCAAATGAACAAATATGTCTGAAGTCCACTAATTCTAGGATGGATGTTACTTCTAGTGGAGAGCATCCAATTCAGCCAAACAAATAAATTTTCAAAGTCTCATTTTGTTGAGTGAAAGCAAGCCACCCTGTGACTTTGGTTATGAAGAAATGCTTTTGGAAATCAATAAAACAGCAGGTTTTTCCAACCCAACATCTTTTCTGCCAATAAATATATACATTTATACGAAGGAAAAATATGACATTTAGGGAGATTTCAGTAGGACTAAAGATTATATTCCACTTGATGTATTCAGAGAGAATTTATAGGTGGCATGTTTAAACTTGCCTTTAAAGAATATTAATTTGTTATGACTACATGAGAACAGCTGGGGCCAAGAACTGAATTGAGATCACAGCTGGACAAACAGTAGACTTTCACCCCCATGGAGGTTATGTCTGGTCCGAACCACCATTTCCTGCTATTTTATCTACCTAGGGATATCCCCCAATCTATCTTCCAAAATTATATTCTCTATATTCTTAGGCATCTGAAATGTTATCACTTCTGAGAAGAGGAGGTATTTAGAGTGCAAATATTCTGGGAATTAACTCAATGCTTGCCTCAGGATTGGAGGAACCTCAGGACATTTCTTATGAATATTGCTTAGAACATTTCAAATTTTATTTATTTGGTGGTGAAAGAGGCAAAGACTAGTAATTTGGGTGACTATTAAGGAAAAGTTAACAGTGCTTTAACTCTTTCCACCTTAAAAAACAACATGCTTGTCTGGCCAGTGTGGCTCAGTGGTTGAGCATTGACATATGAATCAGGAGGTCACTGAACAATTCCCAGTCAGGGCACGTGCCCAGGTTTCAGGCTCGATCCCCAGTGGGGATCTATGATTCTATCTCATCATTGATGTTTCTGTCTCTCTCTCCCTCTCCTTTCCTCTCTGAAATCAATAAAAACATATTTAAAAACAACAATAACATGCCTAATAGATGCTCATTTTTTTCTGTAAAATTTTTTTGCTACTATTTTGAATGAATTGTGTTATCCTTAGGTGTTTTTGTTTTTTTTTAATAGAAAACATTAATTTCTTTTATTGTGGTTATTTTTTTCTTTATTTTATTGAGGTAAAATTCACATCTCTATATATAAAAGCCTAAGTAAATGAATGACTGAATGACTGGTCAACTGATCACTGTGATGTGCACTGACCACCAGGGGACAGACGCTCAATGCACAGGATGGGCTAAAACTGGCTATGCAACATGCTCTGAGGAGTTCCAGATTAAAAGAGGGTGTAGGCCAGGCCGAGGGACCCCACCAGTGCACAAATCCATGCACCGGGCCTCTAGTAGCTTAATAATTAGCAATTTAACCATTTTAAAGTCTACAATTTAGTAGTTTTTATGATATGCACAATATAGTACAATCATCACTACTATCTAATTCCAGAACATTTTTATCACCCTAAAAAGAAAATGTCATATCTATTAAAGCAGCCACTCTCCACCTACCCATCACCTCAGCCACTAGCAACTTCTAATCTTTTTGTCTCTATGAATTTGAACCAGTGGAACTGCTTCGTCATATAATAAATCTATTTTTAACCTCCTTAGAAAAGGCCAAAATGTTTTTTCCACAGTGAATGTAATACCCACAAGCTATGTAATTTCTTTACATCCTCACCAATGCTTGCAATTTTCTGGGTTTTATGTTTGTTTAAAATGTAGTCATCCTCGGGGGTGTGAAGTAGTATCTCATTGTAGTCCTAATTTGCATTTACCTAATGACAAGTGGTATTCAGCATCTTTGCCAGTGCTTACTCTTTGCTTATATATGTTTTGGTGAAATATCTATTCAAGTCCTTTGGCCATTTATTGTCTTTTTATTGTGGAATATTAAGAGTTATTTATATGTTCTGATTACTGGAGTCTCATCAAATATATGATTTGCACATCTTTTCTCCCATTTTGTGGGTTGTCTTCCTGCTTTTTTATAATGTTTTTTGAACTACAAAAGTTTTTAATTTTGATAATGCTCAATATACTTTAATTTTGTTTTGTTCCTTGTGCTTTTGGTATCATAATTAGGAAACTGCTTGCTAATCCAAAGTCACAAAGATCTTTATTTTATTCCAAGTTTTTTATTTTTTTATTTTTTTTTATTTTTTATTTTTTATAATTTTAGCACTTAGATTTAGGTCTTTGATACATTTTGCATTAGTTTTATGTATAGTATGAAGTTGGGGTCAAAGTTTATTCTTCTGTATGTGGATATGTATCTGTTCAGCTCTCTTGACAACCCTGTTGATAATCAATTAATCATGTATATGTGGGTTTATTTTTGTATTTTTTCTGTACAACTGGATCATAATGTTGTCCTTATGCCAGTACCATACTATTTTGTAGCTTTGTATTAAGTTTTGAAATAAAGAGAGCTCTAACATTATACTATTTCTTTTTAAAGATTATTTTGGCTATTCAGGGATCCTTGCAATTCTATATGCAATTTAGGATCAACTTAATCTTTTCTGGGGGGGGGGGGGACACACGTTAGAAATTTGGTAGAAATTACTTTGAATCTATAGATAAATTTAGTAATTATTGACATATTAACAATATTGAGTCTTCCAATCAACGAACACATCATGTTTTTTCCACATTTAATTTAGGTCCTCATTTTCTATTAAAAAAATGTTTTATAGCCCTACTCAACCAACTCTCAATTGGTTGGAGTATCATCCCATACTCTAAAAGGTTGTGGGTTTGATTCCCAGTCAGGGCCCCTTACCTAGGTTATGGTTTCGATCCCTGGTCAGGGTATGTATGGGAGGTAACTAAATTTTTTTTCTTATTTATTTTTCTCTCTTTCTGAAATTGATAGAAGAAACATATTCTCAGTGAGTATTTAAAAAAAAAGGTTTTATAGTTTTCAATGTACACTAGCTAAATTTATTCCTAAATATTAATCTTATTGACGATCCTTTGTACATAACAAGATGCTTCTCCCTTTTGCTTTCAGGTTCTTTATCAGTAGCTTTGAAAGTTTGGTTATCCTGTGTCTTGGTGTGTATCTCTTTGAGTTTTTTCTACTTGAACTTGTGAAGTTTTTTGGATTAAAGTTTTTCATCAAATTTGAGAAGTATTTGGCTATTGTGTCTTCAAATAATCTTTCTTTCCTTTCCCCTGCTCTCCCTTTTCTCTCTTCCCGCTCCCATTTTATTGTCTTTTTGCTCCCATGATTAGTTACTTTTATTCCTGTGTTATTGGCATCATTTTAAGTTTGGGCTAGGGCATATCCTTTTTAATTCCGACTTAAACAATAGACTTGCACCCCAATTATCAATGTCTATGACTATTCATCTTGTGGAAGGCCACAGGGATGAAGTAGTTTTTTTTTCTTTTGCTTGTATTTGGTTCTGTAGTCTTCCAAATTGGTAAAATTCAAAGAACTATACATATTGCTTCATTTGTAATACCTAATACTTGAGAATAAGATAACTATTGATATAATTTCCTAGCTCCCTCTGTTCCTGCCAAAAAACACACACATTCTCTATTATTTTGTATTTCAATCCTGGAAATGTAGAAAAATTAATGGTGGGTGGCAGAATTCTCCTTTAAAAGTGGAGGACTGTCTACCTGGTTTAGTTGTTTGGCATGGAGCAGACAGTGGGGAGAAGTGAAATAACTTTCTGCCCTATTTATTTTCTGTTTCATAAAATATTGCTTATAGAGTTACAGGTATATTTTTCTTAATTCGGCACCTGGAGCTGAGTTGCAGTTGGAAATTCCAGACTTCAGTAATAGCTTTTTCTATCGGTCTTTATTTTTGGAAGGTGTGAATTTTCATCTTGTTCTGTTTCTTCATAGGTATTTTAGTGATAAATTAGAGAGGTTGCAGCAGAAGTTCCCAGCCAGATGCACTTTAAGCTGGAATGAGTGTGTTCTTTGTGTTCACACGTGTCCTGTAGCCAAAGCATGCTATCATATTCCTTTGGAGGTTTTGATTTTTTTTCTCCTCCAGCTGAACCAACCCTGACTGGAAATCTTTAAAGTTGATGGACTGTAAAGTGATCAGATTCACTTGACACTATGCAAAGCACAAAGCCTCTGGGTTTCATTATTTGAGCTGGATTTAATGAGCCATAGGAGAAAAATAAAATTAACACCTCATTATTGTGGGATGTTTAACACAAAGACAATTTGCAGCACAGGGAGATGTCCAACTTAATCTGAGGTCCTAGCTACCATTAAGGGTTAGTGTTGCTGTTCGATGAGGTTCTCGGGAGGTATTAACTGCAATTTCTGTGTAGCTATGTCCTGACTTGAGATGAGAAGCATTAGCAATCAGAAGGATGGGTGTTCTGGCTATGTTCTGTCATGTTAACTATATTAAACGTGCTTTTATCTTAGGCTCAGATTCCCTTTACAAACTGGAAAAAGAGTAGGGTTTGCAGTAAGCGAATGAGTCACCAAGTGGAAAATACTTTATTAGCACAGCTCATCTGTGGGATAAATGTGGGAGACAAGCAAGAGAATTTACAAGGATTGCTGATGGGACCATTCATTTATTTCACCTCCCTCAGAAATGACATTTAGCTCTCCTAAAACAGAGTTCAAAAGAGAAAGCTATCAGTCTTCAAAAACACACACACACATACACATATGCATTTACGTACACACACGAGGCGCCTTTGGTTTCATTTGTCTCTGCTCTGAATTCATGTTATCTTAAACAGAAGCTCAAAGTCTAATGGCTTAATCTGATTAAACTTCCATCTAGGGGCATCTGATAGCACATTTTCAGGTAACTTAATTCTAACTGAATTTTTATTAGCGTTAACAGCAAACACATCTGCAGCAATTGTCCAACTAGAAATAAAGAAATAGATTAAATTGAGATGACATTATTCTATTTAAGCCTGTGATGTTGCTGTATTTCACAAAAACACACTCTTGTAGTTGGCCTTCAATTGTGTGGCTCATCCTATTTGGCCTTTCCCTGTATTTCTGTACCAAAATCCTATTTCTTCCCGTGTTTCCCTCCAGATCAGTCCTGTTTAATAGAACTTTGCACACTTATAGAAATGTCCTATACCTGCAGTACCTAATAAGATAGCCAGTAGCCCCAAGTGCTGATTGAACACTTGAAATGGGTTTAATGCAACTGAAGAAGTGAATTTTATATTTTACTTCATTTTGATTACTTTAAATTATTATTTAAATAACCTCATGGCTAGTGACTACTATGCATGAGAACATAGCTCTAGACTCTTATTATTTACAGTTTGGTCCCTACACAGTAGCATCACCTGGAACCTTTTCGATATTTAGAATCCTGGACCCCACCCTAGACATTACTGAATCTCAATCTGCAGTTAAATGCGATTCCAGATGATTTGCATGTCCTATAAAGTTGAGAAGCACTGCTCTAGAAAACTTCATCCTTCAGAATTCAAGTCATTTGTCATTCCTGTAGATATTCAGGACAAACTTATCAGCAACAGGCACAGTACCAAGGGCCCATAGAACCTTTAGGGCCCATGCCCATGTTTTAATTTATTTTAAAATCAGAAGAAAAATGTGAACTTCTTGGCCAAAGAAAATGTTCTAATACAATAGTAATCATATGTAGAATTATGGGCAGAGTTGTGTGTCCCCAAAATTCATACCTCAGAATGTAACAGTATTTGGAGATAGAATCCTTTAAAAATAATGAAGTTAAAATAAGGTCATTATGGTAGATCCCTAATTCAACATGACTGATGTCTTTAAAAGAAGAGGAAATTAGGACTCAAATGTGCACAAAAGGAAGTTCATATGAAAACACAGGAAGAAGATGATAATGTATAAACCAAGAAGAGAGACCTCAGAAAAGAATAATTTTACCAACACCTTTTTCTCAGACTTCTATCTTACAGAACTGTGAGATAATATATTTCCATTTATTCTAATTAGTCTGTGACACTTTGTTATGGTAGCCCTAGCAAGCTAATACATATAGTATGGACTTTCTTTTCTTTCTTTCTTTCTTTCTTTCTTTCTTTCTTTCTTTCTTTCTTTCTTTCTTTCTTTCTTTCTTTCTTTCTTTCTTTCTTTTTATCCGCACCTGAGGATATTTTTCCATTAACTTTAGAAAGAATGGAAGAGATGGGAAAGATAGAAAGAAACATTGATGTGAGAAAAACATATCAATTGTTTGCCTCCTGCACACGCCCTGACCAGGGCCTGGGCCAGGGAGGAGCCTGCAACCAAGTTACATACCATTGACTGGAATCAAACCTGGGACCCTTCAGGTCCATAGGCCGATGCTCCATGCACTGAACCAAACCTGCGAGGATGAATCTTTTTCTTATGTAATAACTAGAGGCCCAGTGCACAGATTTGTGCACCAATGAGGTCCCTTGGCCTGGCCTGAGCTCTCTCGCAATCTGGGACCTCTTGGGGAATATTGTACTGCCAGTTTTGGCCCAATCCCCACAGACCAGGTGGAGAGACCCCACCAGTACATGAATCTGTGCACTGGGCCTCTAGTATGCATATAGAATCATTGGTTAATCTCTTTCTGCCCTCCCCTCTTTCCCCTTTCCTCTGAGGTTCATCAGTCTGTTTCATGTTTCCATGCCTGTTCATTGAGCATCTGCCCCCTGGTGGTCATTGTGTGTCATAGCTACCAGTAGAATGGTTGAACGGTCTAATGGTCGCTTAGGCTTTTATATATAGAGAGAAAGGGTACTACTAAAACATGTAAATGTAGGTTATTATTTTTTTCATTCATTTATCTATCTAACAAACATATCTTTGATTTTGTAGAAGTATTATATTGGTTGCAGCAAGAGATAAAAAATCAATTAGATATGTCTATAAGACTATATAATAAATGAATATTTTATCAATTTATTTTTAGTCTCCCCCATTGGAATGTAAGCTCTGTGAAGGAAGAGTGTGTTGAATAAATGTGGGTGAATTGAATGAATGGCTGGGCAAAGTCCATTGTTTGAGTTGTAGGATAACAATCTAAACAGGCTATTGTTGTTGCTCTTTTATTATATCAATTTTGTGTGGTTTTTTTTTTTTTCAAACACATCTTTCTGGGCATCTTAACTTGTCAAACACCAATGAAGCTCTCCCTCTCTGTTCCAAGCTGTTTGACATACATTTTTCCCTGGTCCCCTTTCCTCTCAGCTTTTTAACATTTTAACTAAGTCTTTCCATCCCACCTCTGGCCTTGCAGGTCCCTCCTTTTATGTCCTTCATTACAAAGCCTTTGACTCCTGGTAAAATAGACACTTTGGGGGTGGTAGAGGTAGGGAAAAGAGAGTTGTAGGGTGAAATGTGAACTAAGAAAGTGAAGCTGGCAGTTTCAGGGTTTACTATGGTGAGATGAGGGAAAGAGGGTATTTGTGGACATTGTGATACTTTCATGTTTGTGCTTCTCATTTTATTAAAGAAGAATCTTGTTTTCAATATGCCCTATAGTCAAGAGGAAACAAAAGACATGAATAAAAAATACTAAAGAGACATGATAATTTCCTATTAGTATGCTTAGGTCCATGTTTTAGGTTTTAGTTATCTATTGCTACATAACAGATTACCTCCAAACCTAATAAATTAAAGGGACAAATATTTATTATCTCACAATTTTTTGTGAGGCAGGGATCTAGGTGCAGTGTATATTGCTATTGGTAGGAATCACTTCCTCACAAGTTATTGGAGTGAGTTCCTTGGCTCATGGGTGTCTCCATAAGCAGCTGACAACACAGCAGCTGGCTTTCCACAGAGCAAGCAAGCCAGAGAATAAGGGAAAGTGAACAAGATGAAAGCCAAATTTTAAAAAATTCTAATCTCAGAAGTGACAACTCTACATTTGTTAAGAGCAAGTTACAAAGTATAATCCTCAATCAAGGGTGAGAGGTTACATGAAGGCAAGGATATCTACCAGAAGGTGGGGATCATGGGAGTCATCCAACAGATACCTACACACTCCAGTTGCCACTTAATAAATATTATATATTTTGAAGAAATAAGTACAATGTGAGCGGCACAGGTAAGAGACAAGTAAATTTGGATAAGGAAAGAGGTACAGGAAAGGCTTAGTAGAGGAGAGAACCCACTTTAGTTGACTTTAATGTTGAGTAGGATTAGGTCAAATGTGGTAAGAGAAACATACTCATAGGTAAAGAAATAGCACCAATTAGAACCTGTAGGAAAGAAAATGGGACAAGAAAAATATTAGGTTTGATATCATTAAAAGTATCACTCCATGTAGATCATAAAGACTTTTATTATATGCTACAGTAATGAAGTTTAATTCTTGGGAAGTGGTGCCTGTCTTAGTCAACTCCGGCTGCTATCAAAACATCATACACTGTGTGACTTAAACAATGGACAGTTATTTCTTACCATTTTGGAGGGTGAGAAATCCAAGATCGGGAGCCATCATGTTTGGGTTCTGGTGAGGGCTGTCTTCCTGGTTTGCAGACAGTTTGTGTCCTCACATGGGGGAGAGGTGTGGCAGGTGAACATTCTGGTCTCTTCTTATAAGGACAGTAATCATATCCTGAGGATCCCTCTGAAGGTTAGGGCTTCACCATAAGTATTTCAGGGCAATTCAAACATTCAGTCCATAACATGGCCTTGCTCAGAATTTCTGCAAAGAACCTAAATTTTATAAAAAGAGTCACACTACATTTCTTAAGATATTCTCCTCATCCAAATATTTAAAAAGGCAGATGTCACTGTGTTCATTCAGTTGGCTTCCCCCCGATTTTGAAAACCATCCATGCTCATCCTTCCTCTCTCAGCCGCCTTGGTTAATGCACTTGCCATACAATGATTTTGCAGCACAACCATCAGACTTTTTAGACTTGTTCTGAAGTTTTGGAAGTTAAAAAGTAAAAATGAAGTTATTTAAGGTTACACACGGTTTTGAGCTATGCGATACATAGTAGAGTTAAGTAGCAAGGGCAGCTTTCACTTTTGTTTCTAACTAGAAAAAAGTTCTTTGTAGGAAACTGCCTGAGTCTAGAAGAAAACACCAAACATTAGGCTTATAGGAGAAAGGCCATAATACATTCAAAGTCTAAAAGGAACAGAATCATTTAAGTGTGGTTATCACATATTGTTGCTTGTTCCTGCTGTCATTCACCATGTGGGTGGGGTAAGAGAACAGGCATATACTCTGAGTGGCCAGATTATTATGATCTCTGAACTCATAATAATCTGACTACTCAGTGTATATCCTATATAATAAAAGGCTAATATGCAAACTGTCCCCTCGACCAGGAGTTCGACCATCAGGCAGGGCAGCCAATGGCCCATGTCCCCTCCTCCTGGCCAGGCTGGGGGAGGGGACATGCACAAATTCATGCACCTGGACTCTAATACACACACACACACACACACACACACACACACACTCTAAGTGGCCAGATTATTATGCATTCAGAGAGCATAATAATCTGGCCACTCAGTGTATACTATATAGAAGCAAATGTATCTTTAATAAGAAAATCTAAGATATATGGGCTTGGTTAAAAATAAAATAACCAAAACTTATTCCTTGGGAAAAAATTATTCAACATTGTATGTATTAGGTAATTTCCTGAATTAACTGTAAATGTTTCAAAATCTGTGGCTATATTGTAAGTAGATTGTCCTAGAGAGAAAGAATAATTGAGGATAACATTTAAGTATTGTTTTGTCTTTTCCATTTGTCACCTTTAAAAAAAGAATAATTTATTTTTATCTGACTACTAGGCAAACTTTAAAGTGATACACCATGGAAAATTCTGAAATTTTAACTTTAAAAAATGTTTTCACATTTTTATACATATTACTCTTCAACCTATAACTTTTATGCTATCAGAAAATGAGGGGAAAGGATCTAAGGATTTAAAATTACCTAAAAAGCAAAGGCATGCCAGTGATCTGTTACCATGAGATGTAAAAATACATTGTAAAACTACGTGTTGGTTTCTGGAGGGGCAGGCATGGGTAGGTGAGGGCTGGAGATGATGGAGGGAGAGTATGAGAGTGGAATGAAGGAGTGTTGTGTTAATGCTAATCTATAGTGTTATGTTATCTTGAATTGTGTGTTATGTCTTCCTTTTATGCTCCCTCCATTCCTTCTTTTCTTTTCTCTTCTTCCCTTCCTTCTTTGTTTAAATGGAGAAGTAAAAACAGTTTTCTTTACATTTGCAATTGACCTCTAGGTAGGCCAGTGGGGCATTGGAAAGTTCTGATCAACTATAGGCACATATGATTTAGGAGACTCGAAAGTCAAAAGACTGAATCTAGAGTCTGCATTCAGTCCTGTTCTAAAATAGGGATTGTTTACTACATTGTTTATCACCTAAGAAATCGTTGGGCATGTCTGGTCACTTCAGTAGTCCCATCTCCATCCTTTTCCTGAGGCTCCACTCTCAAAAGCTGGTGTTCTGAGATAAGAATTCCTTTCACACACTACATTGAGTGCCTCCTACCAATGCCATTGTAGATTCCATTTAAACATTTGTTTATCAACAGTTATCTGTGTATATGTATTATTGTTGCAATTTATTCATTTCTAATATGTTTGTTACACATTTCTCTTTATTTCTCATAATTAATACAATTAATGGAAGCAACATCATTGAATATCTCCAAGTCAGAAGCATTATTATATGGCTTGAAGTCATCTGTACCTCATTCAGCATCCACTGCTTCTATTTTTCATCACTATCCTTAATTATGCCAACAAGTCCCATGATAGGACTGCCCTAATTGTAGATTCTCTCTAATGATTATCTTTTCCATAAGCCAGATGCATAGAAATTCACAAAAGCTCAATACGTATTTGATAGATTATTGAATACTGAACCAAAATGTGTTTTAACACCTACATACGTAGACTGCAGTAAATAAAAGTTTCTACTGATAAAAGGTATTTATGCTATTTGATCATTTCAATTAAACCATTTGAGATGTCAAATTTAAAACATTCATTTTCTCAACCCTAGCTGCACTTCCTTGGGAGTTATGACAAGATACTATATCGAATTTTTTTTCTAACTGCAAATTTGATTTTCAGCTTATCTCATTGTGAATTGTTATTGTACCTGTCAACAGAGAATTCCCGCAATTGCTCCTTCAAAGCCTGAATTTGCAGGGGTGATATTTAAAATATGTTAACAAGGAGTGTGGCAATAATCAGTTAGAACGGATACCTGCTAGAGCTCTGGGGCTGGATTCTGGAGGCCCTCTCTGGACAAGACTTTAACCCTGGTGCTGCAGGAGAGTTCTTGAAATTATTCAAGGTGAGATGCCAAGGCAATGGTGGAGGGTGGTACTCAGGGTCAGGTTTACTAACTGGTGTAGAATAGTATAATATCAGTGCATTCTGCTGAATAGCAGCCTTGCAATGTGTTTAGTTAGGAGTCAGCAGGAAACCAGATAGTTGTCTAAGACATCAGAGTGTGAGTTAAAACTATTGTTCACCTACCTTTAAACTTTTATTTGGTTCGCACAATTGCATTTGTCATTGAACAATTACAAAGAAGACACGTTCTGCTTGGAGCAAAATATATCCCATTTTTCCAAGAGAGATTGAATACACTGTCTGGAAGGTGAGAGACCTGAACACATGGGCTGACCCTTCAGAACTCAGGTAGGATTTGGGAGGTTTTTCCTAAGTGATCTTTTTCCCTGAGTCCAAATAGTAAACAGGAATGAGTTTAGCATTAATGATGGAGAGCGCGATGGGAAGAACACCCCAGGAAGAAAGAACATTATGTGCAAAGACACAGAAAAAAAAAGGATTGTGCTGTGGGAAAAGAAGACAGTGGTCGCATGGGGGTTGGTGAGAGACAAGCAAGGCTGGAGAGATATATAGGAGCTGGGTATAAAAAGACTATGAAAAGCAATGTATATTCATCCCATGACAATAGGGATGAAAGGATCTGGAGTGAAGAGGAAGAAAGTTGCCTCCATACATAGGATAATAGCAAATCACTATGGGCTTTGAACTGGGGCTCGAAGGAGATGAGTGTTCCTTCTGGGCGAGAGACAGACATTGCCTATTTTCAATTATAAAATCAGAACTTTTCACAACTTTTATTACAGGAGGTTTCCTACAGAAGCTTTTTATAACCACTTAATTGCCTCGGGGAAGAACTGATATGAAACGGTATGGTAGAGTCCAATCCTATTTATTGTTTAGAGAGGAAAAAAAAAGAGTCTTTTGGCATTAGACCGAGATGTTGAAGGCTATCACACAGTCTAAAAAGACCTATTTGATCACCTGGATCTGAGTAGTAACCCAGACCACTAACGACATAAAACTCTCTCCCAGCATGACTTTCTCCTTCCAGCAAGGCTTAGTCAGAGGCAGACAGCCCATTGTTCAGTGATCAGAACCCATTTGCAACTGGAGCTCTGTGTGTGCAAGCAACACTGCAGGCATGAACTACAGAGGCCTACCTCATGATCAGGCCAACAGGGAGTTATCCTCCCCTCTCTAGCTTCTAGCATTCATACCTCTGATGATAACTTGGAGATGCTAAGCCCCTCAAGCAGAGGAAACATCCTCTGAAGAGGTGAAGTATGAATCAGTTAGCTTCCCAATGAAAACTTACCAAAAATTCTGCTTTCTTTCCTAAGAGCTAGTGGGTTTGAGATATAAAACCAGATAGATTAATAGCTCACTTTTGACTATTTGCAAACTTTAAACTGTAATAATTATTAATTTTCCGAAGAATCTCCATACTGTTTTCCACAGCATTTGTACATTTTACATTCCCACCAACAGTGCACAAGGGCTCCAGTTTCTCCATATCCTCGCCAATACTTGTTTTCTGGTTTTTTTGTTTGTTTGTTTGTTTGTTTGTTTTAATAGTAGCTATCCTAATGGGTATGAGGACACTGAGCATAGTTTTTTGTAATCCAAGACAATAAAAGAGATTTTGGCTTCTGAATGTAAGTAAAATTATGATAAATAGATATTATTGAATAAAATGTGGCAACAGTGAGTATCAATGAACTGTATGTATTCCAGCAATATGGATAGTTCTTCAAAACAGAATGAGGAATAAAAAAATAGAGAGGGAGTGAGAATGGGCCAAAATAGAATACATTAATAAATAAGTGTAAATATATGAATAATTTCTATAAACAAGTCTTGGGCCTGGAAAGGACAGATGATAATATTGTGCTAAGAAATGAAGGTTTAGTCAGCCAGATCTACATACTAAATCTAGTTCTAGCCATATGGTATATTGGAAGTTACATAAATATTCTAAATCCTATTTTTTTCTGATCTTAAGATGCTAATTATAAACTTATCTTACAAGAGTAAGATGAGCTTATATATTTAAGATACTTATTATAGTGCTAGACACATAGTAAATTCTCAGTAAGAGATTAGCTGTTATTACTATATTTTTATTATTTTGTTAAAAAAATTTGCATAAATATAGAGATCAGGATTTTGTACAAAATTGACTTTTGGTTGGATGCACAATAAAAAACCAAGATTGTATTGATTACAATAGTTACAGAAGAATGAGCCAGGTAGTATCCAATCATATACCAAGTATTTATTAAGTGCTTATTATGTGTCAGTTCTCTATGATACAAAGGTAAGTAAAAACTAGCATGAGCTCTACTAGTTCAGGAGAAGTCAGTTAAAAAAAATAATAATAAATGTAAATTCTAATTGCTTTAAATACAGTGTAGGAGTAAGGCATTATTCTGTGTGTGAAAGAGATGCTTGGATTGACTTGGATTAGGAATTAACTAGAAAACAAATGAAAGGTAAGCATTCAAGGCAGAAGTAACAGCATAGGGGGAAGCCCCGTGACAGCCAAGGCATTGCTAATATAGGGGACTGAAAGAAAAATAGTGGGACTGGAGCAAAAAGAACAAAAGAGTATGTGAGATGAGTTGACATGGGGGAGTAGATAGAATCAAGACTATATAGGAGACATAGGCTATTTGAAGGGGTTTTGTCTTTATCTCATAGGAAGGGACACTGTATTCATTTTCATTGTTGCTGTAATAAATGTTTGCTTAAAGCAAACCTTTATTGTCTTATAGTTTTGGAGGTCAGACATCCAAACTCATTTCCACTGGGATACAGTTAAGGTGTTGGCAGTTCTGCTCTTTCTGGGGTCTTTGAGGGGAGACTGTTTCCTTGCATTTTCAGGTTCTAGAGGCCACCTGTATTCCTTGGTTTATATACTTTCCTCCATCTTCAGAGCACATGACTTCAGCTCTACTTCTGTCATCATATCGTCTTGTATTCTGACCCTGAACTCTTCTGCATCTCTCCTATAAGGACCATTATGATTACATCAGGCCTACCAGATTTAATCATTTTAGGATCCTTAATCAATCACATTTGCAAAGCCTCTTTTAAGGCAACATTCACCAAGTATTTATTAAGTGCTTATTATGTGTCAGTTCTCTATGATACAAAGGTAAGCAAAATAATAATAATAATTAGAACAAGGACAGAGGTCACCCTGGCTGCACTGTGAAGGACAAATAGGAGGAAAACCAGGTTTATGTTAGTGAAATCATTGGGAGGCAAATATAGTGGTCCAGGCAAGGAGAAAAGGGAAATGATTTCATTCAGGAGTTCTGAACTATAACATCTTGGCTAACAGTCTTATCTCGACTGTTGGAGTTAGCAAGAATCTTAGAGAACACTATTAGTGCTGTACTTGGTCTGGTTTTCAAGAGCTAATGTGTGCCTCTAGCCTAACTCTACATTCAGTGATATGATAATGCCTTAAAATAGACTGTGATGGGAGTATTTATACCATGGGAGTTCAAAAACGCTATAATTAAGTCAGAGTTTTCCACCTTCTCCCACCCTGACCCCTTAGACACTGCGTAACCTGTGGATTAGGCTCAGTGGTCTCCCTATCTTCTCGGACTCTGCTTTCAGTAATGTCAAGCTCATTCACTCCTCATTCTGCTGTTGACTCATTCTGATTCTTAGTTTCTTTGTGAAGACAGTGAATGGTAATAGAAGCTGATTTTTCTTGCACTCCCACTCAGTATTTTCTACAAGTTTTATAATGAATATGCAATATTTTTATAATTAGAATTTTCAGAAATCATTTTTATATTTTTAGTGCTGATTTGAAAAGCACATGTGAATGAGTATATAATGGGACACTTGTTTAATGGTATTGATTGCTAAATTGTGATCTAATTACTATAAAAATGGATTTCTAGCCACAATTATCTCTAGAAGTTGGTTTTTGAATTTTCTATGGAATTTGTCACTGGGCTTTTTCTCTTGATTTGTTCAACACATGAAGAAAGAGGATCTGAGTGATAAAAATGGGAAAAATAAGGAATACTTAAAAGTAATAAGCACTCAAACATATGAAATTAGAAATTATAAAACACTTCATGAGAGAATTGCAAGAGAAATTTCATTTTGTCATTGCACATGGTCTTGAGACAATAGGAAGTGACTAAGGACATGGTCTCCAGTCTGAGACTTCCAGGATTCAAATCCCAGAACTACACTTGTTCACTGCTATCTGGAAAAGGACTAAAATTCTCTTTGCCTCAGTTTCTTTATTTCATTTATGAAATGGGTATCATGACAGTTACAGCATCAGGTGTTCATGAGATTTAAATTAGTTATTCCACATGAACTCCACAAGAGTCCTTGGCACATATCAAGCATTCAGGAAGTACCAGTTATTATTTGTTGATATCCAATTGCACATATCCTATTTATTTCAAATTTTCCTATCAGAAAAAAAGCAGTTTAAAGATTTGTTATAATTATGGACTCTCCTACCTTCTTTCCCCCATTGATCTGTCCAACTGAAAAAAAAAAAATGAGTGATTCAATCAAGTAAAATTGAGGTTAAAATTTTCCCAAATATGCTAGACGTTTATTTTTTTCACATTCAATTATCTAACTTCAGTTCTCTCTGTGCACTTATGATTTACAAGTATTATTGATAATCTGGCCATTAAATCCCCAAAGAATGTTACTGCAGCAACCTGATTCAGGTATTTCTTTCTCTGTACTTCCTGTCTTCCCAATTGAATACGCGCACCCATCACTCCTCATCTTTCTCCTGGCAAGTTTTCTGAGGTGTGTACCAAGTTCTCGAAGAGCTGAATATCATCTTGCCTTGAGTTAAACAGAAGCCAGCTGGCACCACTTATCTCTTCAAATTATAAGAAAATGTGAGAAATAACAGGGTATCTCTATGGGGTTGGGCAGAGCCCTAAAGGGCATCAATGTGTGAAAGAGTGTATCCTGGCAATGAGCTTGAGAATGAGGTGTAATCCTGGAAGGTTCAGACTTGACAAGACTGATCTCAAGGTGATTGTATGATCAGATTTTAAAAATGTTTTTTTCTCCCCTTTCTAGTTGCATCTTTGAAAGTTAGATATTTCAAAAATGTTAGTGTGGGAGGAAATTAATTTTCATACTTTTGTGCTAGAATCAATACACAGGTGTGTGTGTTTTTATGGCTCCCTCAAATCCCATAAGATATCAAGCATTTTAAGTTTCCTAATTGTTCATTATATTTGTTGAATTCTGTCAAAAGATGATTTTATTTGATGTAGGTTAAGTTTTATAATACATCACTTTGAAAGGAAACACACACTTCTTTGTAAGCATTTTATGCCACATATGAGTTTAATATTAGTGAAAATTCATAAAGGATTTTTATTTCAGTCAAAATGACTGACAGCTTTCAGAAGGGAGGGAGAGAGGAGCACTGGATGAAAGAAGGTGAAGAGAGTAGCCAAAGAACATATATGCATAACCCATGACACAGACAACAGTGCAAAGATGGTGGGGAGTGGAGGGAAGAAGGCCAGGTGGAGGTGGGCAAGGAGGGGTGGGAATGGAGACATCTGTAATAGAGTCAATAAAAATAACATTATAAAAATAAATTTATAGGAAGTTCTGAAAAAAAAAGTGTTCTAAAGTAATCTATTTGAAACCACATATAGAAAGATTAGCTAAGATGAATGTATGCATGATATTTTTAGAAAGCAGAAATAAGTAGAAATCTTTCTTAGCACTTCTTTCTTTGTATGCCTAGTGAAGAAAGACATTACATAAGAAAAATCATAAATTTATATAAAATGTGGATTATTAGAAAAAGAGAATAAAGGTTCAACCTAGAATATACTTTTTAAAAAACATACTTATTTTTGTTACCACATTTAAGAAAACGGAAGACCCAAGGACTGGATAATTCACTTTATAATGCACATCCACATAATCATAGAATGCTAGGGAGCTGGTTGAATGAGTATAACTCTGAGAAAGGGTTACGCATTTAGACTAAATGAAAGAAAACTTTGGAAACTACGAAGTTTTCTCTGTTGCATGAAGAAATGGATGTTACATATATCAAAGACTAGTTTGCAGTTAGTATAGTAGAAAAGAAAAAGCACAACATCAACATTGCTTTCCAGGAAATAGATTTTTGGCAACATTGTTCGAGTATAATAAAAATGTATTTCAGGATACACTAAAGTTGGAAAGTCTACAGTGACCATGTACATGTGATCTTGAGAATTTTGATTCTGCTCCATATGCCATTCTTATCAGCAGACCAAGATTCACTTTAGACCAGCATACTATTAGAGCAGCGGTCCTCAAACTGTTTGATCTTAGGAACTTTTTATAGTCTTAAAGATTATTACAGAACCTTTATGTGGGACCATACCTATCAATATTAACTGAATAATATATAGAAACTGAGAAAAATTTAAAACACAACAATACACAGGCACACTTCCCATTTGCCATGGATTGACAATATCACATGTCAGGTAGCTTATAGAAAACTCCACTGGAGACTCATGGAGAGATACAGAGTGAAAAGGCAAATAAATTTATAGTATCACAGTGAAAATAGTTTTGACCTCACAGAGCTTTGGGTCCCGAGGGTCCCAGTGGTCCCTGGAACACATTTTGATAACAACTCTGCTACAGGGCTGGTAACTGGAGAATTGTCAGGACATTCAGTCACAGAAACTTTCCTGAAGGGAAAAAAATGATCAACTACCAGGGAATAAAAGCTCTCAGACTGAAAGCTAATATTTATATTAAAGATCTCTGGATAATATATTAAAGCATATGGTTTTTATTTGAGGAGTAAGATAATGGAGTTAAAAAGGTAAGGGATGGGGAAAGAATTGGGCATTATTTGACAAATATTGATTGGGTTCCCACATTACATAGCTAGCCCTGGAGAGACGAAAAAGATCTCAAAAGAGTTACATGTTAGTGACAAGGGAAAGAGGTCACTAACAATTTTCCAACAGAGTGAAAAGGAAAATTCTCAGACACCCCAGGGGAGGGAAAGATAATTTTTTGACAAGCCATTTCAAGAAGGCAGAGAAGAGGTGACATTCAGGATTAGGCAGAGGTGAGGAAGGCAGCATTGTTAGCAGGGGTGGGCAAGCAGAGGGCGACTCAGTAGAAAGACAGAGAAGGGTGTAGGAAATGTGTGGCTCCCTCAGGGGTAATGCATTCAGTAACTGGAGCATCAGTGTGGGCTAGGAAGGGGTAGACGGGGTGGGTGGGAGAGGTGAGGTCAGACTGCAGATGGCCCTATGTGCTCACTGGAAAGGTTAAGCATTGCCCCATAGACAGTGGGAAGCTGCTACTAGTAAAGTGCTTTAAGCAGAGAGATGCTTTGTTCAAAATTGTGCTTCAGGAAGTCAAATGAGTACCTTTGGGGGAGGGTTAAAGGTTTGAGGCTGAAATTATAATTTGGAAGAGTACTTTATCTTTCAATAAGCCATACAAGAAGGAAGCCATGCTGCATGGGCTCTGGAATCAGTGTGCCTAGGTTCAAACATTGATTTGGGGCTCTCAAACAATTACCCGTGTCTTAATTTCCCCATATGTAGAGTAGAAGAGCAACAGTAGCTACTTTACAAAGTTCTTGTAATGATAGAATTGATTTGATCCAATAACATAAAATAAACAAAGGATAAAATAAGATAGCATTCATACATTATGACTTTGCAATATATATTATTATGGATACATAACACAATAGGAAAGAAGGCAAAGGGAACAAACTCTAGAGGCATTTAGGGCTATGGTTCACAGGGCTTCTGTGACGTTTTTGGATGGCAGTGAAAGACAGTGAAATGTATATTCAAGAGTATCCTGGGGAACATGAAGCAATAGGTGATGAAGGATAGGGACAAAGAGAACAAGGAGAATGTGGAAAAACTAAGACCTATTTTCACATAAATTTTAAAATAAAAATGGTGGGAAATGCTTAGCACAGTTACTTCATATAATATGGAGATGCGTTGTCTGTGACTGGTGATGGAAGATATTCCGGAAATGTTATGAAACAAGACGGAAGAATTGGTTTGTGGCAAATCTCTCAGAGCAAGGAGGAACAGAATAACTGTTCTGAGCCTCTGAAAAACTGTGCAATTTCTCATTGAAGTCAAGTGCTCTCCTTGAGAATTGGAGGGTGCTGTGCAGACTTTAATGGAAGGAATTAGGTACAAATTAATAATTCAAGTTTGACAGATTTCTTTGATTACCATGGAAAAATTTAGAAAACTATCAACATATAAGGAAGATGAAATATTCCTTGCATCAAAAAACCCAGACGAGGTAAATTTCTGTTATAATAGATCAGATTAGGAGTAATAAAAGGTGTTATGTATAGAGAAGTTTTTGTTTACCTCAATGCCAAAAGGTGCTAGTTTAAGAGAACAATAGTTCTCTAAAATATCTGCAATACAAACCTTGCGGGCGATCCACCGGCAGTTACAAAAGTAGTGAGTGAAAACTAGAATGGAACAGTGCTTTCTCAAAAACAGGCAATCAATAAGTAAAACGCCCCAGGATAGCAGAGGAGCATGTAACATAGGCATCTCTTCATACTGTCCTCATGTTAACTATTTGTGAAGATGTGGCGGAAACCTACACACACACAAATAATTATTTGGATAAAGGAACTTCCTAATCACAGAATAAGGCAGAGAAAAAGATAAGTGGATTAAATAGAGGGACATATTTAGAGTAAGAATATTCTGGATTACTTGTATTTTTAGAACTTAGCTACCTAATAACATGCTAAGCATTATCGAAATTCATGCCAATTCATAGAGTCTGTGCATTCAGACACTAGTCATATGTTCTTCTAGTCATGTGTGAAATCACAAAATGTGAAGCATTTTGCTTTTATAGTTCAGTGAAGTAACTTCTCTACCCCCACTGCTAGACTGTATTGTTTAGCTTCAGAGAGAACCGCTCATGCTTGTTGAGTGGAGGAGGACTTAAATGACAGTATCATCAAATTAGAGGTTGGTCGTAAGGCTTAAAGTTGATTACAAGGTATATCTAGAAAAGCATATTCTTCCATTCCCCCCTTTTATTCTTTTACTGAAATACCATTGATCAGTACCGAAGATGAGAATTTGGATTTGTAATTGCCTTGCTGGGTGAAAGGGGACCATACACGGGTGCTAGTTTTCTACCCGAGTGAGAATTCATAGGCTCTGGGATTGATGTAACACCTCATACTTGTTCCTCCCTCTATCCCTGAACACGCACACATGTCTTTCGCACTGGTAAGCCCTCCTTGGGGTTATAAAATGGATGAGATCTTTCTGAAATCTAAATATACAGGAACGTAATTTTAACATATTGTGTCATTAAGAAGTTTAGGCGCTTTTAGACACAATCTGGAGGTAGTGAGAAAATTAGATGCAGTGTTGCATTAGACATGTTTTTAGTATTTTCTTCTTTTTGTAAAAGCTGTAATTTTCAGAGTTTAGAACCAATTTAATGTCCCCGGAGTTACAGCTTTTTTGTATCCATTGTCCATTAGGTGAATTACTAAGCCAAGAATGGAATCCATTTATAATGTATAAAATACTGTGAAATATCTTAAAAACGGGGATGAGGGGGGAGAGAAGCATTGGGAGTCCATTAAATTTGAAGACAGTGAGTTCTGAGGTTCTTATAATCATGTAATGGTTTTTTGTGCTTTGATAATATGATACATTAGAAATTGGAAGATTTATTTGAAAAGTTTGAATTCAGTGAAAATTTATATAGAACTAATGCAAAATGCATTACGTTTGAAATTCTAGACATTTTTCAAAACTGAGTGTATTGTAAAAAAAAAAAACAAAAAAAACCCCACACAAACTTTACTACTATTGAATACTAATTATTTTTAGTACAAATTAGTAAATAACAAATAAAATTCTACTAAATATAACTATTACTGTCATTTAATAAACTTAAAAAATTTGGCTTTCAGAAGCTTATTTTGAAGAATAGTCTTAAATTAAAATAATGTTGTCTAGAGAGAAGCTTTATAAGCTATATATGACATATGTGGATATATGTATATTGTGTGAGTTTGTGTGTGTGGTATATTTGGACATACCAACCCATCACCAATTATCAGGTTTTAGCCAATAATATATTGAGAACTCACATATGTGTCTTTAATATTGGGTATTATGAGATTCCAAATCATAATTAATTGGAAGTTTTGCTATGCTTTCCTTTCATGTTTAAGAGGAAAATTCCAGGAAAATAAGCAAATATAAAATTTTAGCTTATTAAATAAATAAATAAATAAATAAATAAATAAAATGTAAAATTGTTACTTCTAGAGTATGTTCTGTGATTTTCACAGCTGCTGCCAAATTTCAGCAACTTCTCATACCTAGAGCAAAAGGTCTGGATATTATGTTGAACCTTATGACATTGTCATTTAAGCTGATCCAATCCAGGCAACTCATAGCTATTTCATAAGGTTTAACCTACTAGTAACCCTTTTCAGAAAGATGAGACTGTGGTACTAACTTACGGTTAAAGTATCATAAAAAGAAGTCAAATTATTCACGTAAGTAGAGAAATGTGACACCTTTAACACATATTTCACAAAGATTGATGTAAAAAAATGCTTTCTTAACTCATTAATAGGATTTTTTTAAACTGAAAATCTTATTACTCAAGCCCTGATAATTTTCTGTGTGTGTCTATCTACACATTCATGTTTACTACTGAATCAAGGGGAAAATAAATTTCAGCTATATGTTACAGAAAACCCAGCTGGGTGTGACTTGAGTAAATACAGGTTGTTTTTTCTCACATAACAGAAGTCTGGAGGTAGAAAGTGAAGAGCAGGAATGATGGGACTATGGTGTGATCATGGACCCAACTTTGTCTATCCTTCTGATCAGCATTTTTAACCTTTTAGCCAGCGGACAGCTATGGCATCAAACCAAGGGTGGGAAGAAGAGAAAAGGGACAGTATAATACCAGCCTCATCCACCCCTTTTATTAAGAGGACAGCTTTCTTTTCAGAAGTCCTAGCTTATGTTGTACATGCCAGAGAAATCCCTATGAGCATACTTAACTATGACTAGAAAGTATATTTTCTTTTCCAAACTCCTTAGAAAGTATGAGGGAGGGGAGGTGGAGAAATACTGGGAAAGTGTTTGATTACCAATAAACAAATAAACAATGTCTTTCAAATTTCACTTATTTCTTTTTATTTTCTGCTCTTTCTCATGTTGGCTAACCTATACATTGTAGACTGAGTCATACAAAATTTCTGAACCTCTGTACATTGTGGGTATATAAAAATGGCAATGTCATAATCTGACACTTATATTAAAATCTGTTGATAGAGGCATCTCTCTTGTTACCAAGTACCCAGAAAATAAATTATAAAATCTTAATGTCAAATATTGTTCAGTCCATTTTAGTTTTCCATATCTTTGAAAAATCCATTAGCCCTCCAGATTTCCTGGCTAGGAACCCAAACTCAGTTCTCAATCTTTGTTAATTTTATTGGTCATAGAAGTAGCACCATGTCTCTGTTTCTCCCATTTGAGTACATTTTAAGGCTTTCAGTGTGTCCCTCCAGCCTTTGGGAGAAGCAGGGACTTTCAGCTTAGAGAAACTTTCTCCAAAGAAATCTTTTCACTTGTTTTCTTTAGTTTCTTTTCTTTTTTTTTCTTTCTTTTTTTTGGTTCTTTTTATGATTCCTGTTTATGTCTTTGATCTGGCTGAGGGTACAGGAGTCATGGAACAGATTCCATTTGTAATTCTGCATATGATGTGTGTATTGGCAAGGGAACTTCACTCCCTTTATAAATTCCACTTATGGGTGTGTGTGTATGTGTGTGTGTGTGTGTGTGTGTGTGTGTTGGGGGGATAATTTTGGTGTCAGGAAAAATGCTGGGACAGGAAGGATTTCATCCTGATATGAAGGAAGGGAGGGAGGGAAAAAGGAAATTCACTTTTTCAGTATCTCATTCTAGAGCCCGCTCACCTTTATTTTGCAGATGTTGACTTCAGAACACAGAGAAAACACACATATCCTTTACGGACTGCCATTTCAGTGTTGAAATCTCTTTTTTTTTTTTAATTTTATATGATACCAAAATCCCTGGAACCATCAAACTGACTAGAAAATTCCTTCGTTTGAACAGTTCAGCGGTCTTAACTTGCAGGATTCTGAAAAGAAGAGCTATAGAGGGATGGCCAACCATGCAGGCAGACCTCAGGAACAATTGCATGGAAACTCATGTGAAGTTAAATTGGCAATCAACTCTAGTATTTCATATGGCAGAGCTACCTATTGGGTAAATAATACGCATTTTATAGAAACAGGCATACATGTAAATTCACACAAGAGACTAAAATGGCTCCTTAGGGTTAAATGAAATACATATTAACAACACTTGTGAATAGTAAATAGCATGCATGTTTAAAATGTGCTCAATGTGTATTTACATAATAGCCTGTAAGAGTTACACTGTCAAGTAAATAATACTGTAGTTGCCCTTAAAAGTCTTTAATTACCTACAGGATTTGCAAAGTACGCTCTAATGGATTTCTGGTTTGTGTTAGCACTCCACTCTCTTCTCAAATTTATTCCTTTTCTTTTCTTCCCTGGTTTCAAGTGCGAATATATTTGTGAAAATAATTTTAAATTGGCATTGAAAGAAACCACCCATCTAGGTAAGGGTTTCACTTGTGTGAGAAGTGAAAATGGCAATATCATGCTGACCATGTTCCCATAAAGAGCTTCTTATAAATGATAACAAGTAAACAAAGAAGAAGACTCCTCAGGGACTGATGGAGCAGTCAGTTGTGGGCAGACTATGCTTTGGTGAACTGGAGCCTGTGTTTCAGCTCTCGCCTGTGCTTGTCTGGGACCTGGTAGCTCTTAGATCCATTTTCCGTTTTTCTGCTATATCATAGGGATCCACTGCCAGTTATATCTAGTTTCTGGCTCCTTTAGGGCAATGGGTAGTACTGGCTGGAGGCTGGAAGGTAACAAGAACATTTAAATCAGAAGATTTCTTTCCTTTTCTTTCTGCATTAGGCATATATTCAACAATGGCTATAGCACCATACACCTTGGTCCTGTCTTCCAGCCACCCCACAGGTCTACTGTGATTCCATGCCCATGGTTACATTGCCTCTCTCACCAGTCCTTAAGATGGTAGTAGCTTCTTGCAGTTGCTAACCTCATTATTGCCATATTCTCTTGGTTGGCCCTCCAATCTTCTTACCTCTAATAACCAGTTACCCAGACTGAATATCCCTATTGAATAACTTGGTGTAGGAGCTTTGTTTTCTTGGATGGTCTCTCTGACTGATAGAACTAGCATGTGGAGGTTCTCTACCCTGAAGCAGTTGTCTAGGTGCAAAAATGGAATTGCCCTCTTTCCTAGTCCCTGAAAAATGCCTCTCATGACTTCACATTAAATCTGTTAGCTAAAAAGGCACTGATATTTGTGTTTTCAAAGAGGAAAGAGACAGATTTAAATATCACATCAGACATAACAGAGGTAGGTCTAGATATTTGGACCAACTACTTAAAAAGAAAGCATTGCTCTAGAAATCTCATTCATAGAAACAGTGGCTGTTGTATTTAATCAATTTTGGTTTTGCCTTACTGCTCTAACATCCCAAACTTTCAAAGTTTCCCAACTGTAAGACTTGCTTCTTACTTGGTTGCACCCCTCAGCCATGTGGTTATAATCTGTAATGGAAGGACACAATAAGTAATGGAAGTCAGTGAAAAGGTGGTGAAGGGAATCGATGAAATGATGTGCCTACAAGAAGCATTTGATTTTTATTTTTAAATTAATGGTCCCATATGAGCCACACAAAACACTACTGTTGCCAAATCTGGCCTCCTGGGTTGCCAATTTGAGGCTTTTTCAGTTGACTGCTCCATCTGGCAAGAAGCAAACACATGCCATTCTTCTTTATTGCCACACTTTCTCTGGAAGTTTTCCCACCACCACAATCAGTCACATTCTTGCCTTGGATTTCATGGATTCATAGGTCCTCTCCCTCCCCCTAGTCAATTAATACCCTACAGCCCATAGGTCCTGTGCTTAATCTCAACCTCATTCATTCTTCCTCAATTCCTGTCCTTCCCATCCTGTTAAGAGAAATGTATGGAATTTGGAAATTAACTCTTAGAAAATTCATTACCTAGAAAGTTTATCATAGTTAAAATTTTCACTTTTATATTTATTAAAACATAAATACCTTCACAGATTATTTAACATTTATATCCAATGTTACCAGTACTAGGTAGGGAGAACTAGGGAAAACAATGAGTGCTTACTCTGAGTTAGCTATTTTATATGTTTATAACATATAACTATTTTATATGTTTTAATTCATCTCATGATACTCTTACTCCATAGCCTTCCTATGTTATTTTAACTGAGAATGGTGTCCACAATTGGGGGCGGGGGATTATATCTAGATAGGCCAGGAGTGAGGACAGGTGGGGAAGGACACTACAAACAACGTCCCTAGCTCATAGTTATCCTACCTAAAGATATGTTGGCCTCCAGACTTCTGGAGCTAGGATGGCCCAAGACAATCATTGAGTCCAGTCTCTTCTACTCAAACGTATTTGTTAGCATATGCTCTCTACTAGTTATTGACCTAAATACTGGCAATAACTTCATGAGGAAGATATACAAGACTCTTTTCCTTATGGAAAATCTTTTCCTGATTCTAATCGAGGAAAGGGTTGCAGATGGACTTTAAATGAGCAAATATTTACATAAAAATATAATTTTGGAAAGTGAAGTTAATAAAATGGGATTCTATAAGAAAAATAAATAAATGGAATGAGGAGCAATATACTGGGTGATCAGGTAGAGCCTCTGAGTGGGTAATGTCTGAATTAAGGGAGATGCCAGCCATGCACAGCTCAGGGGAAGGAGTGTAGGGAGTAGAGTTGCAAGTGACAAGAAAAGCCAAGTGCAAAGGCCCAGATTCCAGACACATGCCGCAGATTTTCAGAACAGAAGGGCCAGTTTGGCTGGGATCATAGGGAGAAGGGGATAGGAACAGATTTTAAAGTTCAAGAGACCAGCAGGTGGTAAGTCAGATATTGCATTTTTTGTTTTAGGACAAGTAAATTGTTTGGATTATATATAGAGAGAGAGGTGGGGGAAGGGAGGGAGGTTTTATTTTATTTAAATATATTTTATTGATTTTCCACAGAGAGGAAGGAAGAGGGATAGAGAGCTAGAAACGTTGATGAGTGAGAAACATTGACCAGCTGCCTCCTGTACTCCCTCTGCCGGGGATGTGCCCGCAACCAATGTACATGCCCTTCACTGGAATCGAACCTGGGACCTTTTAGTTTGCAGACCGACTCTCTATCCACTGAGCCAAACAGGTTTCGGTGGGAGGGAGATTTTAATTAGAGGCCGGATTCATGATTGGGTGGGGTCCAGCTGGCCTGCCCCAGTGGGGGCTCATTGGGCTGGACCAGCTGGGGGGAGGAACCACAGGCAGTTGGCCAGCCGGCCCTGCCCCCAATTGGGGTGTTGGGGGCCAATTGGAGGCCAGGCCAGCCAGGGGGTGGGTGATTGGGGCCTGGATCTGGCTGGTAGGCTGCCACAGTGCACATCATAGCCACTTGTCATTCCAGTCATTCTGGTCATTCCCCATTCCAGTCGCTTGGCATATATGTGTGTGTGTGTGTGTGTGTGTGTGTGTATCTCCAGTCATTCTGGTCATTCCCCATTCCAGTTGCTTGGCATATATGTGTGTGTGTGTGTGTGTGTGTATAAATGACCTCCACAGGCAAGAAAACTAAACACACACACACACACACACACACACACACACACACACACACACACACACACATATGTTTTAGTTTTCTTGCCTGTGGAGGTCATTTAGTATCAATTGATCTCATCTTGCACTGGTTGTCAGCACAGCCTTGGTGGTCTTTAAGGAACTCTCTAGGAAAATCAGAGGGGCTGTTGGGAGCACAGAGTGCGTGTAAATCAGTGAGTGGCATTTAGGTGTCATTCATCACCTGGAGTTTGTTCAACGTGCTAAGCGAGGCTGCCTCTGAGGAGACCAGCCTGCACTGAGCTGTAAATCTCAGGCCCTGCTTGCTTGTGATTATTAAAGATCCCTTGGCAATTTTTGTAAGAGATTAGGTGTTAATTCCAATGCCCTGGCTCAAGTCCAACCCAGGAAATTACTTTTTTGCCTACCTAAATTACACTTAGACTTCCAACTGGAAATTAATTCTCAAGTTCTTTACTGAAAAACATTACTGTTGCAGCTCTGCAAGGAGTCCTAATGTGCCCCAAGAATTTCCTCCTCCCCTAGCCTTCCCCCAGCACTTTCCATAGTCCACTCCCCAAAATGTGTGCACTCAACCAGTTTTGTCTGATTTGGATAGACCCCCAAATCTCTCTGTGTGTGGCAAATACCTATAATTCTGTGTATTTCTGGATATAAGTTAAACCTCTTTTCATTCATACCCTGGAACCATTAGAGCCCTCTCCTAATGTTTTACACTATATGTAGATCAGTGTCTATAAGAAGCCAGGATGAACAAGTATCTTTCCTTTTCCTTCTCTTTCCTTTTCCCTTCCCTATCTTCACATAGGAAGCCCAGAATTCCTTATTCCATTTTTTTCTTATTGTCAGTTTTGTTTTCCCCAAAGCACTTGTCATCTGATGTAAAGTATTTTAATCATTTATTTATTCCCTAACCTACCTTAGAATATAAATGCTATGAATGAAGGTATTTTAAAAAACTTCTTTTGTTCACTGTCTATATCCCAGTATTAAAAATAGTTCCTGGGATACAGTAGGTGCTCAATAAATACCAGTTAAATAAATGAACTGTAAAATAAACACCCAAGCCCAGTTCTTTGGATAACATCTTAGAGATGCAATTTAGACACCCAAATTTTGTTTGTTCATTTATTTATTCCTTATTTACTTATTCATTTGAAAATAATTTATTAGTACCACTATATCAAGAAAAGTACAACATCAGGAAAATGAGAAGACATATTTTGATTCTCACAGAGCTCTTAGTCTAAATCAGAAGAAGTATGTGTAAGGAATTAACAAAAGAACTAACTATAAACCAGTGAGATAAAATCCAATCTCCTGATATTTTGGAGTGATTAAAGGCAATAGAACTATGGCTCAATATTGTTCATGGATTACTCTTAGAATTTAATAGCAGGAGGAAAGAAATTCAAGATTCTTCTTTTTACCAGAGAAGAACAATCGCTATTATGTTTCCCATTTTGCTTTAGTAGCTAGTCAATGAAAATATAAATGTTATAATCGATTGCAGTAAAAAATGTAAAAAATATATCTATTAGATGTGTCTGACTTTCTCTATATAATTTCCAATTGCTTTTTCTATGTGCATTTTAATTGTTATGTTGTAAACATATACACATCTGTGTCTATGTCTGTTTTAATTTAACCTTTAAATTTTGTATAGTATCCATAAGGCATAAATAATAAATAAAGCTTCATAGATACAGATTCTGGCTATAAAATAGTTGACGTAAAATGTATAAAAATCTAAGGTGGTATGTTCACAATCCCAGCCCAGACCCCTGTTTAATAACCAAGATTTTGTAATTTACTCCAATCTTTATACATCCACTTCTAAGACTGTGATAAACCTTTATGAAGCCCCCTTCCCTAGAGGCAGCCCTTGATGTCTATTTTAAACCATTTTATGTCCATGCACATGTATATATATAGAGAGAGTGTGTGTAATATAATTTATTCCACATAACACCCCAGGATTGGCTTTGTGCCCCACCTCTGCAAGTATCCCAGTGCTTCTAGTCCACTTTTGTATTAGCTTCAACTATGCCAACATTTCACTCTCTTGGTTTTAATTTTCTCTCTCTCTCTTCTTAAATTTATTTTAGATTGATCTTGCTCTATTTCTTGTGTTCTGGTAAGCCAACTTAAATCCATTCAGAAAGAAGTTGGGAAATAAACAAACAAATAAATAAAGCTTTGTAAAATAAGGGTATTTGAAATCATGTTGGTACATGGAAATATACTATGTGAGAATTGAGCTTTCAAGGTAGCCATCCTAGACATATTTATTCAGTGTTTGTCTGGAATCTGTATTTCCAGATGTAAGAGATATACGATATATAAATATTATCTTAGTGCATTCAGGCTGCTAGAACAATAGCATAGATTTCATAGCTAATAAAATAGAAATTTATTTCTCACTGGAGGCTGAGAAGTCCAAGATAAAGGTACAAAATAGATTTGGTGTCTTGTGAGGGCCTGCTTCCTGACTTATAGACAGCTGTCTTTTGCATGCATCCTCACATGGCAGAAGGGGTGAGAGATCTCATTAGGATCTTTTTTTATAAGAGCACTAATCCCATTCATGATGCCTCAAACTCATGACCTAATCACCTCCCAAGAATAAAACTTCTAATATCATCACATTAGGGATTGAGTTTCAGCTCAAGGATTTTAAGGAAAGAAAAACATTCAGTCTATAGCATTATATGATTAGTCCCCCCAAATTCCTGCCCTTCTCATATGCAAAATACATTCATTATACCCCAAAGTTTTAACTTGTTCCAGTATCAGTTCTAAAATCTAAAATCCAAAGTCAGATCAAATATCATCTAAATCAGTAATGGGTGAAATTCAAGGTATGATTCATCATGAGGCAAATTATTTTCCAGCTGTGGACCTGTGAAACCATATAAGTTATAGACTTCAAAATACAGTGGTAAAACAGGCATAGGATAGACATACTAATTCCAAAGGGGGGAAATAGATAAAATCTAGCCTTAAATAAATAGACCTGTCTTATTCTTAGTGCATATCTCACCATTATAAAAATGTCAGTTCAACCCAAGTTATTAACATATATATTTAATGCAATCCCAATAAAACACAAATAGACATCGCTTTGTTTTATTTGATTTTTGTTTGGGAATTAGGTAACTTGATTATAAAGGTCACATGGAAAATAAACTTGAAAAATTGCTCCATAAAGCCTTAAAACAAAGATCAGTGAAGAAGACTAGCACTCCCAGATATTAAAACATACTATAAGGCCCCTATAATTAAAGCAGTGTGGTATTTGTGCCTGAATAGACAAATACATTAATGAACATAAAAGAAGATATAGAAATGGCCCCATTCTATTTAGTGTATAATGAAAGTGTCAACACAAATAATTGAGAAAAAAGAAAAATAGACCCATACCTCACACCATTTGCCAGAATGCTCTGCTAAACCCTCAGAGATCTAACTGCAGAAAATGAAACCTGTGGGTACAAGAAAATTTCTTTATAACCTAGCTGTGGAGAAAGTATTTCTAGCTATCCCCGAGAAAACAAGCAACAAGAGAAAATTGCTAAGTTTAATTAAACAAAAAGTTTAAAAGACATGGCAAACAACACTATAAGCAAAATGAAAAGACAGGGGACAGCTCCCACATCCTGATGCATTGGACCCTGGGAACCTGGATAGAAAGAAAATGTCTTTGGCAGTGACAAATCACACGCCATGACAGTTATTAAACATTTGGGGTCTCTTGAAGATAGAGGTTACTTTTGGGGGATATAAGAAAAAAAGGGTATAGTGGGGAGAAAATGCCCAAGTGGGTTTTTGTGAAACTAGAAATATGTTATTCCTAAAACTGTGGGGTAGTTACACAGGTGAGTTACACAAGTGCTTGATTTCTGATATGCCCATAAATTGTATATATAGCTTTTGCATTTTCATAATAATAAACACCTTTAAGAAACTATCTTTACATTCTCTATTTTTAATTAACAAATTAGTCTCTTTATTGTTTACTGACTCAAATATTCAACCAAGTTTCAAATGGTCTTAATCAAAAAGTCCTATTAAATAGTGTAAACATTTTTAAAACCAGTATATAAAACAGTGTATACATAATCTCAATTCTTTACAATATTCTTATCTAGGGAAAACTAAAAGAAAATATTTTGTAATATTTCCCACATTTTATATAGTGAATATGCATGTGTTTTATAATTGAAAAAGATATATTTGTAAATATTAATAAAACTAGCTGTAGCCTAGAATATATAGAGTAAATTGGTTTTGAGAGATTAGAATTTATCTTCTAAGAATATGTGAAAGAATTTCACTCCTGTTCTTTAAGTTCAAAGATATTTCCAAGGAAGAGAATGAGAAAAATAAATATTTTAAAATAACTCACTTTAAAAAAATTTTCCTCCAGTATACTGTTGTATTTTATCATCACAAGAGTTCTCTTAGCTTGACAGAGCAGAAAGCATACTGATCAAGATTTGACAAAACTTATGCCTGATTGGCTCTTCATTGGGCTCAGTTCCTGTCACTAGAGGCCTGTTGCACGAAGATTCATGCAAGAATAGGCCTTCCTTCCCCTGGCTGCTGGCATCGGTTTTCCTCTGGCACCTGGGACCCAGGCCTTTGCTCTGGCCACTGTCTTTTACCTTTTGCTCCTGGCCAGAGCCTTCAGTGTTCGCTCTGGCCAGAGTGTTGCTCCTATAGCTCTCTCTGCCCCCCGCCAGCTCCCTCAATAGCAGTCATCCTGCCCTGCCTGGCTGCTCTGTGCCTGTGTATGCAAATTAACCCACCATCTTTGTTGGGTTAATTTGCATCTCACTCCTGATTGGCTGGTGGGCGTCACAGAGGTGTAGTCAATTTGCATATTTCTATTTTATTAATGTATATCATTCCTCTCAGCAATCTTGTAAACTAGATGCTGCCTTCCCATTTTATGCATGAAGAAACTGAGGATTAAAGAGGTCAAGAATTGGGCCTTAGGTCATAGGCTGCTAAATACCAGAGCCTCAATCTGGATCTGACTCCAAATGCTGTGCTCCTTTTGCAGTGTTCTTTGTTGAACTATGACAGAATGCGAGGCTCCTCTGGATTCCCTATCCTACATTTTCTCTGCATCACAACGGCACCCTGCAGTGCTAACATAATGCTCTAAGACACATCTTTAATGGTTGTTTCGACACCTTGTTAAACAGAATTTTGTTGCAAATAAATAGTCTTGGCAAGGCAGAGGTTTGCCCTAGTGCTTTGGCAATTTTAAGCTGCAATATAAGCTGAAGCCCTCTGGGACAGGAGTTGGCAATGCAGTGGAGAGAAACTTGGACCAAGAGTCAGAAGTTCTACTTTAGAATCCTGCTAACTCACTTTACATTTAACAAATAGCTAAGCTCGATGGACCTACCTACACACCTAGGTCCTTCATGCTTCCTTCCTCCCTTCCTTCCTTCACAGGGTCTAAGTGTAATTAGTACAGTGAACAGCCCAGCTATGTAGGGGCACATAGGAGAGAGATTCATTTTTTCTTCCATCACTGCCTTCATGCTTGCACTTTTAAACTTTCCTTTCATATCCCTTTGTAATATTTTAAGTATATTCTATAGGGAATGAGTTACCCATAGTAAAGAATAGTCTCATCTTGCCCTGGCCAGTGTGGCTTCATTGGTTGGAGTATCATCCTGTGCACTGAAAGGTTGTGGGCACATTTGGGAGGCAACCGATCAATGCTTCTCTTTCACATCAATATTTATCTTTCTCTCCCTTCCTCTCTCTAAAATCAATAAAAACAAAACAAAAAGAACAGTCTCCTCTTGATATTTTTAATACTGAAGTATGAAAATGCTTCAGTTCAGTCTTTAGACTTCCATCTCATCTCCAGCTCAAGGCTTTTTGCTTGCATGCCTTTTGGATATTCTGCCTCTTCCTTTGTTTTTGCCCACCCTTCTGAGTTAGGAGTTGGGATTAAGGATTGGGGCAAAGAGCAAGAGTCTCTCACTACCTAGTGCCCTCCGTGGGGCAGCCTCCCAGTCCTGGCTTCTCCTGAAGCAGCTGTGCAGCTCCTCAGGTTGGTCCTGTCCTTCCAACAGGACACTGATGCGAATATGTTCTCCAGCTGACCTCCTTAGATTCCCTCTTCCGTTCTAGGTCACTGAGAAACTCCTCTCTCTCTCTCTCTCTCTCTCTCTCTCATACACACACACACACAAGACAAAGAAAAGCACAGAAAGTCCACTGTTTAAGCAGATACCTATAAGAAAATGAGATGCTGTTTTTAATTTCTTATAAACATCAATCTTTGCTCGTAAACTCTTGCACATCCTCTTTTGGCTTATTTGGAAGGGTGGCCAGCCAAAGTGATTTATTCAATGAACATTTATGTATTATGATGATTACAAACTTATTCTTACTCTCCAGGATCCTGCACGGACTATCACAAAAAAACCCAATAACATTATTAAAGTTATTGGGATGACTCTAAGTAATCTATTTACTTTATGTAATAATAGAGAGGAAGTATATAGTGGTATCACCATGGAAAACTATTAGGAGAAATACTCATGCTGTTAATATTATTACCATGGTAAACAGTCATGATAAAAATAATAATACTAATATATAGTTATTAGTTATTGAATACTGACCATGACCAAGAGTAATGGAGGGTTTTAGATGATTATCACCCACAGTTATCACAATGAACCTATGTGAGATAGAGACTCTAATTATCCCCATTTTGCAATGGAAAATAGGGAGCTAGGACTCAATAGAGAGTGAAAGACTTTCTTAATGTAAACTACTATCCCTGAACTTCTAACCACTAAGCCATATGCTGCATCCTTGGATCCATGGTTTGCAGACATTGTGAGGTAGAATACATGTTCTCTCATAGAAATAGCATTAAAGTAAATAATAATTATTCTATGTATAATAGAAAACTTAATAGGATATCTATAGGTGACCTGAATTGGAGAAGCATGATTAGAAGTGGGTCCCATCTACCCTTCAACATGACCATCTGAAAGATGAGATTTGAAAACTTTTCTTTGTTTGAGCCTGCTCTTGAGGGGAAGGAGGGTTTGGCATCCATAAATTCGTCTTCCATTGTCTTCTTCCTGCTCATTCTCACTGGCTGATACAGTGGCAGCTTCTGCTCTTATTGAACACAAAATGTGAGGTTGCCAGTTAATATCAATTGACAATAGAACCATATTTAGCCAAGAATTTTCAGAATTGGAAAAAGACTCTTAGAGCTGTGTTTTTTTTTTAAAGAGCAACTGTAAAGAGGTAGAATTTTCAATAATGCCTAATAGTAAATACAAATAAAGAAATCAGACTAATATTTTAAAACACACACAGAGTATGTTAAACTGTATGAATAGTCCCTGTTTTCCTCGCTAAAAATAATTTCCCAGAACCTCTGAGAGAGAAAATAGGTACTAAATCTGACTTCCTCGAAATCCTTTTCACTTGAAATTTTACGAAGGTGCTTTATGCAATACTGAATCAGTTGAGTTTTCTAAAAGGGTAGGTTCCGCAGCAGAAGGAATACTGTCAAGAATAGCAAATGTGGTTGTTTGAGAGTTATTACTGCCAAAAATTTAATCTAACAATTTAAAGGAGTACAGCCCCAAAGGCCAAACATGGGAGGAAATCAGACTAAGAATCCTGTCTCCTGGAAGAAATGCTCCTGTAGTTTCGCAGAAAGCTAAAGCTGCAAGGAATTCAGCGTTTCACTGCCTTCATCTTTCCCTTTAGAGATGAAGAAACTGAGTCACAGAGAAGCTACCTTAATGACCCAAAGACAACTGTAAACCAAAAAAAAGACCAAATAACTCCTAGTACATCATCAGCCCAGTGGACAGCTGTTTTTCCATTGTAACAGGCATTGATATACTTGGACATGGCATTTAACCACTGTTGTGATGTAGACACATTTTGCTCTAGAAAACCATATAGGATTACAGAGGGTTGAAAAGATTCTTTCCAAGACTATGTACTTTACAAAAGGAAAATAACACATCTTTCTCTTTTTTCTTCTTCTTTTGTGTTCCCAAATTTAGCATATTTACTAATAAGTATTAATCTGATGTAAATTACCAGGTATTTAGTCGATATTTTTAATTTACTTTAAAACTTTAGTGAGGTTGAAATAATTGAATGATGTTTGAAATGAAAATGAAAAACACCCATCAAGCATCACATTTGGCACATGTAAGTACATCATTGTATTGGGTCGGCAGCTAAGTAATTGCGGGTTTCACACATATATGCTTCAGTTGAATTTTTAGGTTTGCAGACGTAGTACAAATGTAAAACACATTTTGTTATTTGATAGTTGGCTATTCAGCTGTTAATCAGTAAAAAAAGTTTTTTGATCTGTTTTATAGTTTTCGTTTGGCGTTCGTTGAAAAATGGAAAATCAAAAGGAACATTTTCGTCATATTTTGCTTTTTTATTTCCGCAAAGGGAAAACGCATCGCAAGCTCATAAAAAGTTATGTGCTGTTTATGGTGACGAAGCCTTAAAAGAACGGCAGTGTCAAAATTGGTTTGCCAAATTTCGTTCTGGTGATTTTTCACTCAAAGATGAAAAACGCTCTGTTCGTCCAGTTGAAGTTGATGACGCCCTAATCAAAGCAATAATCAATTCAGACTGTCACAGTACAACACGTGAGATTGCAGAGAAGCTTCATGTATCACATACATGCATTGAAAATCACTTAAAACAACTTGGCTATGTTCAAAAACTCGATACATGGGTTCCTCACGAACTGAAAGAATCACAGTTAACGCAACGCATTAGCAGCTGCGATTTGCTAAAGAAACGTAATGAAAATGATCCATTTTTAAAACAACTGATAACTGGCGATGAAAAATGGGTTGCTTACAACAATATCAAGTGGAAAAGATCGTGGAGCAGGCCAGGTGAACCAACTCAAACAACATCAAAAGCTGATATTCATCAAAAGAAGGTTTTGTTATCAGTTTGGTGGGATTACAAAGGAATTGTCTACTTTGAACTCTTACCACCCAACCGAACGATCAATTCTGATGTCTACATTGAACAACTAACGAAATTAAACAATGCAGTCGAAGAAAAGCGGCCCGAATTGACAAATCGAAAAGGTGTTGTATTCCATCATGACAATGCAAGGCCACACACATCTTTGGTCACTCGGCAAAAATTAATGGAGCTTGGTTGGGATGTTTTGCCACATCCACCATATAGTCCTGACCTTGCACCATCTGATTACTTTTTGTTTCGATCTTTACAAAACTCCTTGAATGGTAAAAATTTCAATAATGATGATGATGTCAAATCATACCTGATTCAGTTTTTTGCTAATAAAAACCAGAAGTTTTTTGAACGTGGGATTATGATGCTGCCTGAAATATGGCAAAAGGTCATTGATCAAAATGGGCAATACATTACAGAATAAAGTTATTTAGTTCCATGAAAAAATTGTCTTTGATTTTCTTTAAAAAATCCGCAATTACTTAGTTGCCGACCCAATATCACACGGGGCTTTTACTTACATATGAAAAACTTCACTACTGCTGTCTCTGCCTGGCACACCAGCTGCATGTCAACACTGACCTTCTGTGTCTCTTAACCATCATCACAGAGTGTGGCCTTCATTCCAGTGGTTATCTCTGTGTCCTGCGATAGCAGCCTTGCCTCTCACCTGGTATCTGCATTCCAGGCAGGTAAAGAGAGAAAACAGTAAAGAACAAGAGACAAAGCATTATTTCAGAAAAGTGACATTTACCTTGAAATTGTCTTCATATTTTTGCTTTTAACTCATTGGCCAGAACTGTATTTCACAAACAGTCCTTCACACGAGGGAAGCTAAGAAATGTAGGTTTACAGATGAGCATATTACTGCCTCTTCCCCCCAGTATTATAGCTTAGTTATAAGAACCAAGGAGAGAATGGATATTTGGTAGATAATTAGCAGCACTTTCCACAAAAAGATAAACAAATATGACACTACTCCAGGGTTGAAGAGATTTGTGTAGTAATAGCTCTAGACTCTTAAATTACATTATCTTGCTTCATATCCTTGGACTAATTGCTGAACTCCTCTAGGTAATTTTTATTTCACATTTAAAGTGTGATAATTAGATTAAAAATAATCTTCAGTGTACCTTCAACATTTATAAATTCAGATATCTATTATAAAGAGCTCTGTAGTCCAATAAAATGACAACTAGCTACACGTGGTTATTAAAAAATGACATGTTTGAATTGAGATGTTGTATAGAGTATGAACACTTGCTATCAAAGACAGTATGACAAAAAGAAGACCAAATATTTGATTACTAATTTTTATATTAATTACATATTGAAGTGATAGTTTTAATATGTTGGGTGAAGTAAACTATATTATGAAGATGAATTTCACCTGTTTTTCTCTCACTCTTTTCAGTGTGGCTACTAGAAAATGAAAATCAAAATTACATGTGTAGTTCTCAAAAGAGAACATTTATTGTTCTTCAGCAACTAGAACCACTCACAAGAAGGTAGAGAACCACAAAGGCAGCATTTCTCCTTACCTCCCATTCCCATCCCACCTCCTGTCTGCTTTCTTTCTCTCCTCAGCCCCTGGCTTTCATTCTCTTCTCTCTCCTCCCATTCACCCAGAAAGACCTATGCCTCTCTATGGGTATCCTGGCAAAATGGCTTCCATGCATTTAGGCTCTTGCCAAGCCAGGAAAAGTGTTTGTTCTTCATCATCTTCTGATTTTCCAACTGTTCTGAATCAAAGGTCTATAACCAAGCTCTTGACATGACAAAAGAAAGAAGTACAAAAGTGCTCAGTCACAAAATAATAAATTAGTAAATAACCTGCCTCTCAAGATTTTATGTTCCTTTTTGAATCTAATGATTTATATTTCTCTGTAATTATAATAGGCTAACCTAACAAATCCACTAGTTTCTACTTTGGTTTTTCAAGTTTTGTTGGAATTTTTATTCTTTTTCTTTCCCTTTCAGAGTGTGTGTGGGTGTGTGTGTGTGTGTGTGTGTGTGTGTGTGTGTGTGTGAAAGAGAGAGAGAGAGAGAGAGAGAGAGAGAGAGAGAGAGAGAGAGAGAGAGAGAGAGGTAACAGTTTTGTTTTGTTTTGCTTTATCTGTAGAGAGTGAAACACAGAAGTATGTAAGAGGTGAAAATATTATTCATACAATAACAGGAAATTATCTCTTCTCAATTCAGAATAAAAGCCATCTTTCCTCCATTTATGGCATATTCTCATTTATGATTTCCCTGTGTTTCCTTCTGAAGTCTCCTTCTTCCCTGAAAGAAATCTTCTAAATCAGATCAAGACACAGAGAATATAAACAATATACCAAGACTTTTATTTGTCAGACCCCTAGGTTTTATCTATCACTCAAATAAAAAGGGAAATGGTGATAACTGGTGTATAGTATAGTGAAAGCACTTGAAGTGGTGAAAAAAAACAAGCCACAGAATTGTGTGTGTACTATGATGTCAATTATAGAAACAAGGCTAATGGAGAAGATAAGCATATATGCAAAACATACACAGCAATTTATGTTGAGGAATTTGATTTCTAGTAGATAATTCCCATTAGTTCTCAAGTTTTTTGTAATGCCATAATAAAAAAGAAGACAACACAAAAGAGGGAGGATATTAAGGATATTAGAGCTAGCTTACATTGGGTTCAGCTCTCAGCCTTGTCACTTATTATAGTTGTGGTCTTCTGTATTATAGGTGATTAAACTCTCAGCTTCTTTTTTGTCTTCTGTAAACTGAAAATAATAGCAAAAAAGTTCATGGTTCTTGTGAGGATGAGAAATTGTGATAACATATCTGTGCCTAGCACTTATTAAGTGTCTAATGAATAAAAACTTTTTCATTTTACAATTATTTTAAAAGCTTTCTATCATCAATATGCCAAAAAAATAGAAAACACAAAAAAATTCTTAATGCATGCATCTCACATGTGATCTGTGCAAATGAAAAAGTTTTCTACTAGAGAACTCTATTAGAAAACATGAGAAAACTTGTCTTATTACTTAAGAATTCCTACAGTACTTTCTCTATCAAATCTGCAAAAATGTACTGAGCACAGCTACATAACAAGCATGTACTTGATGGCATATGGCATGCTAAGACAGATCAAGCTCAGCCCCTGGCTTCCAATAGTTCCCTATCTAGTGGAGTATGCACATTTGTTCACAAATAACCTCAGGGCAAATAAGAAAATGATTACAGAGGAGAACTAACATTTATTGAGTTCTTACTTTGTGCCAAGCATTATTTTAAGGAATTTACAAAGAAGTAGTTATTATTATACTCAACTTACCAAGGCCCAAATAAAGCTTACTAAATTATCTAAAGTCATACAGGTAGAAAATGGTTGTGCTGGGAGATAGACTCAAGGAAACTGGGGCCAAAGTTTTGACCTCTTTGCTATGAGAAGGCCAAGGACAGAGCCATTAATTCAGTCTTTGGGGAGATTGTGTAGGAAGGAGAGAACTGGTGGGGTGGGGGTGGGGGGACAACACTTTTTAGTTGGGTCTTTGAAGAAAGAGTAGAATTTTAATAATAATGAAGTAGAGAGGGTATCACAGGTATGAGGAACAGCTTGAGGAGGTGCAGGGGGACATAAAGATGTGGAGTGAAGCTAATATTGAACCAGACTTTGGGGTGGCTTGATTCCAGCTTCATAGTGGATGGTGTAGGAGTGAAACTCGCCCCATAAATTCTAAGATCTCACACGACTCAGTCCATGCATTTCAGTTCTGAAGGAACAAACAGAATCGATGGGAACACTCTTGGAAACGTTCTGTATCTTTCTTTCACAACCAAAATGAAATTTAGAAATTCAGTTGGTAGAAGGACAAGATGATAAGAAGCCAAGGAAATATCTTCTCAGATGAAAAAAAGAAAACCATGTTTTTAAAAATCTTATACAAAGGCATTACTCTGAGCTCTTCAAAACTCTTCCTACATTCTAGAAAGATATATTTACTTTTTTAATCAGTGTAGAAGATTGAATAGTGACTTCTCATAATTCATACCTACCTAGAACCTCAATGTGTGACCTTACTTGGAAGTACAGTCTTTGCAGCTATAATTAGGTAAGATGAAGTCATAATGAATTAGAGTTGGCCGTCATCCAGTTGTTGGTGTCCTTATAATAAGGTCATATGGGACCTGGCCAGTATAGCTCAGCTGGCTGAGCATCATCCCATGCACCAAGAGGTCACTGGTTTAATTCCTGGTCAGGGCACCTGCCCAGGTTGCAGGCTTGATCCCCAGTAAGGGGCGTACTGGAGGCAATCAATTGATGTTTCTCTGTCTTGGATATTTCTCTTTCTCTCTCTAAAATCAATAAAAAATATTTTTTTTTAAAAGAAGACCATGTGAAAACATAGCAAAATACCAAGAGTGAATATGGTCATATGAAGTCAGAGACAGAAATTGGAATTACATTTTTACAAGTCATGGGACATGCCAGCAACCACCACAAGATTGAAAGAAGCAAGAAAATATTCTTCCCTATAATCTTCAGATGGAATATGGTCCCGTGGAAACCTTGATTTCAGACATCTAGTCTCTAAAAGGAGAGAATACATTTGTAGTGTTTTAAACCACCCAGTCTGGGGTACTTTGTATGGCAGTTCTAGTAGACCAAGATAGTAGGCAACTGAAAATCTCAAGTAATCTATAACAAAATAAATCTGGTCATAATGTGGCAACGATAGTCAAGATCAATAGGAGTTAGAAACCTTAGGAAAGCCATTGGCTTAAGAGGTGCTGCAAAGTTTCAAACAGCGGTCTATTGGAAGCAGTACAGAAATGTAGATTCAGTAAATCAAATTTTCTGATTTCTTTGTATGCTAGACTTTCTAATAGCAAGCTCTAAGATTAGCTAAAGTAACACAAATTATGATCACTGCTTTCTCTCTCTCTCTTTCCCTCTCTTTCTCTCTCCCCCTCTCCTGCTCTCCCTCTCTCCATATCTCCTTTTCCCTCTCTCCCTCTCACTCCCTCCCTCCTCCACCCATTCAATTATTTATCCATCCATCCATCCATCCATCCAACCATCCATTTATTCATCTATCTATATCATATAGAGTCAATGGCTAGGAAAAGAAGAAAATCACTTTAAAGACAGACTTCAGCTAATCAAAAATTAGGCACATCTGTCTCACATAGACTCCCATGCTAAAAAAAAAAAAAAAAAAAAAAAAAAAAAAAAAAAAAAAAAATTCATGTGTTGCTCTAACTGATGAAGTATAGCCATGTCTAAGTGAATCTATACTGAGAACTATGCCAAACAGGAGAGTTCCAAAGTCTGTGAAACTCTCTTGGGCTGGAATTCTGCTTCTCACCAACTTCCTTTCACTTTATCTGCCAGTCCGTCTTCTCTCCAAGCTAAGAATTCACAGTCAGGCAGCGTCAGTATCTGTGGTGTGTTGCAGTGAAAATGCAAACACATTTTCTATAATGAACATATGGAGACTCCAGTTGAAAAGAGTTCTGATTCTCTCCCCAGCATGTTATTGGCTGTGACTGTGGAGAAGCAGGCAGCAGACAGAATCAGGAAGTGTGGAGGCAAGGAGGAAGGATGTGTACTTGACTGCTGTTTCACGTTCCTGAGTCCTGCCATGCCATACTGCAGCCTCCTTCGGAAAGCAAACTGGTTTGGCTGGTTGCTTTCCTGATTTTTAATATAAATCTTTCATTCTACAATTCAAGGTCTTATCTTGGGGGTAGGGGGAATCTTTATGCAAATTGTGTCTTGAAATTTTAATATAGACATCAGAATTTAAAAATTTAATTACAAAAAAATGCTGACATGTAATAATTTCTCTTCCAACCGTGAGGTTCCCTGTAGTGTAACAGGATGTCTAGAATAGATGTTTAGGAGCTTATACCCACTAGTATCTCTTAGACTTGTAGGAGATTTCTCCATTTGTGTTGAATGAGATGTGTTTTTATTTTAGTACACAATGATGGAGAATATGTTTAAGGACTGAAAGAGATCATTAATTAAAAATGGAACTGCCTTATGACCCAGCAATTCCTCTTACCCAAAGAAACCAAAACCAGGAATTCGAATGACTATATGCACCTCTACATTCATTGCAGTGCTATTTACAATAGCTAAGATTTGGAAGCAGCTCATGTATCCATTAATAGATGAGTGGATGAGAAATCTGTGGTACATGTGGACATAGTGTAAGATGACATTAAAATTTTGGGTTTATTTCTCTGTATTTTGTAGGATTTACAAACTAGTTGGTTGCCTCTTTAAAACTGAAATGGTCATTTTTAAACTTCCTTTCTTACTGAATGTCTCAAAGGACATTTCTGAATGTCAGCCTGTCCCATTCCATTGACTCTTTCTAGCAACTTTGCTCAAGTACTTACCTCACTAGGTTCTTGAATAAGTGGAAAGTTGTTTCCAAAGGAAAACTTACTTTAGGAATCTTAATTTCCTTTAGATGTGGGATTTCAAAACTTGTCATCAGTGACCCAGGAGAGCAGTTAAGCAGTGGTCCTGTGTGGTAGTGAATTGAATTCTGGAGGCTATGTTCTTCGTTGACCTTTACCTCTGCAAGGCCTCTCTAGTCCCATGTGCAAGTCTGAATGGGTGAGGTATCAGGAAAGAGCCGTTTCCTTGGGCCTGGGAATAGGAAAACTTAAGTACCGACATTAAAAAATGGCACAGGCTAAGTCTTTTCTAACTTTCCCTGTCTTACCTTTTTTCATTTCTATTTAGTCTGCTGACTTTTAAGCCAGATTTTAGATATTTTCCTTACAACTATATGAAAAGGGGGGCTATATTTTTCATAAGAGTTTTTCAGAAGGTATTCCTATATGATAGTGACCTCTGCATAGATAATGGTTTTTAACTTAAATTATATAATTTACTTTTAAATTCTTTACTCATTAACAAATGGAAGGAGGTATAAAATATTTGTATCTTGCATTCATTTGATCATTTCAAACTTACATATAGAATGACTAATAATTATAATAATTATTATCTTATATGTCAGTTTGAATATATATTCTACATTAATAATTATAATTATTATTACTAGAATAACAGAAACTGTCATGTATTAAGTGTTTTCTATGGATCAGTCATTATACTAAATTGCATAAATTATCTCATCTATTCTTAATCCTTCTATAGTAAGGTATTCTCTCCACAATGTATAGCAGAAGAAAGTAAGAGTAAAAGAGCTTGCAGGAGTTGCTTAAAATCTTAGGTGTGAAGAACAACATTTGTACTCACTGAGTCTAAGGACCTTAACTTGATAGTCATTAGCTTTGTTCCCTGTTTTGTGCAAAGCCCTAGGCACTAGGGAAATGGGGTGACCAGTTGCCCATGCTTTCCTTTCATGGGAGATCTAGACAAATAGGCAAGAACAAATGAATGAAACGTGCCATGATGGGTGAAGATTAGGATGTAACAGGGGCATCTAACTCAGAAAAAGATGGGGATTCATTTTTGTAGGAGGAAGCTGAGGCGTGAAGAACTAATATATTGCAGGTTATAGAGTATGGAGTGAGGTCTATAGACTGATTTTATAAAGTTAGTAGATTCCTGGAGGTAAAAGAACAGGGAGCGTTTAGAGAACTAAAAGAAATTCATTATGGCTGGATGATAAATATCAAGGGGAAGATAGCAAATGTCTGGGGGATGTAAGCATGGGCCAAATCACACAAGACTTTATAAATTGCATTAAGGAGTTTGAACTTCATCAAATGGTCTGTCCCTTTAAAAGTTATAAGCCAAGGAAAGACTTAATCATTATGATACTGTGAAGCATGGTTTGAATGTGGCAACACTAGAAACAATGAGGACAGCCAATAAGTTATGGCATGACTTTAGATATGGAGATATTATAAAGCTAATTATTTTATGTCAAAACATACATAGAATTATTGTGAAGCATGCAAAATTTCCATGAACTTTTACTATAAACTGTCTGTCTTCAAAGGAATTTCATACTTGAAACACAATTCTCAAGTTTCTTCCTCTAATCCCCTTACACTTTCCCTCTCTTCCCCAAGCCCTGCTCACCCCAATTATATTCTGCACTGCTATAAGGAGTACACCAGTAGACAAACCTGCAGAAGCACAAGTATTTTGGATGATACAGTGGCCTAGGTGTTCCCATAAAGCAGAACATGAGACAAAAGCTTACATGAAGGCAGTTTATATGGAAATGATCTCAAGGAGCAAAGGGAGGGACAGGAGAGGGAAGCAGTGAAGGAAAGTAAATACAAGAATGCATTTTCCATTTGGTGCAACCTTCTGGGTGCCCAATGAAACATATCTCAGAACTTTCCTCCATGGAGACAAAATAGGAGGCACATTTATCTTCCATTGAACAGTGCTCAAGGGTGGCAGTTCTGTGAAGGTGCGCCCTCGCATGGGCATCCAGGCTAGAAGCTCTAGGGTAAACATTAGGCCCAGGGGAAGGCTCCAGCAAGTGTACCTGTAGGAAGCTGGTGGAAGCTTGCATAGAAGCTGTGACCACAGCCACAGCCAGAATCAGGTGTAGAGCTGTGATGTGTAATAGCAGTTGTCGCTATCTGAAGTGATTTTTTCTTGTTAGATTTAACATTTGTGCTGCCTCTCTCACCCTTTAGACTGCAAAATCAAGGTTTTTTTTTAAACTATATTTTTTATTGATTTAAGAGGGAAAGGGAGAGGAAGAAAGAGAAACATCAATAATGAGAGAGAATCGTCGATTGGCTACCTCTTGCTTGCCCCCTACTGGGATCCACAACACAGGCATGTGCCCTGACCTGGAATTTAACCATGACCGCCTGGTTCATAGGTCGACTCCCTAACTCTTAAGCCACCTTGGCTGGGCTCAAATCATCTTTTTATATTGTCCATCTCTTCATCCCTAGAACACTACTTGTCTTACACCAGGTGCTTAAATATTTTTTTAATTGGTGTGTGACCATGAAGTCCCAGTGTCTGCGAAGCACAGGATTGCCTTTATAAGATGGCGGTTCCAACTAGGTTGTTTTTTTCCCCCTATACTTTTCTTGCTTCAGTTCACCCAGAGTGTGTTCTTTTAGAGATACTACCTACAGCAGACTGGAACAGAGACCGATGCAAGGCTGGGAGGTAACTCACTATAGGAGCAGTTCAAGAGAAACATCAGCCCCATTACGCATTCCATTCCATAGAGTTACTCAAGATTGAATGACTTTAGAATAGCCAATGAAACCTCAGTCTTTGGAAAATATCCATCCAGAGGGAGTCAAGGAAAAGGAGCTTCACTGAGCTCCACATTTTCCCTTGCCCAGGTGTGGGGCTACTTCTGCCCAGCTTATACACAGGAGCCCAGAGGCCAGGGAAGTGCAGTGATCGTGGGATGGAGGCACTCTGGCAAACGCCTTACGGGTCCTGAATAAGTTCACCTGCAGGTTGTCTCCAAATTGATTCTTGCAAGGAGTGAGACTTTATATTCTGTTCGCAGATGTCACTAGACTTCACATCTTGATATTGCATTGCAAACACTTCCCCACCAAATTGACATTTCATGATTTAGAAGATTTAGAAATAACTCTTGCTTACTGTCTTTCTCCTGTCCCTGCTGCCCCCAGCCTGTCCTATATTTGGCCAAGAAGGAATTAAGACCCAGAAAAGTGAAGTGACTGCTCTAAGTTACCCAGCTATTTTGTGACAGAAACAAAATGAGAGTCATTCTGTGTGGTATAGTTCTTTTCTTCAGAGCAATTCAATAGAGTGTGGGTTGCTGATAATGTTAAAGTGGTAGGTTTGATTTTTGTGGGTAGGCCATGGATTCTTTCTTCCTTCTACCAACCTCCCTAAAACACATAAAGTAGCCTGAAAATGCCTTGAGGGTTAGAAATGCGTCTTTTATACAGTGCCTGACACATTGTAGGATCTCAAAAAATATTTGTTGTAAAATGAATTTCTATAGCTGCGGTATTAGTCATCCCGAAGGAGCATAATAACCTTTTTCCCAAAATACATTTTTCTCTGCTATCCTGGTTACTTTCGTCTGTCTTTGTTTATAGTCAATCAATATCACTATTAAGGCACCTCCAGCCTGTTTGTATTCGGGTCTGGAGCCGTGTCTATTGGACATCCCGACTTACCACGGAGATACCAAACACCCTTTCAAAATCTATTACTGGGTCAAGCCTCAACTCTGCTGCTTTAAAAATCATTTCTTCAAGGTTTACTTTGAAGTTTTCTTTCTCTCAATGTCAGCAGGATAGCTGTGAATTTTTTATTTTCAGCAGGCCTGAAAAATATTATTCTTTGAGTAATGGTGACCCAGTAAGGGGTTTTCATGTACACTTTCAAAATCTTTCCATCATTTAAACTTTCTCCCATTTATCTAGCTGGGCAAGAGACTTTTTTTTCTCAGTTTCTGTAATTGTTGCTACTGTCTCGACCAATGCCAATTATAAAGCCTAGTTCTGGCCACACAGGAGAGACAAAACTGAACAGAAGTTCATTGCAAGCTGGAAAAAAAAAATTACATTTCTTTGTACGTGTTTTTCTTGCTAAGGATAATCTGCCTCGTTAGGTACTACAGAAGATGTCCTGACAAGGAATGCATTTAATGGCACAATTTAAAAATAATACTCTAGATTTGTATAACTCTAAATTTAGAATTTGTACATTTACTTATACATTGATTTATTTGTTGTTGTTGTTTTTATATCTCCATGAAATAAACAAAGAAGGCATATCCCTCTTTGAGAGATAGGGAAAGATAAGGCTCTTTTAGCTTTTTCAAACTATCGGGTCTTATGTCTGGACAATGGAAGCTGGATGAGAGCCCTGAAGGGAGTAAAATTGAATAATGAGGACTAGAGGAGAAAGTTGAAAAGAAATAGTATGTTGTGACTATCCAAAATCTTGATCTGCCTCCAAAATTTTTGTTGGGAAGATCCAAGACCATGCTTGGGGGAAAAAGAATGGCACCAAAAGCAAAGAATGAGACAAGAACACAAAGAGAACATTATATATGCTAGAGGCCCAGTGCACAAAACTTTGTGTACTCAGTGGAATCCCTCAGCCCAGTCTGCACCCTCTTGCAGTCCGGACCCCTTGGTGGATGTCCAATTGATGGATTAGGCTTGCTCCCTGGAGTCAGACATCCCTCTGGCTGCCTGGGAGCCCTCGGGAATGTCCAGCAAATGGCTTCTGCCCACTCTAAGCACTTATATAATAAACTAGGGGCCCAGTGCACAAATTCGTGCACCTTGAAAGGAACTGTGGGACATGAGGCTGAGGTGCAGTAAGCACAGGGGTGGGTCTCGGCCCATCATTCATGCCCCTGCCCAGCCTCCCTCCCCCGGCAATGGCCTTAAGCCCCCTCCCCCGACCCTGTCTACCAGCAGTACCATTCCCCTGCCACCACTCCCACGTGCTGATGGCACCTGCCCCAGTTGCACCTGCTGATGGTGCAGAGTATTGGGGCCAATGCTGGCAGTGGGTACAAGCAGGGCTGGCACCGGCAGCAGGTGCCAGCACCAGGCAGGACTGTGATGCACAGGAACAAAGACTTTTTAGTAACCACCAGAGGCTCACCCTCATGACAGTGGCCTGCGCTCTGCCTTGGTCTGGTGCCCTGGCTCACCTGCTCCACTGTCCTACGGTGGCCAATGCCCTCCATGTTCTGCACACATCCCCTCATTGTCAGCACATGTCATACCGTTGTTCCGCTATTTGGCCAATTTGGATATTAGTCTTTTATTATATAGGATACCCTTTTAATGTCTCCAGTAATTAATATTTCTCACTGTATAATATAACATATCAGAAAATCAATACAATTTAAATTATTGAATTATGACAGTTTTTTTTTCTTCTTATAAGTTCATTTTAGACCTGATGACAATTGATTTTCTACTTCTAAAAATGTTATAGTTATGTATTTTTTAGTTAGCAGAGTCCCAGTTCAAGTCCATGGCTGTCTGATTCAGCGGCTATGTTCTAATGGCAAAAATATAGGAATTGCCTAATGTTATCCTTAATACTCCATACACACCAGAATATTAGATGAGAACTTAAGTGTGGGATCAAATATCACCAGCATTTAAACTAAATGGGAAATACAAACGGGAGAGCTAAAACTTTTTGGAAAATAAAATTAACAATCTAATCTAAAATAACTTGTATAAGAAGTATAAGTAGTATTCTCAAGAAAATACTGGGAGATGTTGGATATGTAAAATTACCTTGATTATGGTGATGGTATCACAGGTGTATGCATATGTCCAAACGCAACAATTGTATACATTAAATATGTACAGTTATTTTTTATATAAATAATACCTTAAGAGAGCTGTAAAAGAAAAGTACAAAGACTTCAACTTTTATAGGATAAACTACATATTTATTATGTTAACATCTTGGTCACAAGCAATTTAAAAAACATATTTTTAAAATTATATTTTAGAGAGGGAGAGGGAGCAATAGAAACGTCAATGAAGAGAGAGAATCATTGATTGTTATCCTCCTACAAATCCCTCCCCTCACACTGGGCATCAAGCCTGCAACCCAGGCATGTGCCCTGACCAGGAATCAAAATGTGACTGCATGACTCATAGGTTGTGCTCAATCACAGCTACACAGGCCAGGTGGTCACGATTTTTAAAATTTTATTTTTGTAAGGGTAATAGAGTCAATAGTATGGTGATAAGTTTCCCTGGTGACAGATGATAACTAAACTTTGTGACATGATCACATTGTAAGGTATAAAAATGGTGAATCACTATATTGTACACCTGAGGCTATTATCCTATCTAATAAAGAGGGAATATGCAAATTGACCGCCACACCATCTCAAAGATGGCAGCGCCCCCACAGTGGAGGCAGGGTTTCCATAACACAAGATGGCTGCACCCATAGCAGAGGCTGAGTTCCTGTAAGAGCCTTAATGAGCAGTAAACAGGGACCTGAGGCTGTGTGGTGCTGGGCCGAGGCAGGGGACCTGAGGCTCTGCCCCCCTGCCTGGCAGGGCTTGACAGGGGACCTCAGGTCGTGCCCCTCCACCCTGGTGCCAGGCTAGGGGAACTCAGGCCACACCCCCCTCCCAGAAGGGCTTGACAGGGGACCTGAAGCTGTGCCTCCCCTGCCCTGCAGGGTTTGACAAGGGTGGGGGTGGCCGGGTCTGGATTTCACCCAATGGGGGTGGAGCTGTCTGGGTCTGGGTTTCATGCAATTTTCAGGTGCCATGGGTGGGTGGGGACTTGACTCTGGGTACCGTGGTGCACCCCAGACCCTGACAGAAGGAAGATTTTCATATACATTTTACTAATTATCTTTCATCTCTGACACTTCTATTATAGAGAAAGGGCAAATAGCAATATTAAACATTTCCTCTAATTATATTCCTCTTTTAATGTGCACGAATTTCATGCACTGAGCCACTAGTAACCAATATAATATTGTATACCAACTACACATAAGTTAAAAAATGAATTTTAAAAATTTATTTATTTACTACAAACAAACCTTACAAACTTTCCAGCTGTTTGCTCTAATCTGTTAGTACCATCTCCTTCTCCTGTCTTGATTTTCTGTCTGTCTGCAACTCTGTGCCGACCTCACTACTTCTTTCTGGTTCTCTCAATGAAATGGCATGAAAGGACAAAATTGCTTCTTTTGTCTGAAGCTGGCTTGTTCACAGTGGGCTCTTAATTGAACAAACCTAAAGGTGTCAAGCTGTATAAACACTCCACGAAAGATATGTTCACAAAATTCTGCTCAAGAAAATTATACACTATTTTCAAAATGCTTTGCCACATTTAAAAGTGTAATTATACCCTTCTTCTTAATGACTGACATGACATATGTTTTATACGTGTTTTAGCTGACTTATGACAGTACACAGTAATGTACATTTTGTGGTAGTGTCTAAAATTTCATGGGGAAACATCTGAAGTCATGTGTTCTTCCCCAAGTATTTTAAAAATAAATAACACGGTTTGCAAATTTCACTATATTTTTTTAATCTTTGCATCATAATTTAATTGTCAGTTTCCCTTGTTGGCTATAAGAACTATTGTACTTTCTCGATCAACACTTTGTTTCAGATTTTATTGTTTTCATTTGGTTGTTTATTTAGTTGGGTTTTATATCATAGTACCATCCAACAGAACTTCCTGTAATGATAAAAATGTGCTCTATCTGCACTGCTTAATATGGTAACTACTAGGGACATGTGGCTATTGAGCACATGCAATCTGGCTGTTGCAAATGAACTGAAATTTTAATTTTATTTAATGTTTATTTATTTAAGTTTAAATAGTTGTGTGTGGTAACACTATCTAACCAAAATATATTGTGAACCACATATGTAATTTTACATTTTCCAATAGCTACATTTAAAAAAGAAACAAAAAATTAAAAGTATATTTTAAAATATATTTTATTTAACTCAACAAACCCAAATAGTATCATTTTAACGTAGAGTTGTCAAATTTATACAAATAAAAATTTGAATGTTGATTTCCACAAGCATGTGGGAGGGGACATAGGTTGAATGGTTACAAAGTTTCAGTTTTGCAAGTTGAAAAGATCTCTGTGGGTGCATGATGGAGGTGATTACACAACAATGTGAATGTACTTAATGCCACTCAACTATGCACTTAAAATGGTAAATTTTATGCTATGTGCACTTTACCACAATTTTTAATAATTTAGACAATTAAATTTTCAATTACCCAATGCTAAATGTTATTAATCCAACATTTTATGTTCATGTCTGTATTTTTTTACAGACATGAACATAAAATGTTACTAACTGCTCCAAACCTGGTGTGTATTTTACACTTACAGCATATCCCAATAGCTATTTCCAAATAGCCAATAGCTTCATGTGACTAGTGGCCAATACTGGGCAGAGCTGGTCTAGAGGAAGAAAATAGTCAAAATGTTATTATCTTTCTCTCCTCTTCCCACTGTCCAAATGGCACCCCATGGTTTTTAATCTATGTAATTGTTTATCCTTCATAAAAAGAGGGGCAAAGTAAGCAAGATTATTAAATCAAATGTCACCTCCAGAAAGCTGACATACATACTAGTACTTGGCCATTCCCCTAAAACTGTATTTTCCTTTATTTATTATTTTTTTTAATATTCACATTCCTTCTCACTTCTATTTGAAATTTTTTTTTTCTACATTTCTGGTTCTTCTCCACAAATTACCTAACAAAATCTCCCTCCTGGTCAACCAAACTGTCTAGATCAGTGTTTCCCAAACTTCTCTCATGATGAGAATCACCTGGTGGAGTTGTTAAAACACAGATTCCTGAATCCCAACTAGGAAGTGCTAAACTAGAATTTTGGAGAACATATAGGTAAAATTGCATACCTAACTTAGTGCTCTGTATATAACATCTGTCTTAGAGCACTAGTTAAGTATACAATTTTACCTATATGTTCCCAAAAATTCTAGTTTAGCACTTCCTAGTTGGGATTCAGGAATCTGTGTTTTAACAACTCCACCAGGTGATTCTCATCATGAGAGAAGTTTGGGAAACACTGATCTAGATCATCCATATCACTTTCTACTCCCATTTTCATCTGATCTTTTACACCCATCTCTCTTTTTACAATAGTTTCTGCCATTATAGAATGTCATATTATGCATGAAACCAAGTTATCAAGCAAATGTTTTTATTAATTAAATGCTTTTAACAAGCTAAAGGGAAAATCACATCATTTATGGTTATTATATATTTTTAAAAATATAATGTTTAAAATTTTGAAAGTTCTCTACCCTTAGTGAAATATATAAATGGAAGGATTCCATTTCTATTAACATGAAATGTCTCATTTTTCCTGTTGCCAAAGTGAACTGATATAATCCAGGATTTTGTTCTTTTCAAGAAAAGATGAGCAACTTGAAAAGAAACCTTAAAGGGTTGGGTGTTTGTGTGTGGGGGGTGTCCTTGTATAACAAGTGCAGCTTGGGTAACTGATATTTATTTTCTATTTCTCATACTGGATAATGTCTATTGATCTGTCTTCAAGCTAACTAACTCTTTATTCTGCTTATTTAAATCTGCTGCTGAGCCACTGTAGTATATTTTTCATTTTAATTACTATACATTGTAACTCAAGTGTTTCTATTTGTTTCTCTTTTTATAAGTTCTATTTCTTTACTGGTATTCTTTATACATGAGACATTATTCCTGATGCTTTTCTCTAGTATTTTTAGAAATAATTTCCTTTAGTTCTTTGAACACATTAAAACAGTTGATTTAAAGATTTTGTCTAATAGGTCTAATGTGTGAGCTTTCTCAGAGACACCTTCTATTGGTTGCTTTTTTTTCTGTGTATGACCAATATTTATTTTATTTATTTACATGCCTATTTTTCTTTTGTTTAAAACTAGACAATTTTAATGTTTACTATGTTAAGTCTGAAACTCAGATTCTCCCTTGTCCTCAAGATTTACTGTTGCTACTGATTGTGGTGATGTTTGGTTTGTTTGTTTAGTGACTTTGCTAAACTACTTTTGTAAATTCTGTGTTCTTTGTTGTGCATGACTACTGAGACATCCATTCCACTAGCTTAATGGTCCACTACTGCTTGATTAGAGATTTTCTAACATTCTTGGAACTACAACAAACAAAAAACATCTCCCAGGGTTTGCAAAGAGGCTCTCTGTGTTTTAGGGCATTTCTAGCCTCTAAGTCAGCTACTAAGAGCTTAGGACTTCCTGGGTAATTCTTGGGCATATTAACAGACCAGGCTCTTCTAAATTCCTGGGGCTACCTCAGAGTTTTTCAATTATCCAACCTTTCTTCCCAGGTCTTGGTCAGTGTAGTGTTTGCCACAATTGCTATTCATTGACTCAAGAAGCAGCCACTAAAATAGGTGCCTGTAGATTTTGACACATGCCCCCAGGACAGTGACTTTGTCTGGGTATATTCTCAGTTAGCCAAGATTAATACAAGCCACTTGAGAAATTCTTCAACAGAATCAAAAGACAGATCTATTATACACAAGTCTTTGCAAATGAGATTCTTCTGCTCCCTCAGGAATAGGTGTCAGTAGTGTGGGCTATAATTTTCAAGACTATCACTGAGCTGAAAAGTGGGGGCAGGGACTACAGTAAGTGAAAATGTGACCAATCCTGCTCTGCTTAATATGACTTAGCCATGTTCCCTAAGTTCTGTCCAGGTTGCTGCAAGATTCTAACTAGTTTTCAGATTAAAAAAAAAAAGTTGATACCCTCCTCCCCGCCCCCCCAGCTGGTTTGGCTCAATGGATAGAGTGTCAAGCTTCTGTACTGAAAGGTCCCAGGTTTGATTCCAGTCAATGGCACATACCCGGGCTGTGGGCTCAATCCCTAATTGGTGGAGTGCAGGAAATAGCTGATCAATGATTCTCTCTCATCATTGATGTTTCTAGCTCTCTCTCCCTCCCCCTTCCTCTCTAAAATCAATAGAAATATATTTTCTTAAAAAGTTGATACTTAAAATAGTTTTCAGGTTTTTTATTACCTTGTGCCTTTTGGAGTTTCTTATAGCACATTTCCCCCAAATGTATACTTTTGTATAATTTAAAAAAAACCCTTCTATTTCCAGTAGCTTCATATTAGTCACTTATATGTGTTTTTCTAGCGGTGGGGGGTGGGGTGGGTGGGGGGAGAGAGGAGGGAATGATTTTAAATGAAAAATATTCTCAGCAATTTAAAGATCTGCTCAAAGTTCCCTGGGCTGATGATTAGTTTTCTTGAAATTGTAATAATAATCCTATCTAATAAAGAGGGAATATACTAATTGACCATCACACCCTCACAAAGTTGGCAGTGCACACAGCCAATAAAGAGAGAATATGCTAATTGACTGCCATGCCCTCAAAAATGGCAGCGCCCACATCCACAAGATGGCAGCATCCAGTCCCCTCAGCCCCACCCCCAGGTGGGTCCAGCTGCTCTGCACACCTGCCTCTGGAGCCCCCCAGTCCCCTCAAGCTCCTCAGGCTCCCAGCTGCCCAGGGCTGGCCCGAGGCACAGGCAAGCCTCGGATAGTGGCTGCCCAGCTGCCTAGGACCAGCCTAAGGTGCAGGCAAGCCTCAGATGGTGGCTGCCCAGCTTCCCAGGGCCGCCTGGGGCTCAGGTAACCAGGGCCAGTTGTGGCTTGCGCTGCTGGCAGTGGCAGCGTCAGAGGTGTCATGGGAGTGCCTCCTTCCCCTGATCGCTGGGTTGCCTCCTGCCCCTGAGGACTCCGCAACTGTGAGAGGGGGCAGGCCGGGCTGAGAGACCCCTCCCTGTTCCCCGAGTGCATGAATTTTTATGCACCAGGCCTCTGGTGATAATGATAATGATGATAATAATTATCCTATATAATAAAAAGCTAATATGCTAATTAGACAGGATGGCAGAATAATCTTCTGGAAATACCAGTGTGTGGGGGGCGGGGCCGCAGCTTAGGTGGCCAGGGCTGTGAGGCAGCTGATGCAACTTTTATGCATTGGGCCTGTAGTAATAATTATAATAATAATATCTATCTTCCCTCAAGCACTTATTATGTGCTAGGCATTCTCTATGTGTTTTCTATGCATTTTATTATTTAATTCACACAACAATTCTATGTGGTAGTGACTTTTATTATCCTCATTTTATATCCCAGAAAACTGATATTTAAAAAGATTAAATTCAAAGTCACATTATAGCAAGGGGCAGATTTGTGATTCATATCAATGTCAGCCTGATTCCCAAGTGTTGCTCTTTTTTTATTTATTTTATTTTATTGATTTTTTACAGAGAGGAAGAGAGAGGGATAGAGAGTCAGAAACATCGATCAGCTGCCTCTTGCACGTCCCCCCCCCCCCCCCCCCCCGGAGATGTGCCCACAAGGAAGGTACATGCCCCCAACCGGAATCGAACCTGGGACCTTTCAGTCCACAGGCCAACGCTCTACCACTGAGCCAAACCGGTTTCGGCCCAAGTGTTGCTCTTAACTATGATGCCGGAGGTTAAAGCAATTCAGAAGTTTATAAATTTGATTATAGGCCATTTGTTTGTTACCATTATTATTAAAATTATATATTAGGTATTAATATATTGAATGAAACTAGGATACTGGCCTAAGTACACTAATCCACAGGTATTTACTGAATATTTCTCAGATGTCAGTATTGTGGTAGACATTTCTTAGGATAAAATGTGATTATTATCTTGAAGAACCCAATTATCTACCAAGGAAGTGAGAACCACTGTGTGAGAAATAATTAAGGTCCAAACTATAAAACACTAAGAATAAATTTAATGGGAGTTCAGAGAAAGAAGGTTATTGGTCACAGGCTATGGTGCAGAGAAACTCTTCATGAAACCATGGTAATAAAGTTGAAAGATAAAGAGGATTGAACACAACTTGGAAACTTATAAATGCATTGCCTAATTTGACAATTTAATTTGAAAAAAAAAACAACAAGGCATGGGAACAATAAAAGATGAAGCTCTAGCTCTCACCCTTAAGGAATTCAATTTTTTTAAGTATGCAATGCAAAATATTATGTTGTGGGCTTGTACAAAGTGCTGCAGATAAATGTAAGAAGCAATTAAACCTGTCTGCAGAAATCAAAGACACATTTTACAACCCAGAGAGCCAGTGACTTTCAAGCGGACTCTAAAGAATGAGGTAGTAGCCATTGGTTCTGCTACACTTACCTTTACACTGCTGGGTGGACCCACCCTCCGGGGCATTGGTAAAGGCAGGCCAACAAGAAAACGCTCATTTCTCAGACCAGAAGAGCAAGCTTTTCTCCTTTCTGATCTATAATATCTGTTTTTCAGAAGAGATAAGGCAATGTGGATGGGCAGCTACAGAATTTATTGCCTGTACTAACTTAAGAAGAGTCAGAGGGAGAATACAAATGTCTTAAATACTCAAAATCTTGGATTTACGTACTAAGGTTTAAAAAATATAGGAACGTGTATCTCTTATGTTTGCTCTCTTTCCTCCGTCTAGATCCCTATGTAAGTCTTCCTTTAGTCAGAATTAGAATATTACAAGTACTGCGAGGGTTCTTCATGTTTTTAGGACTTTGTAAATAGGGAGGGATTTGGTGTCCCAGACAACCTTATTTGGCACCTGCATAATCCTTCTTTGATGGTAGCACTTAATTATCTTAAAGCCGGTTGGTTTCCTTCCAAGTGAACTGCAAACCCTAGTTAATCTTGTAAATGCCAGTTGAGGTTAAGCTGATTTATTTTTTCCCCACTGTCCTTGAACTTTGGGTTCAGCTTATTTGGCAAGGCTGGTTTTTTCTATGCTTACGTCTATTTCTAATATACTATTAGAAGACTTTTTAAAAATATTTACATCCCATCAGCAATTCCTCAGGAACAAAGGTTTGCAGAATAGCAGTCTGGTACAAGGGTAAGCAAATATATAGAGTTTGTCCACAGAACATGAGGTTTTCAGAGTGGGCAGAGCAGAAGCTGGCCAGGAACTGAAGATCAAGGTGGAAAAGTAGCTGATGGTCAGGCTGTACATAAAACCAATGAGTTTGGACTTTGTTCTGTTGAATAAGGGCAATAGTGCCTGGTCTGTGAATATAAGATCACTCCATTAGTGGAATAGAGGATGAATTAAAAGGAGTCAAATGGCGATAGTGTTAGGGACATCAATGTTAAAAAGCTTATTCATGTAGTCCCTGGGGATTAATCCATTTTTACATGCATTCTGTGATGGTAGGGTTGCTTTAAGGAGTTGACATTGGGCAGAAAGAGAAAATGGTACAGGAAAGGAAAGGAAGATTCTAATTTTAAATAACCATTTATTCTTTATAATCATTGATGTGACTCACTGAAATTATAGAGTTACTATAAAAGTTGAAAATAAATGTTGTATTCTTTATACATTTTACCAGAATAAAAATGCCAACATGAAAAAAAATATTTTTATTGACAAACTGACAAAAAATATAAAATATACTGTATTTTACTGGCATACAATTTAAAGATTGTAGCCTAGTTTTCAAAGCTTTCCCCTCCCTCCCCCTCCCCGTTGAATATTGGTAGCTTTTCATCTCACCGAATTGAAAAGTCAGGAGATCAGTTATTAAACTTTTACAGGAATTGGATTGTATTCTATTAGTTATTCCTGTGGTGTGTGTTGTTATCATCTTTCTAACTACAGTGCTTTTACTTCTCTTACAACTTTCACTTGAGACACCTAAAGAACTTTGAAGAATAAGAGATTAAATGGTACCACTTGTTCTAGTATACTGCCAGTTGGGTGTTCCTGTTAACTGTGGTCATATTTTTCTCTACATCTTGTCACGGATTCCTCTATTGCTATTTCGTAGGTTACATTTCCATTATAACACCTTTTATATTCAGAATATGTGATGAATATTTCATCTGTAATTATAGGAACTCTGAGAGGAGTGTGAATTATACCACAAAACACAAAAATTAGAAAATATTAGCCTGATATGCAAGGTACCGCTTATTGCTAGAGTTCACAAATTCACAAATTGAGATTCATAAAATTATTGTTTGCTATGAAAAATACAAATACTTAAAATCTAATTGAGTAATGAAGATTCTCACTTAATAACACACAAAGCCACGTTATCTCTGTCAGAATTGCTTTCTACTTATACTTGACTAAATTGGTATCTATCTAAAATGCAGCTGTTTTGCTAGGAAATAAAAACATAGGATGGGCAAGTATTTAATATATTTAGAAAGTGATGTTGTAAATAATTAAAGGAAAATTATTATTTAATAAACAATTATTCAAAACTTTTTATGTACTTAAGGAAAAGGGACTCAGTGCATAACTCACATATAGAAAAAGTTACAGATAGTTTGGAAAGTAAAGGAGGGGAAAAACCCCTCAAAACTACTTTAAAAATCGTACTTTTAAAAATGAAAAGGTAGCCGAAACCAGTTTTGCTCAGTGGATAGAGCATCAGCCTGAGGACTGAAAGGTCCCAGGTTCAATTCTGGTCAAGGGCATGTACATTGGTTGCAGGCACATCCCCAGTAGGGGGTGTGCAGGAGGCAGCTGGTCGATGTTTCTAACTCTATCCCTCTCCCTTCCTCTCTGTAAAAAAATCAATAAAATATATATTTTTTTTAAAAATGAAAAGGTAGTGAATTCTTATTATCATTCTGGAAATGTGAAGAACTTTCCAAGTTTAAAATGAACAAAGGTTACCCCAAAAGGAAGTGTGGCTATATTAACCTAACTAACGTAGCCTTCGCTTAAAATAGCAGCTTTTCCACCTCCATCTCCCAGCAGTGCCTTGGTCAGGACTTCACAGGAGCACCTAGCCTGCTGTATTTATTACTATCTGTCACCATGTAGGTGGACTCCTGGCAGCCTGGGACTGTGCTCTGTTCCATTTTGCATTCCGGAAGGCTGGGCATGCAGCAGCTGCTCAATAAATATCTGAACGACTTTGCAGTAATTGTGTGAGCACTGGCCTCAGCATTAGGAGACCTGGGTTCTGGTCCCATTTCTACTGCTCTCTGCCTTTTTGTACATTGGTTTGTTGATCTGTAAAGAGGAAAGTTTGTACTACATTCTCTAACACTAACCTAGCTTTCAGTTTTTAGTCTTGTGTATCAGTGGTTCAAAAAGAACATCATAAAAGGCCAAATAATGACCCAGCCACAAATTTGAATACTTCATTTTTGAATCTAAGCCCTAGAACAGCGTTTTTCAACCGCTGTTCCGCAGCACACTAGTGTGCCGCGAGATGTTGCCTGGTGTGCCGTAGGTGCAGACAAGACAAGAATTTTATAATTTTTCACTATTTTGTTTACTTAATATTTCATAATAAAGTAATTATAAAATACTTTCTTTGTGTTTATTTGATTCCTATTCAAGAGAATTACTTTATATATAGTCAATATAGGCACAGAGTTAAATTTTTTAACATTTTCTAATGGTGGTGTGCCTCGTGATTTTTTTCATGAAACAAGTGTGCCTTTGCCCAAAAAAGGTTGAAAAACACTGTCCTAGAAGACCTAGAGTACCTTTAGGGCAGAAAGAAAATCCTTAGATGGGAAATAAAATGAAAGGGAGGACTAACACACATTTTCTAATGACCACACTGGGTGAATTTTGGGGTGGGTTGGTGGGTGGAGTTAATTATCTCTTCCAGGTACCTAAGAAAAACAACTGCATTACATTCCGTAAAACCTTTATAATATTCTTGAGGAAATTAATTTCCCCATTTCCCATTTTTTTTTAATATCAGATTACTTTTGAGATAAGCTAAAAAGATAATTCTCCTATAAAAAGATCATTTTCTTTCTTTGTTTCTTAAGAAAGGTCTGTGCTCATCACATGACATTAGGTTTTCAAACCAGTGGGACCCATACCATGAAACAATGACACTAATTACTTTTCTTAAAAGTAAATCTGGGGATTTATACCCCATTTTAGAAACCCAGTTACTCGTAAGTACTTTTCCTCATCGAAAAACCAAGTTGGGTGCCTAGACACACGCCAAGATTTCCAGTCCCTTGAATCTCCAGGGTGTTTGAAAATGTCTGAAATCTCTTTAAAGAGCATATTAACATGTATCCAAAAAGTTAGGACTGTAATACTATTTAACTGCTCGGTTTTTCCATTATGGGTCTGTCAGCAGGAATATGTTGCCCTATAGTACATGACAAGTGAAAACGCCGGTAACATTGTTTTTCATAGAAAGAAAAAATACCAAAGAAGCAATTTCTTAGCTAAAATGTCACCTGTTAGATGTATAGGGCTCACTGCATTTTGTTGCCCTGGTAACGGATGGTGTAAAATGACTCCTTTGCACCGCTCTACCAGAGTGATTGCATCCTGTTTTTTTCTATCATTTTACAAGAGGCTGTTTTCATTCTCCCTTCCTGACCATATTAAGTGTAAAGAGATTGAATTACTGTGCTGTACCCGCTCCATCCGATGTGGATTTAAGAGTTGATATTGATGTACTGAGAACTGTGTGCTTCTCCAAGAAAAAAAAAAAAAAAGAAAAAAGCTACAAATTATAATGAATTTGACTTTTATGTATCGACCATTCAAGAGTTGAAGTAGGGTTTTCTGCACCCCAGGGACAGGCATGGCCTGATCAGCATTTTTCACTTGAACGGATCCAATTGATAAAGCAATATACTCAGTGTCACTCTGCTTGATCTCCAGGTTTAACAGTAGTCATGCTCAAAGGAGATACATTACTCTATAAATTTCACCCGTGAAAAGAATGTGCTGGCCATAGCTTTCTATGGCTGCGCTCCTTCCGACTTTTACCTGAGCAGGGCAGAAAAGAGGCCCACTCCTCAACGGTGCTGAGACCACGCTACGAGTGTGCAGGCTGTGTGTGCTCCTTAGGTTCGTATTTATGACAATCGGGAGCTAGACGCCACTCTCCTTCCTTGTCCAAACCCGCCGAATCAGAAAGGACTTCCCGAGAAAACCGGCTTCTTGCTCTCTCTCCTAAATGGGAAATTATTCTCCGAAGTGGCACACTGCTTGGTAATTACCCAACTGTTTCACTCCGTCACTGCGAACAACTTAATGTCTCAGAAAACCATTTGGCTGAAAATGTCATTTGTCCCAGATTTGAAATAAGAGAGTGCTTTTCTTAAAGCAAGGGTTTTTGTTAATGTACTTTGGGTAATTTAATTTTTGACCATGGCTACATAATACTTGTCATTTCACTGCATGTCCCCGCTTTTATAACTCAGAAGTGCACAGACAAAACAAATGAGCGGGTGTGAGGGAAAATGAAGAAAGGACGTGTCAGAAGGGGAAACTGGGTCCCCACCCCTCTCACCCCCCCACCTTCTTCCAGGGTGGGAGCCAGAACAATGTGGTTATCTGCTTTCATTTACTTAAAACTTATGTCATAGGAAAATGACCTCCAGTTAATTGCATTCCTTAACTGGTAATTCCCTTTCAGGCTTTTATATAAAAGACTGTTGTTGTTTTTTTAAGCCCTGCTGCTTGATCACAGTTGGGAGAAGCGGGAGATTCTGCCCGCACTGCCAATTTGGATAACTGGGTGTTTAGACTTCTTAAGTGACTTCAACCACGGTGATAAATGGCCATTTCCCTTCTTAGAGGAAACACTGCAAACATTTAAATAGCTAACTAATGACCTTTTTATTGTTTGATTATTCTTAATATGTGTACAACAGGAAACTGTGGTATTGATTTGCTCTTCTTTTTCTGGTAAAAAGTTCATGTTAAATCAATCAGTCTCTGTGTGTATTTCTTGGTCTCTCTCTCTCTCTCTCTCTCTCTCTCTCTCTCTCTTTCTCTCTCTTTCCTGTCTTCTACCTCCTATTGCCTCTTGACCCAGTTTCCTAAATTGTCTACATCCCAGAAATTCACTACTGTAAAGGGTTCAAAAAGGTTCTAAAAAAACCAAACAAACCCAGCTTTGCTTCTAAAATATTCATTGACTTTGTCCTGTCCCTGCAGTTATGTCCTCTGTCCTTGTGAATCTCTGCCATGGAGTTAGCACCCTAAAAGCAGTGGTTTCCTGGCTGTGGCCCCTGGACCAGTAGCATCAGCATTGCTTAGGAACTAGTTATAGAAATGCAAATGACCAGACCTGCCCCAGAGCTATGAAATCAAAAACTCTAAAAATGGGGCCCATCCACCCGTGTTTTAACAAGTCCTCCAGGATACTCAGTTTGTTCACAGTCCATCCATTCTGGTGATCACAGCCTTGTCACCACCATGGCTGAAACCAACTGATTTCAAGTGACATGACCAGGACCAGTTGCTTTAGTGATCTGTGTGCTCCGTGCCCATTCCCCCTGCCCGTCCCCTGCCCTGGGCCAAGCGTTTTATCTTTTGAATCATACAGAGTTCTGAGAAAACACCTTCAAGTGCATTTAAGCAAGACCAACCAAGCCATATGTAGGAGAGGAACTGAGGAGAAAATGCCCCCAGAACCCATTTCTAGCCTGGAGTTCGTTCATGGCCGGCTGCTGCTGACTGGACCTCTCCAGCAGCTCATGCAGCCTCCGTCACCTTCTTTGCAAAAGGGGATAAACCATCTAAGTCGTGGGAGTCATCAAAAGAGAGCAAATGATAGCTGAGGTTATGCTTCTTAAATTATAAAGCGCTACACAAATACAAGAAGATACAATTAATATTATAATCACTTTTTATCTTTCATGACAGCTTTAGTATAGTTACTAAGGATTTAGATAATGAACTACTGCTGACACCAAATGTCCTTTTTCTTCTCTGTATGCTCCTGGAGAAATGGGGGATTTGGGGTAAAGAATTTTTTTTCTCTCTCACTTTTTTTCTTTTTTACTTTCTCTGTTTGGGCTCCGGACTCACTGTATAAATAACCTGGCACATAATACCACCTGCTTGGAAAATGGTGTGAAAGAGCAGCTTGGGTTTTGTGCTCAATCACAGAACCAGTCCCACACCCATATTTTAAGAAAGATAAGAGAGAGAGCTGCCAGGCGTAAGTGCCTTGTAAATATATTTCCTTCGCAGGGCTCCGGGACATGGAGAAAATGACAACCAGAGAGAGTCCCTTCCTGGATTGGTGATCAAGTGAAAAGTTTCAGGGTAATCAAGACACTAAGATTATATATATATATATATATATATATATATATATATATATATATACACACACACACACACACACACATACACACACACATATATGGGCAGGAACTCACAGCCCTCCTACAACCCTTCCACACACACCCCCACACACCCCCTAGACACACACTAAAGGAGCTTTGTACACTGGAAAAGCATGCAAGCCACTTAGGTCATGTAAGTGTTTTCTCAGAGTCACATTTTAAAAATACCGAAAGCAGGGGGAGTTCATTTTAAGAATATGTTTTATTTAACCCAATACGTCCCAACTATTGTCACTTTTACACGAATCGGCGCAAACACTGGTGGAATAGCTTGCCTTCTCTTTATCAGGTTTGATTGAGGTGTGTGTTTTATACTGAGGAGCGCATCCCCATTGGGCTGGCTGCACTTCAGTGCTCAGTAGCCACGTGGTGAGCATGACTGTGGTACTGGACAATGGAGGTTTAGGGAATCTCGGTTTTAAAATGCAGATGGGGAAAACATCAACCCTCTTACAGCAAAGCCCAGGCTCCGTCTGAGTGTGTCTTTCTCTTCCCTCCCATGGCGTCCTTCTCACCCTCTTCCCCTCTCCTGACACACACACTCATTCACACACACACACACACACACACACTCACACTCACACTTTGACTTAAAACCAAGTCGTCTTAGAACCACTCGAAATGTTATAAGCCTTTAAAAATTAGGGTGCGTTAATATTTCCAGAGAATGTGTAAAAATACCCATGTTGCCTATATGATGCTTTTTTTGTTTTTTAAAGAATAGCTAGCTTTTGATCAGTGGGGCCTCTTTGGGAACAGATAGTAACCACCTTGGGTAAACTCTGTATCACATTACATCCTAATGTCTCTTCTCCCCACCCCCCACGTCCTCTGAACATCTTCCTAAACCCCTGGGCAGGCCTACCGTTCTTCTTATGCCCCCTGTGTCCTCACCTGCGCCTGCGCATGTGGAGGGGGCATCAGGGCAGCGCTGGCTCAATTAGCCCTGCTGATGCGATACAGCCGGATAAAAGTTTATGGCGCGCTGTGCTTGTAAGTACGCCTCCTCTCACTCACAGCCTAGGAAGGCTGGAGGGCCATTACATCTTAATTGGGTAATTTCCTTTTCAGTCTCCAAAGGCAGGGCTGCTGCCTCAAAGGCCAGCAGAGCAGGGCTTCTGGTGCCAGCTGGTATTAAACGTTGGCAGTTCCGAGAGGACCCAGGGTCTTATTCATGGGCTGGATCTTGTAGGATTTTTAACACAGTTTTCCTTGTTTTAAAACAGAGAGTTGGATCTCTCATGCCAACCTCTTTGAAAAGGAAAATATTTGGTTTAAAAGATCTTTTTTTTTGTTTGTTTCCATTTTTCTTTCTTAGATTCCTCCCCACCCCCTCCCCATTTCATGCACATTATACTTTTAGAGGTTACAACCAACTTCAAAACCTATTTATATACCAAAGGAATTTGTTTGGATATAGATGTTAAGTGTCCACACACACACACACACACACACACACACCTTAAAGCTCAAAGAAAAGGGGTTCCTTCTTTCAGTCCATAAATTGTACCAGTTAATTGTGCAATACATTGCTGCTGTTTTGCAGAGGACCAATACAACAATACAAAGCAAGGTAGATTTTATTTAGAATAAAAGCCATAATGTAAACATTAAGTAAATAAATAAAATAAATCTTTGCCATAGCATTTTAACCAAACCAAAACAGAAAAAAAGAAGAAAGTGAATAATAAAGGAACCGTTGCAGGGAGGAGAGGTCCACAGAGATAAGAAAGAGCTGGGGGCGCCACAGAAGCCACGCAGCAAATTGCTGTGCTTTAAGGAGAAGCAATCAGTGCTGATTGAAATATCCCTGAATGTCATCGTAATGACATTCCTCTTCTCCCTCTCGTGTCTGGGATGATAGACCGTCATCAGAAATGTGCACCATCTTGCAAGGTGCACTTTCCAAAGACAGGAAGACGCCCGCATGTGATCCTAAGATCAGGAGCCTTCCCTGTGTGAGGCCCGGAGCCAGTGTCACACAGGGCCCACGCTCAGAAGGGCTCTACTAAGTGCTCCGATGTCCCCATCCTGATAGTGAAAGTCTTAATAATTTTTAACATGGGGCTGCACGTTTTTATTCTACACTGGGCTCTGCAAATTGCCGGTTCTGGATGTGGACAGCATGTAGCTATCTAGTTAGAGGATGTCCAGATGAAAAACATTTCACCCACAGCTTCCCTGACAAGGTAATCAGCAGGGGAAATGAAAGCAGCAAATAGAACACTGTCACATTTTATGAGGCTAACCCTGCCCCCGTCCTAGCTGGTTCCCCAAAGAACTGAAGGGATTTAAAAAAAAAAAAAAAAAAAAAGCAGTCAGCAACCCTGGACCCCAGCTTTGGGTCAAAGACCCACCTCTTGATTTCTCTGTGGATTGGGTTGAGTTCCGGACCACCCCGTGTCATGTCACATCAAACATGACCTAATGTGACAAGACGTCACACAGGCTGATGAAAAACTGAAGGAGGGTGGGAGGGAAGCGTCTTTTTGTTTAAAATGCCAAGGCAGATGTGAGGTAAACCTGGGAGAGCAGAGGTGGCCATAATAAAATAATGCTGCTAAATTATAAATGATAGTCTGTGCATCTCCAGCCCTTTTCAGCCGTGGCTGTCAAGGCTCCACAGACTTGGGTAAGCCTTGCTATGATTTCTCTGTGGGTTCTCAGGGCCACCGGCTTTGGTGTGAGAGGCTCCTGGGTAAGCCTTCCTCGTTCAAAGATGAAATGGGGCCAACCCTGGAACATAGCTGTTGAAAAGAAATAGTGCACAAAAGCTTCAAAAAAAAAAAAGAATGTTAAGAAGATTGTTGTCCAAGGTTAAAATAGACAGAAGGCCATCAGACAGTTCTTTTTTGGTAAGTGAAGGAAAAAATTAAAAATTATTTTTTGAGCCTGGCAGGCATAACTCGGTGGAACCAGGAGGTCATGGTTCGATTCCCAGTCATGGCACAAGGCTGAGTTCTGGGGCTCGATCCACAGTAGAGGCGGCCGATGGATGATTTTCTCTCACCATTGGTGTTTCTAGCTCTCTCTCCCTCTCCCTTCCTCTCTTAAATTAATGAAAATGTATTTTTTCAAAAATTATTTTTTGGAAACGATTGCTGCTAGTGACTTGGAACAAGGAGCAGGTGACTCCAGGAAGGGAGGGCAATGTACTAGGATCCTGTTAGCTCAGATCTCCTGTGCTAGAATTCCCAGTGTTCTCTTGTGATTATCTAAAGGAGGAAATGGCACTGAGGATGGCCTGCCTTTCCAAGAATTTCTCCATCCTTCTTGCCAGCATCTGCAAGCTCAGGATTCAGTTTTCTCTCAGTCAGGCTAAGTCAGTGATGCTTCATCCCATTAAAAACTCTCAAAAGGAATGGAAGACTTTGGGATGTCCCATCTTTCTGGATTCTGAGTAGGATTAGAATGGCTCTGCCCCCTAGAGCAGGCAAAGGATCCCATGGGAAGATGCTGATGCCATTTTCACAGGGCTCAGGACGTAGGGCTGTGGATTCAGGGTGTTCTGAGATCGGGTAGCTGCTGCCTCACAAGGAGGAAAACTGGAGTTAGCTCAGCACCTGCACTTCTCTAGGCCTGAGACCTCTCCCCCTCTCTAATAAACTCGACTCACACGCTGGTCCTGTGGATCTGTTCAGCATGGCAGAGTATTACAGGTGGAGACTAGAACCAAACTACCTGGAATCAAATCCCAGCTTGATCTTTCCTCAATTAGTGTAACTTTGGATGAGTGATTTAACTCTTCTATGACTATCCCTATTTATAAAATAGGGATAACGATACAAACACTCATAGGGTTGTTGTCAATATTTAATAGAAACAAACCCACGCCAAGCACTTAGAGAATACCTAGCACATAGTAAGCAATTAACAAAAGTATTTACTAACTCTTAGTTATTCCCCTTCTGAACCACACTTTTGGATATTAAATACTGATCATTTCAATCGCAAAATCAAACCAGAGGTCTCATGGTCAACAGTCTTATTCTTATAAGGCAATGTTTAGGGACTCTCCTCTTCCTGCCAATATTTCCTCATTAGGTGATATTTTTTAGATTCCCTGACTTTACTAGAAGTTGGGCATCCTATCCAGGCTTGGAGATCAACAAGTCTAATATTGTACAGGTGAACCAACATGATAACTGCCAAGTAGTCCAATGATAGGGGATTAATGACAACATCACGGATAGGTGCCTGGGTTAGTAATCTGCTTTTGTCATGCTCAGACTTATTCCACCTTTGGTCACAGTGTAGATGATAATTGTTTTTCAAGTTCACAAAGATCATGTTAATATTTGTAAGCTTTTCCTTCTCTTTTGGATAAAAAAAATGTAAATCTTCCAGATCCATGAAGTCAAAGAAGCTAACTAAAAAACAAAACAAAACAAAAAAAACCTCAGTGCTTTTCTCTGTAACAAATAAAAAGCCAAAAAAAAAAAAAAAAAAAAAAAAAAAAAACTGTGAAAGAGAAGAAAATAGTGTTATACAATCACGTAAACCTTTGGAATGTTGCCTTTTTTATATTGCCAATGACACCGCTCTCTAGAACTTATAAGGAGGTGAGGGGAGAATAAATATCTTTGATAATGGAACTGAGAGAATATTCACAGTTTTATTTTTAGGCTATCATGATTATGCAAAACCCCACCTTAAATCCACTGAAACCCAGTCTTAGCTTCTAGTAGGTATCTCACGTTTTAAAATGCATTGCCTCTATGGCTTTCCAATGAAAGTTTAAGAGAAGTGAAACTATTTTAATATTTTTATTTTTATTTTTTTAATATATTTTATTGATTTTTTTACAGAGAGGAAGAGAGAGAGATAGAGAGCTAGAAACGTCGATGAGAGAGAAACATCGACCAGCTGCCTCTTGCACACCCCTCACCGGGGATGCACCCGCAATCAAGGTACATGCCCTTGACCTTCGGAATCGAACCCGGGGCCTTTCAGTCCACAGGCTGACGCTCTATCACTGAGCCAAACCGGTTTTGGCTATTTTAATATTTTTAAATGAATTTAAAAATTTAAACTCTTTCGACTTTCCTTGTCACATGCAGTTAAACATAGAGGTAACTTTCAGGGACCAGAAATGCCACTTGATGTTAGAGTCAGACAGACTGTTCTACTTGCCCACCACAGGCCTTTGGGTAAGTAATTTTGCTGCCTCAAGCCTCTCTTTCTTCAACTAAAATTTAGAAGAAACTCTCGGGGTTATTGTGAAATTAACAATTTAGTTAATAAAAGGGTAACATGCTAATTAGACTGGACATCTTCTGGGATGACCTTCCAGATGTCCTTCCTGACTAAGTTAGGCCTGAGCAAAGCTGCCCAGGGTCTCAGGCACCTGCAGCCCACCTGGGCAAAGCCACCTGTGGTCCCAGGTGCCTGAGACTGTGGCCAACCTGGGCAAAGCTACCCATGGTCCCAAGCACCTTCAGCTGGCTGTAGGAGGGAAGCCTGGGTTCCAGATATGGGGGCTGAGGCAGAGGCAGTTAGGGGTGATCAGCCAGCAAGGGAGAAGTTAGGGGTGATCAGGCTGGCAGGGGAACAGTTAGGGGTGATCAGGCAGGCAGGGAGAGGTGGTTAGGAGCCAGTGGTCTTAGATTGCGAGAGGGTGCAGGCCAGGCTTAGGGACCTCCCCCACCCTGTGCATAAATTTCATGCACTGGGCCTCTAGTACAATGTATAAAACAAAATGCACTGTCCAATGATGCCTGACTAAGTCACTCAATAAACACCTTTTTTATTATTATGGCAACCACTACCACTATTATTATCTTATCATCATCATCTTCGTTCTTACCATCATCACACACCTGTACTGGTCACTCTACAACAGCTTAGCTAATTTAGTTACTATTTTCAAGGGCTAATAACTTAAAATAGGACCAATACAGTAAGTATATGCAAAATATTAGTGGTGTCATTCTTTATCTAAAGTGTTTCCATTATGAAGGAGGGGGAGGAAGCCGTGAGCCTGCCTGGCATATTGTGTTCACTTAAGCTAAGTGCTAATGCATTGACATTGGCAGCAGGAGGTGGACCTGCCAACCTTGTGGGCTTTCTAAAAGGGAGAGTTGGCATAAGGGGAATTCAGACAGACACAGGGATGCAAATAACCTTACAGCAAGTATTGTGGCTACTCCTGGGCACTTGGTTTATTTATAGTTCAAAGCTGCTCTGAAAGGCAATAAGAAAATGACTTAATGGCACCTCCTCAGCCTGAAGCAGGGCTTGCTTTTCACCTGGAGACAGCTCTGGACAAAATCCCAGTCAGCCCAATAGCTGAGCCATGCCAAGGGAGTGTCACGAGGGACTGGGTGCTCACCAGGAAGCTGTTGCCCTGAATGGCAGCCTGTATGTCTTTGTTCGCTTTCTTCTTCTTCTTCCTTTATTTTCTTGCTCTCACTGAGATGTGGAGTGCCTATAACCCCTGGGGGAAGCCCTTTGTCTTGTGAGCCATCTTGTTCTGAGTTCTTTGGAGAGGATCCAGGGAAGTGCAAACTTGCAGGGACTAATGGGTTGGACTAGGACCGATGAGGGAAGTTTAAAAGGGACGGGTAATAAGGCAGCCAGGAAGAGCTGAGGGTAGTTGGACCAAGGTCTTCAAGTACAGCCAGTGGGATCACTCAGAGAATAAAAAGCAGTTGAGGGCTGTCTCTAAAGAGAACAGAACAATCGGAACTAAACTCCAGGCGAAGAAGCCCAAAGCCACCCCATTGTGTTCCCAGCCCCACTGTGGGTCCCCTCCCAACCTGCTTGCCACTAAGTTGTCTGTTTATTCAGTAAGTGGAATAGAGAAACAATAGCTCTGACCTCACTGGGCATTTGAAAGATTGTAGAAGATGAGGTTTAGTGGAGAGCTGGCTGGGCTATAGGCCCATAGTGATCTCCAAATTGCTCTTCTTCCAGTTCTCAAAGGGATTCCATTCTTATCACCTTCACAGCAACCTTTGCCTTCATCCCACGCAAAGTAGAACTATGTTAAAATTCAAAAGAATTAATGAGGTAATATAAAATAAATCATGCACTGATTAAGTAATGGGGCTAAGCTGCTTCACTGCTAATGTTGACACTGGTAGCACCTGCTTTGCTAGCTTCCACCTGTGTCTGTAGAAGCCAGAGTTGTCCAGGGGTTAGTACCCTCACAGTCAGCTTGTGTCATGATATCTCTGTATCCTGAGCTGACCACAACAGCCTATCGAGGAATATCACCTGCATTAAGAGTAAGTTTATCTTGCTGGTAGCAAAATTGGACTAGCTCAGGCCATTGTGGCCTCTCCTAAATTGGTGGACAGGAAGAGTGAAACCATCTTCAACCCCTAGTTAATTCACTTACCTAGATCTTTTTCTTCATTAAATGTCACTTTCTGTAGATCAAATGGTGACTCTTGAATCATCAGATGGACCTAAAGTGAAGTTGTGAAGACAGTGAATTTTATTTTATATCTTCCGTACTCATCCCAGGCAACCATCTCTTTCCTCCTTCTCCATTATCTCCCAGCCTTGCCAAGTTAAAATGAATCAAATAATTACACAGAGTTATGGGAGACAGAAAGGCAATCTATGTTGAGTTGGATCTGATACCTATGTTATCTAAATTGAGTTATCCATCCTTTGATCAGTTATTATGGAGTCTACTATTTCCCACGTAATGGAGAAGTTATGAGGGAATAGAGGTAAGCGGAACAATAGCCCCTTCTTTTTAGAAACTTGAAAGATATCTGTGATATTATCATCTTTGTGAATAGAAATAAAATTGGCCTGGCTCAAGTGTATGGTGCTGGGGAGGGGTGGTATAAGATGAGGTTACAAACTTAGATATTGAAGGGTATTAGCTGCCATGCTAGGAAGCTTGCATTTTGCACTACAACTGTAACCATGGTCATGATATAACTATATTTTTTCCCTTGTTGTTGTTGTTTTTTATTGTAGCTTGGAAACTTTAATCTTTGACTGTTTTTGTTTTTTGTAAAGTATGGAGGATGGACTGAATTGAGGAAAAATTTATGAGGGTAAGATCAATTACCATGCTATAAACGTAAGGTAAAAGATGACAGGAGCCTAAATTAAGGCATTAAAATTTGAAACATGAGAACACTTTCAAGGAATTTAAAAGGTAGAACTGAAATAACTTGTAACTCTTTGATATTTGTGCATTTGAGACAGGTATAGCTGTGGCTAACTGAGTTTTCCACTTCGTTATAAAAATTTGTACAGTGCAGAGTAAAAAATGTGAAGGCTGGCAAATACAAATGAGTTTCCAACTTTTAATAAAGAGAAAAAGAATTATCCTTGGCGACTCCAAGCTCTGTATCTTACTTCAAGGCCTGGGAAGGTACTCGAAGAAATAATCAAACTATCAATTTTCAACCTCCTACAAGAAAACAAGATCCTGAGTTGCAACCACAATAGTTCTGTGAAGATCAATCCGATTGGCCAGACCCATCTCATTTCCTTCTGTGCCAGAGTGACATGCCAGGATGATAAGGGGGAATGCAATAGCTGTATCTACCTAGAATGCAGCTAGAGTTTTGACTGATTTCACTTTACATGACATTCTTATTAACAAGTCAAGGAGATATAGGCTGGTTTCAAGACAGTACTCAAAGGGGACTAAACTGAAAGGAAGAAATAAGAGCAATTCTATTGTGGTCAATTTAGTTAATATCTTTCCTAGTGGCCATTGAGGAGAGCATTAACCTTCCTTCTTCATTAGGAATGAGTCACTAATACAATTTCAAGTTAATGATAATGAGTGAGGATAATGTCCTTCCTCCTTAAACATATTTGCTATTGAAAATGGCAGGGGTCTATAATGAGGGATAATGATACAAGATGGAGAGAGACAGATGAGGCCACGTGGGTGAGCCAGTACCAGAGGTTATTACTCACCTGAGTGTGGAAGTTGGCTGAGTTCCCATATTAAAATCATAACCCTATCCTCACCACATTTTCATCAGGCTTTATGTCAAAGTTTAAAACAGGGTTATAACATTTGAGATAACCCAGTTAAAGTTACTTGATAGTACTTGAGAATGAGGGGGGCGGGGAGAGTTGTTTAAGGAACAAATTTTGCTTGTTCTCCATGTATACAAGAAGAATAAGGGTAGGACCTTGGACTCAGAATAATAGTTGACTACTAGATGTAGAATTGGTTCAATGGGCACATAAGTAAATTGCTTAGAATAATTAATAAGGGGGATAACCAAACCTATAATCGCAGAAAGTGCCAACCTTAACTGCTGGTGAGTATGTTTGTCTCCTTCAGACCTGATGTTTCAGAAATGGACACAGAGCTAATGCCATATGCTGCAATCCATCTTTTACCACTCGCAAAACTGACATTTTGATCTCCAGCTGTCTGTCTCCTATTTCTTAATTGGTCCCAAACTCCAAACTCAGGCAGAGAAGAAAAGCATCATGTATTGGCCCTCTAACACCTCAACAGTATGTACGCCTGTCTCCTTTGTCTTCTGGGAACATACTATCGTGTGGAGACGGTGCAGGAAAACAGCTGCCCCCATCTCCACCCAGGAGATTTCTTAATTTCCCTTAACTAGTATCGGTACCAGGGCTGTAAATTAGTTGGGTCCTTGCCCTTTAAAAGAGGAGGACAATATGAGGTAATAATAGTCAAGGTCATTGTTGTGTATCCAATGAATTCTGTAAACCAGCTCTAAGATTCTTCCTCAGCCACCCAGCATAAAGCCGAACACAGCTCTACAGACACTGGCCGACTTCCTAGATCTTCAGATCGGACAGTTTTCCTAAGTGGCTCTTGTCTCTTTGTCACTACTAACTTATTAAACAACATACAGTAAACCTTCTTATGAACACAAATAGAGCAACCGTGATTGCAACATTAAGCTATGCAACAAAGACATGAAGCCAACAAAAATGTTGACTCTGAATTTGAAAAAAGGTCCCCAAAACATCCTAGTTCCATACTAATATCTACTGCTCATAGAAACACTTACTATAAACAAGGTCCTATGGTGATGACTTTCCTTGTATTGTTCACAGTAATACTAGGAGTTGGAATTAACATTATCCATCTTGTACAGATGAGGGCACTGAGGTTTAAAGTTCATGGAATTTTCCTAAGGTCAATGAAAGTGGTGGGTTGGGATTTAAATCTAGGCCTGCACATCAGAAAGTCTAGGCTCTTAGCTACTATCAGAGATATTAGTGTTTTCTCTTCACACCTCTATTTTACCACCCCTCTCCCATAGTCTTGCATCTTCAGTTCATAATCCACAAATACTTAGGGTTTCTGACTGTGTGTTTTTCACAGAGTGTAATAGTCTCCTGTTATTCACAAGGGTTATGTTCCAAGACTCCTAGTAGATGCCTGAAATTTCCTATATGTACATACTCTTCATGTCTTCTTTTTGGCATATTTGAATTTCCAGCATCACCACTTTTGTGCTTTGGAAACATTAGTAAGTAAAATAAGGGCTACTTGAACCCACGCATTGTGATACCGCGACTGCCCATCTGATAACCCAGATGGCTGCTGGGTGACAAATGGGTGGGTATGGATATGCTGGACAAAGGGATGAGTCATGTCCTGGAGGGGACTGAATGGGGCAGATTGATGCTTTATTACATTACTTAAAATGATGCACAACTTAAAAATATGAGTAGTTTATTTCTGGACTTTTCCATTTAAGATTTTGGACCACAGTTGACCACAAGGAACTGAAACTGTGAAAAATGAAACCGTGGGTAAAGGGGAGACTGCTGTATCTAATTTAAACCTCATAACTTGCATGCCATATGTGTCATATTATCACCTCAATTATACAGGTAAGCAAACAGACTTAGAACATGGAAGTCATTTACTTGAGACCAAACCATCCTATCTAATAAAGAGGGAAAATACAAATTGACTGTCACACCATAACAAGATGGCTGTGCCCACACAGAGGTAGGGATCCTATAACACAAAATGGCTGTGCCCACAGCAGAGGCCAAGTTCCATAATGAGCCTTAACAAGCAATCAGCAGAGACCTGAGGCTGCATGATGTTAGGCCCAGGGCAGGGGACTTGAGGTTGTGTCCCCCACCAGGTGGGGCTTGACAGGGGACCTCAGGGTGCAACCCCCAGCCCAGTGGGGCTTGACAGGGGACTTGAGGCCGCACCCCCTGCCCTGGCACCAAGCCAGGGAATGTGAGGCCATGTCCCCTGCCTGGCAGGGCTTGATGAGTACCTCAACATGTGCCACACACCCACCCTGGTGCCAGGCTGGGGGACCTGAAGCTGTGCCCTCCTCCCGCACCCTGCAGGGCTTAATGGGGGTGGAGCCAGCGAGGTCTGGGTCTAGCCCAATGGGGGTGAGGCTGGTCGGGTCTGGGTCTTACGCAATTTTGAGGTGCACATGGGCGGGCAGGGACTTGACTCTGGGTCCTGTGGTGCGCCGCAGACTCTGACAGGAGGAAGATTTCATATACATTTTACTAATTTTCTTTCATCTCTGACACTTCTATTACAGAGAAAGGGCAAATAGCAATATTAAAATATTTCCTCTAATTAATTCTCTTTTAACGTGCACGAATTTCGTGCACCAGGTCACTAGTGGTTAATGAAGCACCAAAGCTGCCATGTGAACCCCAGTCTTAACCTAAGACACAATTTTATAAAGTCTAATACATGATAGACCTTGGAGACAAGGGTTCTCTTTCCATATCATCCAAGCCCAGCGAATCCTGTTGGAGGTTGCTGGCAGGGCACATGGGAGAGGAGAGCCTCATGTAGCTTCATTGCACCCAGCCACCAGCACTTCTTGGACTTCCAATCTACCTACATTTCTGGTGGGAATAGTCATTTGTTTTTTCCAAATCTTAGTGAATACTTCTCATTCCCATTTCAGATAGCTTCCCAAGGCAGTAATAGTATTTCTGCACATGGCATAGGGGCATAATGGAAAGACATATAACTGTCAAATCTCCCATTCTGATGAAAAGCGAAGGCTGGGAGGACAGACTCTGAACAGAGTCGCTTTGACGTTCCTCAGCTCATTAGCAGGAATCCACCAGACACATCTCTAACTCTCAGTGGTCAGTCACACTCGGTGTTAACACAAGTGACTACCCTGTGGGCATAGAAGTAACTTTATTCCCTCATTAAAAAATAATTGCGGAAATGGGTTATAAGGCCAAAACTGGGCTTGCCAGGAATAAAATGGACCATGCTTAGTTCGGTTATTTAAAGAGTAAAAACTGCTAGTTTGTGTGTTACAGTTGTTTTTGGCCATCCGTGGCATGGAGGTATTTGACATAATTCTGTTAAGTAGTGAGAAAGGGAAACTTGCTTCAAGGCTAATATGATAATGCCTATTATCTGGGAGACTAGAGGCAAGGCAGTTAGTAATATAATTTTTCATGCCTTTCGTTGGCATTCAGCTAAAAACAAAAGTCTCATTAAAGTGAGTTTTAAATGAATTATATTTCTCCATTTCTCTCACAATCAATTTTTGTGCAGCCCAACTGCAATTTGCAATTCTGATGCTTTTACCCAGAGCCAGGGCAGCGTGAATTGCTTGCCGACCGGCAGAGGGCAGTGCTGAGCCAAGGCTGGCACTGGAACCTCCTCGCTACTGGCTGTTAAATTGTGCTTGTTATTAAATGAAATCTTAAGGCTAACGTAGCCACAGAGGAAATTAAACTGCTAATTATGTGTGTACAAAGCACGAAAAATGGGTCCAGTTGTTACTCCAGATTTCAGAGACACCCACCTCTTCTCTTTGGTTTTAAAATATGTAATTATGCCTGGAAATGGTACCTTTTAACGATTTTATGCAATGAAAGAAAATTTTAGAGTTATATGTTTTCAAAGCTCGTCCCTTTTCAAAGTAAACAAACAAGATATTTGTGGTTTGAGTTAAGTTTTTGTGTGTTTGTTTTTCAAATCGTCCGTGTCTTTGTAAAGTCTGAGTCATCCACAGTCCGGCAGGCACTGTAGCACAGAGTTCTAATGGGTTGAGAGAAGATGACCACATTTATTTTTATAGCATTTTCTTTAAAAAAAAAAAAAAAAAAAAAAAGCATATTTTCTGTGGAGGCAAAGTTTTCAAAGATTTGGAGAGAAGTTTATTCTGATTTGGGAGAGGAGAGAGCAATAATTTCACAATTTAAAAAGGTGATGTGATTGTGGACTTACCCACATGACAAGGAAATACAAACCAGATATCTCAAAGTAAGTGAGGTGTCAGTGATTGGCCCAGATTATGTGAGGTTCTTGGCAGAGACAGGCTGGTAGCTACCCATGGACGATCAGATAAGTGAAAGGGAAAGAAATCTAACACTAGGTTTTAACAAAAATATAAATACACACTGTCAGGGAATGTCTCCATTACAGTGAATAATTTGGGTATCTTGCATGGTCCAGGCCCTTCAACTTGCAAAGAGTTTTTCATTGCATTCCCATCTTTTTTAGTTCCTTACTACTCACAATGTGTTCCCTGGATCCGTGGCACCCCTTGGGAGGTTGTTAGAAATGCTGAGTCAGAATCAGCCTTTTCACAAGGCTGCAGAAGACTGGACTGCAAGCTCCAGTTCAAGGAGACCCATTTAAGGCCATATCTCAGTAATTTGCTTCCCCTGAAAAGGGTAGCTTTCTGCTTTTATATAGAGACAGTGCATAAAACCTAAAATAGCAAATCTCATTTTGAATTAATTAAAGTAAGTTTTTTATGGTGGTAATTGTTTTCCCCTTTGCAGCAATAAACCCTTTTGAAATCTTTAATGGAAACTTTTTTTTCCCCCAGCTGGTTTTTAACAGGACTTAAAACATGGGCCTGTCACGACCCCGGAGCCAGGAAGAATCAGTGTGCAGTGAGGACAGGGCATTCGCATGCTTCCTTTTAGCGTTTCTTGTCCTGCCAAAAATGGTGCAATGTTGTGGGCTCCCAGCTCCTTCCGCTTACTCAGCTCTCGGGTTTAATGGGCTTCGTGGAAGGATGCTAATGACATAGGTTACTTCTCCATCAAGAGCTACGACCCGGAAGCCTTTTCCCCTTTTCCTGGAGCAAGAAGGGCAGCGTGACCAGGTCAGCTAATCAGGGGAATTGAGGCCCTCCTGCTTGGCAAAGTGAGATTCCTCTGAAGCAGATCCTTTCCACCTTGGCAATCTTAATTCATTCCCTCAGGAAAGCACACGAAATACGGTCCCTGTGAGTCTCCTGGTCCAGGGAGGCAGGCAATACCTTTTACGCTTGTTAATATCTTATCCTGCTGGGTTCTACAACGGACTCAGAGAATAGCTCCAACGCTTCAAAACCAGCATCACAAAGACACGCAGCTTCCAGGCAGGGAAGGCCGAAAGTCCTAGGCGACACTGCAGACGGCTTTATTCCGTGGCGATGGCTCCAACCGCCTTGATTAAATTGCTCCCCACATTGTCTTTCGGCCAGCGTCCCCGCAATCAGCAGAGGATCTAAACCGCCAGGCTCAGGGCCTGCACTGCGAGATATTCAGGCTGCATATTAGCAAGGCTCCCTCCCTCCTCCCCTCCTCCTGCCTCAGGCCTGTTTCCAGCCAGGATCTGCAGAGGGCAGCTCAGGTGTGCTGTGACTCCCGGAGCCTGGGGAGCCTCCCTCCTCTGCAGCCATAACCTTCCAGGCACCCGAAGCCCGCCCAGCAGGAAGGCCTCCCCGGATAACTGACTGCAGCAGGGCCTCTCAGATGGCCTCCCCTCCACCGCCCGCCCAGAGGGAAGGTCTTACTGAACGCAGGCCCAGCCTTCTTGGTTTTTCAAACAGAAACTGTGGTGGACACAGGCCCGGTTTTATTTGGCTTTGTGGGCACCGACCCAGGACCCTTGAAATTCGCTCCATACTTTTTAGGTGGGAATACATGGTTAACATGGACACAGAGAACCATCTCTGCCCTCTGTGCAAGGGGTTTCTCCATGAGCCTTTCGAGATTTTCGTTTGTTTGTTTGTTTCATTGATGTCTGGTTTATTGGGGTATAATTCAAAGAGAGTAGAATCCATTCTTTTTAGTGTACATTTCGAGGTGTTTTGACAAATCAAACCTCAATCAAATGGTAGAACATGTTCATCGCTCTCCGTATCTCCTCAAAGCCTTTGTAAAAAACCCCCACCTCAACCCCTGGCAATCACTGATCTTTTTCTTTTCCTCTAGCGTTGCCTTTAGTCCTGGAAGATTTATTTACACGTTTAAAAAAGAAATAGGACACTGGAGCAGGGGAGCTAGCAAATTGTTGATATCTATTAAATCCGGGTGATGAATTCATGAGCATTCCTTATATTCAATATTCTCTATATTTTATAATTAAAAAGAAAATTAAATATAAAAATATTCAAAAAAAATCAATGAACATAGTTCTATTCTGGAATGTACAGTCATTATCAGTGGCACTGAATTTGTCTCCTTGAATATTTTCATGAATAATGAAGTTTTTACCATGCCCAGTATAAGTTATTTATGATGTATCCTAGTTATGAAGCTTTTCTTCTGCAAGTGCCACTCACTCCTTTATCGGTGATAACTGGGCTCTGCACTGTTTTCCTGTGAGAATCCAATTGTATCTTTTTTTTACTGATGCTTTTGTTTTGCTGTTGTGGTTGAAAGTGGGCAGTTTCGAGGGCTAAAAAGCATGCACAGAGCAGAGCCCCTTTAAAAATAACCATTTGAGGTTTGTATGTTAAAGAGAAAAGGGTTATGAGGCATCTAGTTGTTCACCTCACCACACCATCTCCTCTTAGCAGGACTTGGCTAATACAGGGCACTGAGGGAACAAGCATGCTTTTACCTCCATTTTACTCATCTTTTACAAAATAAAGGGGCCTTAGCTTTGGACAGGAAATAGCTAAGCTTTGAAAATAGTTGTGAGGCTTATCCCATTCTTTCATTTTAATGACTTTCCCTGGCAGTTAATCCCATCTTCCCCTTCTTCTGTGACTGCACTTATTAGTATGCTCTTCAGATAGCTAAGAAAACAAACAAGGCTATCAAAACACAGCTCACAGCTCACGCCAAGTTCCCCTGGCTGAGGTGGCAAGCAAGCGTGGTTCCCTGCCCCCTGGTGGCTCGATTACAGAACTCCTGCTGTGGTTACCCCCATGGCTCATCACCCTGCCTGCCTCTGAAATGCTGGGAATGGAAGGTCCAAGATGCAGCTCTGCTACTCACTGCAGAATAGATGGGCATTTTGTTAGTGACTGAGCTTTACTGTATTTGCTTGTTAAGGGAGTGTGGGCTCCAGAATGTTCCTGTTCACAGATGACCTGAGAAGGCATGGACTTTAAGCCCAGAAGGCCCCAGGTTGCATTTTCCATGTGGAAAGGGTCAGTCTGTAAAATAGGTCAGGAGCTGGCCCATTAGACACATCAGACAAGCCATGACTTCAGTCGGTGACTCTTCCACCTGAGTCTGTAATATGATCTTTAAGGAAGCACTGCTTGTCAGAACCATCAGATTATCATTTTGCGATAATTGAGGTTATGTGCTATCAAAGAGTATCCGTCAGATGGAATTTTGAGGTAAGTGGGATGCATAACACCATGTAAAGTGAGATACAACTCACTATCATTAATATGTAAAATTTAATGTTAATCAAAGACCAAAGAAGGATTTCATGGCTAGACTATCTTAGGAGACCTTTTAGGCAGGGAGAGCAAGGCAGGGCACTAAATAGTTCTCAAACTGTGGCAGTACTAAAGTCAATCATGTGTGATCATCATTTAGTTTCTCAAACTGTGCTCTTCCAAAATTTCTATGTATCACAGATGGGCCTCACATGGAATCACTGCCCTAGGATTAAACATAAGCATATATGCTGGGTCACTTCCATTTTATACACAGAAACACGAGTCACCAGTGAATTGCACTTTTTGGGGATAGATCTCATAGGCAGTCAGTAGCAGGGCAGGAAGCAGAATTGAGAGTGTCTGTGTCTCAGGAATCCTAGAGTCCTGAGCAGTAATGAACTGCTTCACCGCCTCCTAATGTGCCTTCGTCAACTTGTCCTTCGAGGCTGCTGGAGGCTCCAGGTCATTGGGTCACAATGCAGTGTCAACATGTCACAATAATATCAGCTGGGTGATGACAAGAGGGAGGCAAGCCCAGGGTACACAGAGACATAGCATCACTTTTGTCATGCAGCATATGAATGGCAGTATTTTTTGAAATATTATTTTAAAAAAGGGTGTTTGGGAATAACATAAAATAAAACTAAATTAAATAATAAAGCTAAAAAATAAAAATAAATAAAAATGTGGATATGGGAGACAACCAATTGATGTTTCTCTCTTTCTCTCTAAAATGAGAATTAAAAAAAAAAAAAAAATCTTTGTCTCCCTGATAAAATGGCTTATCATTTACTTGCTGGCTTCAGCTTTGCTTTTGTTCTTTTTCTTTTTTCTTTTAATCTTCACCCAATAATGTGTTTTTATTGATGTTTAAAGAGAGAGAGAGAGAGAGAGAGAGAGAGAGAGAGGGAGAGAGAGAGAGAGAGAAAACAAAAAAAAACATTGATCCCTCTACCAGGATTAAAGCCGAAACCTAGGTATGTGCCCTACCAGGAATTGAACTCTTAGCCTTTTGGTGTACAGGATGACTCTCCAACCAACTGAGTTGTTGGGCCAGGGCTGGCCTCAGTTTTCCATCAGGCATTGATATTCAATTTATAGCCTGAAAACTGTAAAACAAGAATAAGGCTATATTTATGCTGATATTATCATTGTGCAGATAATTTTACACAATAATCATGGCTCTCACCTTCTACTCTATAGAACAAGTGACCAGATGTATAACTTATTGTACAATATTATAATACTAGAGGCCTGGTGCACTGATTTGTGCACTGGTGGGATCCCTCCACGTGGCATGCGTGGATTGGGCCGAAATCAGCAGTCCAATGCCACCAGCTGCTCCTGCTCATCCCAGCCCTGCTATACCTGCCACCACCACTTGGTAGGCTCACTGACACTCCTCTGCGGTCTCCAGGCTGCGGCGGCCAGCTATGAGACCTGCATCTAGCTCCTAGTCAGCTGAGCGGCGCTCCTGCTGTGGGAGCACACTGACCACCAGGTGGCAGTTCCTGCATTGAGCTTCTGCCCCCTGGTGGTCAATGCATGTCATAGCAACTGGTCAACTGGTCACTTAGGCTTTTATATATATATATATATAGATAGATGTGCAAGACCAGTACCATTCTTTTATATTTAAAGTAAAGCTAAGAAGAACTAAAAAAAAACAGCGAGTATGTGTGTGTGAACAACATGATATAACAGTATAATATATATGGACAGGTTTTATGATTATAATCCATAGGGAAATAAAATACCAAGATGTAAAACAATAACTTTTTGTGATGTATTACTTTCTATTGTCTAAACTGAAACAGAATTTTCTGATGAAGTTGATAATGGAATACATAGATAGTTTGATGGATATGGATATATAGATCATATATACTTCTCCATCCTTTAATTTTTCCCCATTCCTCTGACCATCTTGCTACTTTTTCACCAGGCACTGCCCTCTGAACCCTGCCCATGCCCCATTCTGCTGCTTGGCTCCCTTAGGTCTAGATGACATTTGGTTCATTATAAATTAAGGATAGATTATCATGGCCCTGATTTAGTGCTTCTGGAAATATGTCTGTGTGGCTCACCTGGATATATAGAATCATCTGGGATACTTACTAAAAATGCTTATTAATGGTATCTACCCCAGACCTACTGAAACAGATGTGCTTTAAGCCCCCCTGCCTTCTACTTTTATGCATATTCACATTTGAACTTCACTTCCTTGGAGTAGTGATCCCCAGAGGGGAGTTTTCTGAAAAATGCAGGCACAGAAAATCATGCATTGTATTTGGTGGTGATGGTGATGGGTGGTAGAGTTCAAATTATCCAAAGCATCCCAATTTGGATATAACCATATAATACCCACTGAATGAGAATCACTGCCGGGGATGGAACATTAGGGATAGGGGGTTTTCTCTCTCAGGAATGTGTTTTAAGTGATTAATATGATGAGAATAGTAAATAGTTGCCTTTTGGTTTTATGATGCCCTTGAAACTAAGTCATTAAAAGAAAAACGATATTGCACACATAGCATTTTATATTATAAAGACTTAATTGTATATGATAACATAGAAACTAAATAAATGTTTTATACAATGGAAATGATTACTAAATATCAAAAGCTTTTTTGTTGTTGTTATATTTGACATAAAAGTTTTGAGGGCCAAATAAGTATACAAAGCTAATTTTTTATGGTTATTTTTGGTGGCCATAAAAATGTACCACACACATTAGAGAGCATAATTAACTCTATGATATATGATGATATGACACATGATATGATACAATATGGGGTCATTCCCATATGCTGACCCTCTGAATCAACCCTCACATTTGTACCAAAGCCAGGCTTCTCTAAGGCTTCTCCTAGTTAATGTTGAGGACAGAGTGCGTAATAAAGTAGATCCTTTCCAGTGAGATGCAGAACTCCTCATAGAATGACTTGGGCTCAAGAGCTTCCCATTGGCCTGGCAGTCCATAATTCTTCCTGCTCTACCCTCCTTCCTTCCTTTCCTCTCTCCTTGATCTCCATGATGTAGGTGTCTGCCTGAAGGCTCTCTCTGCCTCCTCTTGCTCCCTCTTCCCATCTTCTCTTATTTTTTCCCCTAATTAAGTCTCCTGCTCATATAATTCTGTCTTGATATCTGTTTCTTGACAGACCTGAACTAAAACACTATGCTTTATTTGAAGCACTAATCATCTTGTGTTCTGTCCACGCTACCAAACACACACACACACACACACACACACGTGCATGCACTCTGGTAGCTTGCTTATGCTTTCCTCAACTTACCTTCTTCTTCTTGACCATCAGAGTTACTTCCTCTGAGTCTCATTCTCATGGTTTCTTGCTCTCTGATGAATGATAATGAATGGTAATGAATTAAGGCAGTGGTCTGCAAACTCATTAGTCAACAGAGCCAAATATCAACAGTAGAATTAAAATTTCTTTTAAGAGCCGAAAACTGACTTCTGCACATGGGCCATGAAGTTTCAGTTGCACTGTACATGCGTGCCAGCACATGGTATTTTGTGGAAGAGCCACTCTCAAGGGGCCAAAGAGCCGCATGTGGCTCGCAAGCCGCAGTTTGCTGACCACTGGATTAAAGTATTCTCTTTCTGCATTCTAATTATATATATTATATTGTCTTAATATAGTGCTTCAAACAATAAAGCTATAAAAGATTCCTAAAGACCCCTTAGAACATATGTAGGGGGGAATTTCAGTGCTAGTCAGGGGGATGTTGGGATCAGAGGTCACTACAGGTAGCTATCCACTGTATTCTGTGTAATGGCATAGTTATCACTCACCCCTTCTCTTCCTTCCCACCCAGGCCTCCCAAGCAGGGAAGAAACTGGGAGTTTTCACTCCTCTTCAAATCACCATGACAATGCCTTTTTCTCCAGATAAAAGGACAAAGTAACTTGAAGAGTTGTCTTTGTTTGAGCTCAGAACAGTGATGTGGAGGAAGTTAGAATCTGCTTAGTAATGTAGTTTCCTAAATGTAGTTACACTCAAGCAGTACAAGGTAAGAAAAATGGAGAGGGAGGGAGAAATCTGGCAGCTGGAACGCCATTGCAACCAGGAGCGTTCTGTAGTGACTATGCAGTTAGCCTGTCTGAGTCTCAGCTATTATAGGAAGTAAGTTGACACCCTATGTTAGTAAACACTGCAAAAAGATCCTGAACATTGAACCTAGAGCACCTAAGGTTCATAGTAGATGAAATAGTACTTTCCAATTTTAATCAGAGTATTCAAAATGTTTCAGAAAGAATAATATTTAAGTGGATACTGAAGTGATTGTTTAAAAACTGATATGTAAATATTTTAAGTGAGGCCTAACATGCTTTCTAATTGCCTCTATATTTATCCTCAATTTATTTACTTACTCTCATACTTGCTAAATTTGTAATGAAACTTGACAAATTCCTTTGGATGCTTGGTAACTATAGCAATTAGAAGGATAATAAGAAGTAAATATGAAAGTGGCTGTATCTGCTAAGCAAATCATTTTAAGAATTGGAGTTGCAAATCAGTTGTGCTGACTAGTGGTGGGCTTTGTCAGTGATGGAATTACATTCTCTCAAACAGTATTTTACTCACTCATTTTAACCATTTTATCCTCTTTTCACACATTAATTCTTAACTCAGAAAGAATGCTTTTGGGACAGAAGTTAGGAAGAAAACAAATATAATAGTGTCCTATTGCTAAAAAAATGTATAATTTGACTGCTAGTTTTTAAAATCCTATTATACTCTGAATCCAAACTACCTTTCAATATTATATTTCTGCTACCCTTTGCATGTACCTTAGACACCAGCCAAAGCAAACAACTCATTCTTCCTAGAGATGGATGCAGTGGCCTCTCAGCCTTTGCTCATTCTATTCCACCTTCTTAGAAATCATTAAGATGTGTCCATTCAGCCCCTGACAACCACCAATCTACTCCATTTCAGTGAGTTTGACTTTTAGATTCCATATACAAGTGAGATCATGCAGAATTTGTCTTTGTCTGACTTATTTTGCTTAGCATAATGGTGAGTATAATTAATGGCATGATATGAACACTTGGAAATTGCTAAGAGAGTAGACTTTAATTTTCTCACTACTCACAAACACACAAAGATAAACTATATGTGGTGATGGATTTGTTAACTAATCTGATTATAATAATAATTTTACAATATACATGTATATCATATCATCATGTTGTACACCTTACACTTATACAATATTATGTCAATGAAATTGGAGGGGGGGAAAAAGGTGCAGGCCATCACTTAAGGACAAATTTCTACTTCACTTTTCCTTGATGACTTCCTTGACTATCCAAGCAGGAAATGACTCCTCTATTACCAGAACAAACACATCACAGGACAGTTTATAAGCACTGCTTCTGGAGCTGGGCAAGTGACTTAAGTTTTCTAAGTGTCAATGTCCTTGTCTAATAAATAGGAAAAACAGCAGCTTCAAAAAATGCTTGTTTTGAAAATTACATTAGATAAGTTATGGTTATGCTTGTGGTTTTGGTCTGGACTTTTTGCCTATAGGTTTAAAGTAAATTGTTTGTTTATGAGATTCACCTCTCCACCCAGCTGGCATGACTCAGTGGTTGAATGTCAACCTATGAACTGTGAGGTCATGGTTTCAGTTCCCGATCAGGGCACATGCCCAGGTTATGGGCTTAATTCCCAGTGTGGAGCATGTAGGAGGAAGCTGATCAACGATTCTCGTCATTGATGTTTCTATCTCTTTCTTCCTCTCCATTCTTCTCTGAAATCAATAAAAAAATACATTTTAAAAAAAAAGATTTAGTTCTCCTAGTAGTTTGTAAGTTCCAAGAGGTTAGAAATTGTGATCAGAAAAAGGTCATAAGTTCACCAAAGGCATTATGGAACCCAAATTTTAAAAACTGGAAACCCAGAGTCAAACATGTCAGCATAGGCTCATGCACTGAGCTGACAGAATCTCAAGGTAAAGACATGCTCCTGAGGCTATAACAATGCTCCTGAACTCACTGTCCTTCCACAGACATATTTCAGTTTTGGTTTCTTATATTAGTTCTGAAAGGACGATGTAATTAGCTGTACCAGCAATTCCTAGTTGACCAACAAAAAAGAAAAGAAAAAATCAGGCTTCATGCTGATGGTAAAGATGATGGATGCTCTCTTCTTTTTGGATAGTTTTGCCAGGCATGATTGATTTAATAATAGGTAGGCTTCATTTTGATGCTAGTGGCAATTGGGGAGAAAGTTGGCAAGGAGAATAAGAGAGTGGTACGCTATAGCAGGTATTTAACGAAGATAGCCTAAAAAATCAATATTCATCCTTTGCAGGCAGCTGAAAATTTCAAACAACTTTAGCAGATGAATGGGCCATAATGTCAGTCAGTAGTATTAGTCTATTCATTGGTTCACTATTGGACCAAAAGAGAACTGTTGTTGATTAAAAATCCATTCCAGGGATGCCACTGCACATGCCAAACAGTTCTTATTTTCCCCGGGGGCCAGTGTTCCTCCCTTTGCCTTTTTAGGTCTTTCTTTAATCCCATCAGTTTCCAAATAGCTCAGTGCTTCTCTGGTGGACAAATTCTCATAGGCCTTTTGGAGCTCCAGGGCCATCTGCCTCCCACCTATGGAGCAGGTGACCACATGGAGCTCTTCCCAACCAGAGAGTGCATCTACTGCACACTCTAGAGATAAGCCATGGCTTTAACAGCTGCAAGGAGAAGCCCTCTAGACCAAATCAAACTTCGGGCATGGCCCCATGGCTGGATTTCTTGTCCTTCTCTATGCATGTTAGTAGGAGAGGTGTCACAGAAAAGCTGTGAGGAAAATGAACAAAGAAGGAACTGTGAGCCTTCTCTCTTTTGTGCCTGGTAAGTATATCCCAGGGTTTTATGAATCAGGAAGAAGACCTATTCTTACAGATCCCATGTTAGTCCTGAGGTTGTCTAGAGTGGTGGGATGTTTGGAGAAATGAACTCTTAGCCAATTTATCTTCCAGGAAGCAGAATTTTTCCATGGTTTTCATGCACCTGGTTAGTAGAACGCCACATGCCTGGATTAGCCAAAACAATTGGAAAGGTGCAGAGGAGATTAAGAGTGCCCATGTAAATGGTAAACAGGATCTCTGTGATGAACATGTTGGGATACATATGCCCATCAAGGGGAGCTGTTTGTCTCTGTGGGAACTTGAAGGTTGAGGGAGCATCCTCTTTCACAGGGAGTGCTGTAGTGTCCCCGATCAGTGCAGCACACGCTTGGGTATGTCCTCATATCTTTCACCTTTGTTAATGCAACATATGTTTTCCTTCTGTCTTTTTATGTTTTTCCATCAACCAAATAATTATAATTATGGTGACAACGTCCAAGAACCTCAGTTTATAAAATTATCCCTTTCCCATTGTTAATTGGAAAATATCTAGAAAAAAATGTAAAAGTTTCCCCAAGGTTCCGTTGATAAGAAAGCAAGGAAAGAAATGTCTCCGGTGTGGTCCCCTGTAGGATTCTGATGTTAGAGAGAATGAAATGAGATCATTCAAATTTATAACGAGCTGTGATTCTAGGAGTCAGATCCTGATGTCTAGTTCACATCCAGGGGGAAGTGTATTCTTGATCTCTCTGTATATACTTCTAAAGAGAGCAAACTGAACATTTCAATTAGGAGAGCTTATAGCATTGGAAGTCTGAAAACTGGAGGGAGGCTTCATTTAATTACAAAGAACCTCTAAAATGAGCCCACTGTTACCAGGTTTAGCAAAGAGTGAGAAGTAAAATGAATTTAACTCATTTATTTCTTACTGCAATGTAGGCACAAAAGTAGATGCGTTGCATTGTTATCTTGGACTTTTGAGAGCTTGTTGTTCTTATACCATGCTAGATGAGGTCATTGGGACTCTGGTTACATTACTGGTGAGTGATGAATTCATTCAGATGTCCCTGGCTACAGAGCTGGTAGTCCATTATCCCATGTACTGTATTCTAGCATAGATATAGGCAAGAGAGACTAAGAAGTCCTCCTTTATGTTTTCTTTTCTTTCACACCTGACATCCCAATCATTAAGTTATATGGAAACATTTATGTAGGGATTCCCGTCTCCTCCCTATTTCTATTATGCTGCTACAAGCTATCAGCATTTCTTTTCTGGATTATGCAGATATTCCTAACAGGACTCCATGTGTCTTCCCTTGTCCTCCTATTGTTTAGTTTGACATAGAAAGTCAGATCAAATAACTCCTCTGCTTAAAGCTTCTGCAGAGAGGCAGGTACATTTGCTACAATGAATGAATTTACATTGATTCATCATTCTCACCCAAGATCCATAATTTACATTAGATTTCATTCTTGGTGTTGTAGTCTATGAGTTTCAACAAATATCCCTCAGTATGGTATCATATAGAATAGTTTCCTAAAATCCTGTGTGTTGTGTTTACTCATCCCTTCCTCCTCTGTAACATTTAGTGATCAATTATCTTTTCACAGTCTCCAGTTCCACCTTTTTCAGATTATCGGATGTTGGAACCATACAGTATGCAGCCTTTTGATTATCTTCACTCACTTAGTAATTTGCATTTAATTTCCCTCCATATTTGATATCTGTATATCTTACAGAGAAAAAGACATTAATTTTTTTAATTTTAATGGAGTTCAACTTATCAATTATGTCTTTTATGAATCATGTTGTTGGTGTTGAATCTAAATAGTCATTACCTGACTCAAGGTTATCTAGATTTTTCTCCTGTTTACCTTTTAGGAGTTTTATAGCTTTACATTTCACATTTAGGTCTGTGATTTATTTTGAGCTGATTTTTGCGAAGGCTATAATGTCTGTGTCTAGATTCATTTTTTATTTTTTTTTTTTGCATGAAGATGTCCAATTGTTTCAGCACCATTTGTTGAAAAGGCTATCTTTTCTCCATCATATTGTCTTCATTCCTTTGTCAAAGATTAGCATTTGACAAAACTGAACACCCTTGCATGATTTAAAGCATATACCAATAAACTATAAACAAAAATGAACTCTTTCAATGTGATGAAGAACAGTTGGAAAAAACCCACAGCAAACATTGAATTCAGTGGTGAAAGTCTTAAAACTTTCCGCCTTAAGTTCAGAAATAAGACAAGGATGACTGCTTGTGATACTCTGTTCAACATTGTACTGGAAGTTATTATAGTCAACAAATTAGGCAAGAAAAGGAAAGATAAGGCAAGGGCTGGAATGAAGGGGGAATGGGTAGGGACTTCTTCATGGGTGTGGGGCATGCTATTGGGGTAATGAAAGTGTTGGACCTAGGTTGAGGTAATCATGATGATGATAATAATATTAGTAATTAGTTCATTCATATTCAGACCCCAGCCAAAGCCAGAAGGAAGTTCAGGAATGTGAAAGGAATGCTAGCTGGCTGTTGAAGTCCTGGAAAAGAGGTTGCTAATAGATGTGGACTGGGATTCTGGATGAAATTTATAACAGAAACCAAATGGAGGTGAAAACTCTCAAATGACTTCAACCAACATAGCAAGGGAGGATAGCAACCTGTGACTCCGTGAGATCAGTATCAGTGTTCCCGACGCCACATTCTGTGTCTGCGGGGCTGGGGGGTTGCCTGCACACTCCCTGTCCTTCACAGGCTCAGTTCAGAACCTGGGCAGGTCCCAGGCTGTAGGTGGCAAGCATTGGTGACTCAGCTGCATGCGGCTGGGAGAGGCACGGGAACACACTTAATTGTAGGCCTGGAACTACAAAGTAAAATGGAGAATTGGGGCAATTACCCGCCTCCCCTGCTTTCTTTCCTTGTCTGCCTCCTTTAGGCAATTATTTTACTTTTACATGAGTCTATACCAGTTTTCTAATCATACTCTATTCTAGAGTATTAATGGGTATGATATAGAAAAGGAGTTCCATAGAAATGCTGCATTAAATAAAGTTAAGCAGGCTTTATTGTGGCAGGACTTGGGGGAGTTGTTATGTGCACTGACCATTGCAGAATGAAATATAACATTTGCCCAAACGTCTTTGCCTATGAAAGTTGTGTGTGTGTGTGTGTGTGTGTGTGTGTGTGTGTGTGTGTGTAAAATGGCTTACCATGCCAGACTGATCCTTCAAGGAACTGATTTTGGGAAACGCTGATATCGATATTTTCTCCCCTTTGCCTTCTTTGTAGCCAACATCAGAAAGCCTTACTGGACATAGTGTGGTGCAAAGGAAAGCCCACAGTGCTTGGAATCCATGCATCCAGGACAAGAGTCTAGAATAGATTCTAGCCCTGGCTGTGCCGTGACGTTATGTTAGGCAAGCCGCCTTATTTCTGTGCTTCCCAGTCTGTCAACGGAAGCCTCCACGTGGCTGCTCTCACAGATTCTTCTTGAAACAACCTGAAATTCCAAGTGCGAAGTGTGGGTAGGAGATTTCCTTATTTCACCAACATCTGAAAATATTCTATAGGGATATTCTACCGAACTTTCCCAAAACCATTTTTAAAAGCACTTTTATCTCTACCTTGATTTGAGTTGTGCCCTTGATCATATGTTAAATTTCTTTATACACTTCCATCTATTTCTGGATTATTCCATTGATTTGAAGTACAGGTCCCATGCAATTTAATTATTGAGATATTTTCATTGGTTTTACATATAATTAACTACTTTAAAATGTTAGCAACATCCAGGAAACCAATGGGAGTAGAAAATATAGTGCACTTGTATTATTGATGGCATAATTTGAACAGAAAAAAAATGTGTTTGAGAATGTCTAGTTGATGTTCTGGAAGGATGAGTCAGTTGGGTGACTCTCTGCAGAATGCTACAGCTGCCCAAACAGTTACATCTCAGTTGCAGTGGGAAAACTAAGTCAAAAATCTGTATCTTCATTATCCTTGTAAGCCAACTTTTTTTTACTAGTCTGGCCACCTGAAGTCATGATGTGGCCTGCCCTGACTTTTGAAATTTAGTCTTGGTTCTTTCTTTCAGGCTGTTTAACTGCTTGGCTTTCTCTGTCATTGCTTTTAAATACCTATGTTCCAGCCAACTCACAAGTCCTGCTTAATGGTCTAGGACAGTGGTCGGCAAACTGCGGCTTGCAAGCCACATGCAGCTTGAGAGCCGTAGTTTGCTGCTCTGTTGATTAATGAGTTTGCCAACCACTGATCTAGGATAATTGTATGAATTGATTACAAAGTCAAATATGCCTGTTTGCCAATCGGTGTGCCCATCTTTGAATAACTAAGTTGTCCCTCACCAAATGCAAAAGCCAAATTGATTAAAGACAAAATGTGGCAGTGATTATTTCAATAAACTGGAAGCCTATTTAACTTTGCTCTCCTCAGGAAAAAAACAAAAACAGATTTTTGTTGTTGTTGTTGTTGTTCTTTGCTGCTGCAAATATTCTCATGTGACAGATTTTGCATTGAACCTTTATTACACACATTTAATAAAGGATATTTTCCTAAACTAAGTAAATGATAGCAACAGCATGTAACATGGAGCTATTTTATTATATTTTTAAATTTCAAACAAACTTCATCATTTGTACCTAAAAGGAAGCCTTTTGTGCTCACTGGCCTGCAAGATTCTTTGGGTAATTGAAGAAAGTTTCGGAATACATTATGAAAGCTGATTATATTTACTCATCTTACATTTTGTGGTTCAGAAAATGTAGAAACAAGATATATACTTCACATAAAAATATGTTTGGTGTTTTATCCCCAGGAATTTATTTAACTTCCATCTGGGAGGGAGTCAGCTAGCCCTTTGTGATGTCTGCATCAAAATATGCAAACTGAAAATTGGTTGTTAAGGTACAAGGAAAATGGACCGGAGCCAAAAAAAAAACAAAAAAAACAAAAACAAATTAAAAACAAGTGCAGAAAGGAAATGCTTGATAAGCCTGGCGTGGTGCCTTGTAGGAGTGAATGAAGCATTCACAAAATATATTAAAAAGAAGAGGGATGTTTAAAATGACTCACACTCAACATCCTCCGATACAGACACAAATCTCAGAAGTAATTAAAATAAAGATATCAAAGGGAAGGGCAAATACCCCTGCAAACTCAGAATGGTAAAATACACACAGCATGACCTCGGCTACCATTGAATCAAATAAGCTGTTAATTACAAAAGGATGAACGCCCTCTGGAGATAACCGCAAACTCCAGGCAGTCAATAGGATGTGATAACATCCAATACAATCAAGAAACATTTGAGTTGAGCACAGGATTATACATGAGGATTGGAGGTTTAGGAAACATGGCATTTCTGAGTCCAGTAAACAGAAAGCACAAGATGCCAGCTGAGGAAGGCATAGGCTAGGAAAGACAGGTGTGAATTAATAACTAGGAAAGCGGGGAGATAATGGCCAGTTCTGTTTCTGGCTGGCAGGGAATGGATGCACCAGGATGACCTCTCTTGCATCTCTGACCTTCCATTATGAATTGAGCACATGGGTGGCTATAATGTTAAGAAATTCTAAAAACTGTAATTGCTATTGACTTTTGGTTAAGTAGGAATGTTGTGGATTTGTATTTTAAAAATTAGGAGAAACACTGTGTCCCTAAAATTCTTGGTATTACAATATTATCACTTATGGTTGAGACTAGAGGTCCAGTGAGTGAAATTTGTGCACTCGGGGTTGGGGGTGGGGGGTCTCCCAGCCTGGCCTGAACCCTCTCTTACAGTCTGGGAGCCCTTGGGAAAGTCCAACTAATGGCTTAGGCTTGCTTCCCAAGTGGGCCAAAGCAGTCAGTCAGACATCCTTAGCACTGCTATGAAGGCAGGAGAGGCTCCCACCACTGCGACTGCACTCCCCAGCCATGAACATGACTTCTGGCTGAACAGAGCTTCCCCTGTGGGAGCACACTGACCACCAGGGGGCAGCTCCTGTGTTGAGTGTCTGTCCCCTGGTGGTCAGTGCGTGTCATAGTGACCAGTCATTCCACCATTCAGTTGATTTGCATATTAGCCTTTTATTATATAGGATGATGGCTGAAGGTATATTTTAAGACAAAGAAATACATTTTGATGAACATAAGTACCTGATATTTATCCTATGCGTTTGTTACTTTTTGCTTTGTAACAAATTACACCAAAGCTTAGTGGTTTAAAACAACACACATCTATCTCACAGCTTCTGTGCATCAGGTATCCAGGGGTAGTGTAACTGGGTGTCTCTGTCCAGGGACTATCACAAAGACCCGATGAAGCTATTGGCTGTGGCTGCAGTTATCTCAAGGAGGTTCAAATTGGGAAGGACCTACTTCCAAGCTCATTCCCATGACTGTTGATAGCCTTTAGGTCCAGTCCCAAACTTAGTCATGTGGCTGTTGGCAGGCCTCAGATCCTTGCTGGCTGTCCTATGGGGATATCAGTCCTTTGACATGCAGGCTTATCCATGGGACTCTTCATAATGCAAAAGCTTGCTTTCAAGAGCTGAGAGAGTGACAGAAACAGAGGACAGAGACAAAGAGAGAGGCAAGATGGAAGCCACATTTTTTTTTTTTGTTTGTTACCTAATCTCAGAAGTGACATCCCATCATCTCTGTTGCACTCTATTCTTTAGAAGCACTAATTCCAGTCATGCTCAAGAAGAAGGTATTACACAAGGGCATGAAGACCAAAGGTAGGAGCATTAAGAGTAATTTCAGCCAAAACCGGTTTAGCTCAGTGGACAGAGCGTCAGCCTGCAGACTGAAAGGTCCCGGGTTTGATTCTGGTCAAGGGCACGTACCTTGGTTGCGGGCACATCCCCAGTGGGGGGGAGATGGGGGGTGCAAGAGGCAGTTGGTCAATGTTTCTCTCTCATCGATGTTTCTAACTCTCTATCTCTCTCAATTCCTCTCTGTGTAAAATCAATAAATATATATATATTTTTAAAAAGAGTAATTTCAGCCAAAACTGGTTTGGCTCAGTGGATAGAGCATCATCTGCAGACTGAAGGGTCCCAGGTTCGATTCCAGTCAAGGGCATGTACATTGGTTGCAGGCACATCCCCAGTTGGGGGTGTGCAGGAGGCAGCTGGTCAATGTATCTCTCTCTATCGATGTTTCTAGCTCTCTATCCCTCTCCCTTTCTCTCTGTGAAAAAAAATATATATTATATATATATTTTTATATATAATATATATATTCTCTCTATATATATATATATTTTTAAAGAGTAATTTTAGAGGTGTGCTCCTATATCTTATTTATTGAAATTTGAGTATCAATAGAACAACATTGAAATACTACTTATAAAAGAGGGTGTGCTTTTTTCCACTTTCTAACTAGGTCTTTTTTGCATTATTGTTAACTATTTATGGACAGTAAAGTGTGTGTGTGTATATATATATATATATATATATGCATGACAAGTATTCAGGCAGGATCAGGAGCTTAATGCAAGTCTCTAAACTTATTTCCTTTATCCCTGCATCAATATCAATAGGTTTTCAAGTTAACATCTCAACTTATGCTTTCAAGATCCAAATTGGACCTTTTGTCAGCATTGGGCATTGTTAACCACCCCTTCCATAAAAAGTCTTTCCTGGCTTCTGAGAGTAATGCTTTGGTTTTCCTTCCACCTCTCTGATTTTGCCACTTTATGTTCATCATAAACTTTTCCATCTCTGCTTGCTTACTTACTGAAGTCTGATATTCTCTATGGTTTTCTCCTTAACTTTTTCCTCTATTCACTTTGTTTATTTTCTTACAGTTACCTTACACATACTATGCTTTTAAGTGTACTTGGATAGTGATGATATTGAAAAATACCCATACAGTACAGAAATCTCGACTCCTGTGCTATGCCACTCATCTGGTCACTCTTCATTCCCAGTTTATTGTTTTTCACTTCACAAGGATTTTATTTTTACCATCTTCAGTATCTCAGGTAAAGGCATTTTTCCCTTTTCACATGGATGAAGATTGTAGATTCCTAATTGGTGACTGCCTCCAGTGGCAACAACTTCAAACTTGTCTTTGTGTTGCCTCAGTGATCTTTACATGATTTAATAGCCCTTCCCCTGGCTCGTTATCAATGTGGTGATAAAAATCTAAAAACCTTATCTTGTTTACTTCTTTCTCCAAATCTATCAAACACACAGTGAATACTCTAGTCTTTTGGATCCACTTGCAGGATTCTGAAACTGCTTTCTCACACCACTGTACCTATGCACACACAGTCCCTCAGTCTTGTATATTTTCCAGGCCCCTTCTAATTGGCTGATTCCTATTTATTTTTACTCCCACATGCATAACTAAAGAATAGCCAGGTCTAGAAGACTACTTTAAATTGGCCTTCTCCCCACTTCTACCCCCAGCCCAGCTCTATACACATGCATACATGCACATGTACAATTATAGCACATAGCCACAGGCTGACCCTAAATACTCTTCTTCTGTCCCATAACATCCCAACTTACCTGTATCATTGCCATGAGCATTCGGCACTGTGGTTATCTGTTTACTTATGTGTCTCCCCTATTAGGCTGAGGGTGATCATCGAAAGGGTAATTTCTTATACATTTCTGTATTCCCAACATCTAATTCAGAGTTCAGCATAAAATAGGTGCATAATAATGTGTTATTTGAATGAACAAAAACATGGGTCCATGAATGAATAAATGTCATAAATGTCAAATTCTCACATTTTGACCCCATATTCAGTTTAATATATTTAATTTTTATGAGAACTCTGAATTTTTTAAGGGACATGGAGAGTGAAATTCCTAAGAAATGTGGACCCAGCCATCTCTTCGTCCCACCAGGTGAAAAACAGTAGTCGGAGTCCTTGCAAATTCTTAGTTGAAAGGGAGAGCCACATTTTTCTGAGCTGATTACAAAACTATGCCTACCAGGCACATTCACCAGCTGACCTTCTGTGTCCTGTGTGCTCACCTGTAATTTTCTTGGTGCTTCCAGCCACTTGGCTGCTGTGTTGTGATTAGTTACATTCAGAAGGTCTGCTCTTCTGTGAGGATGGAGAGTTTTCTCTGTCCATGCCCAACTCTTCTCTGCTTTGCGGGACAGTTGGGAAGGGAGGTGAGCTAAGATTGTAAAGGTTTACCTTTGATGAAACAATCACCTTTGCAGACACTCTGTGGAAAAATGGACAAGTACTATAATGAAAGCCTAACTTCAGTCAAATAAATTCAAGCCCAGAGTTTTAATTGTGGTTGAGGTTCCAGAATCTCATCATAGTAAGACTGGTTATTATTGTGTTGAGTGATTCACAGGGCGATAATAACACAGAACAGAAGTTGTTTTTGGCCTGTCTTAAGAATTTAAATTCCTTATAGATAGCATCTTATTACCTCTCCAAACATGCCTGCATCTTAAAAGAAAGCATTGAACCTCTGCTCACAGGTAGGTGCTTGAGTCTGTTTCGCTGCCTAGGGGCAAGGCCACACCCATACATACTAGAAAAGTTACATCTATTACGGTCTAATTGTGGGCCCTTAATGCCCTTTATCCTCCCAGGAGTGGAGTCTCTCAGTCTGTTTATTATGACTACTAATAATGATTTAGGGTCCTGAATTCACATGTGTGGGTGTGGGTGTGTGCGCACCCGCAATTTGAATAAGCTGCCCTACATTTGCCAGGGTAGGCATATGTATATAACTAATGTGAAATTTTAAGCTGAAATGTTATTTTAATTTTGTGAGTTCATTCATAGAGCTCTGGGTTTCCATCCTCCCTAAAACTCCCCAGCACACAGACCATTTTACCGCCTCCCAGTTACCTTTTCTCTTTGGACAGAAGTGAATTGATAAGTCTTCATAGATGAAATGTTTCAGCTCTAGCTTTATGCAAGACTATGAAAAAGGCAGTTTGTAACCAAAAACCTTTCCTTTCCACTGCTCACTCCCTTCATTTCCCTCCTTGTCCTACTTGTCCAGTCATCCTTGGGATATTTTTATTCTCTCCCTATTGTGTGATGCGTCATTCATCCTAACAGACTTTGACATAGAATGGTACACATGCTGCTTTTTTTTAAGTACATCAACCACTGAGCCACATGGGCCAGGTATGCCTTTGTCCTAGTGGTGCATATTCATAAGCCTCACTTGCAGTGCCCACCCTGCCTGTGTCTTGCCTTCCAGCTCCCAGGGCATGGCTCATGATTCATATTCAGTTAGTCTAGCTTCATGGTTCGATTTCTGGTCTGGTCACATGTCTGGGTTGCGGGCTTTATCCCCAGTAGGGGGTGTGCAGGAGGCAACTGATCAGTGATTCTCTCTTATCATTGATGTTTCTCTCTTTTCCTCTCCCTTCCTCTCTGAAATCAATTTATATATATATATATATATATATATATATATATATATATATATATATATATATATATATATATATAATATATATAATATATATTTTAAATCCTCCAATGATGATAGAAAAAGAATAACTCCAACTTTTTCCAAGTTTAGACTTAATGACTTTCTTAATAAAGCCGTGGAATCCAAGAAAAATACTATAACTTCTTTAAGTGCAAGAACCAGTATTTATGGAATATGTATGTATTCAGTGCTCACCTATAATGAAGAATGCAAAGTAATTAGCAAGACATAGCTTCTAACATTGGTTTCACCCACTTCAGCAAATGCTGCCAAGATCTTCATGGCTAAATTTAGCATTTTGATTACATGGTATAGGTGGGTGATATTTTCATTATAGGTACGAAATAGGACTCTAAGAAATTCATTACTTGTAATGCCTACTATGGACAGTTGCCATGCATCATTGCATTTCATATCAGTCCAGGATTAGAAGAGAACAACTTAAATGAACGGAACTTTAATTGGACTGGTATCTAAGAATGCCTGCAAAAATTTTTCCTCTTTTTGAGTGGGAGAGCACTTCATTTCTGAAAGTCTTCACAATGTAAATTATTCTCTATTTGAATAAAAACATTGGCAAAATTTAACTTTGATTCAGCACAGCAATTATGCTTTTGCTTTACACGAGAGTTTAGCTTATTCGTTGTGATAATGGTAATCATCATGAAAAAGTTTTATTAAGTATTCAGGGGCTAGACAAATCAGGGGTGGGCAAAAGTAGATTTACACATTGTGAGTACACGTAACACAGAATTTATGATTGTGAGGCAAGTCAATCATGTTTCTAATAGCCATGTATCTTGTTATGCATTTGAAAAGGCTTGGAAATAGGCAAAATTGCAAAATTGGTAAAGACTGTCTTATTTGACTTCCTGTTTGGGGTTTTTATTTATCCTTGTACTCTTCTTAAAGCACTCTTAACCCTTGTCTTCCATTATACGCTTCCTCTTACCTCCAGGCATTTTTTATTCTCCTTCACGGATAATCTTTCTTTGCCCACTCATACCGAACGTGCTGATATTCCTAAACCTTTCTCTTTGTTCACTGTACTCAATATTTCTGGAGGGCATCTTCCTATAGCTTTTTCTATCCCCTGTATAACCCTATACACATTTGATATCCCTCATTCAGACTTCTCTCCTACTTTATATCTCTGCCTCAGTAACCTACAGCTATCCCTTAATTGAACTCATGCTCTTTTATACAAGCTCCTGTGGTGGAAGAAGAAACTTACCCTTCAATGTTCTTTTGGCTGGCCTAATAATTAAATATATATGAGACAGACTAACAAGAGATAATAACCAAATTTAATTACATGCTTACATATGGGAATTCCTCATACATGATAGAGTCAGAAATGCCACATACATGAGAGGCTCACAGAAATGAAAAATGAGGTATATATGACATTCTGAGCTAAGGATGAGATAAGGTACCTTGAGGCCTCAGGGGGTCATTGTAGGATGAGAGTAAGAGCAGATGTTCAATAATTAGTAGTTTGCCCTACCTTATAGACAGGTCAAAAAAGATAATCTCCGATAATCTCAAGGGCCCTAACTTAAATTTTTCTAGCTAGTTAATGGGGTGGTGGTGGGGTCTGACATTTCTTTTGACTCTAGGGTCACAGTTGCCTTTGGCTTAACATAATCCAATACCAGAGTCACATCTTGGGGTAACTTGTTCTAAACCCCTTATCTTCCTCTTTGTGCTTCCTATATCTTAATGGCACCACCATCTACCCAGTTGCCCAAGCTAAGAGCTTCAGAGACATCTTTCAGCCTTCATTTTTCCTCACCTTGTATATATATAATTGACTTCCACAGCTGAAGATTTTAAGAAACAGATCTTTTCTGCCCATTTTTCTTTAAATTCTCATTGTGGTCCTGACCATCTCTAAAACTTTTACTATAGCCATCTATATATTTCCTTGCATTTCTCTAATTATCCTTTTACTCAATACATTCTATTCTATTCCTCCTACCTGGGAAAATTCCTTTTAATCATATCCAGGAAAATAAGGAGTATCATATTCAATCTGTTTTCCTCTCTTGTAAGAAGAGATCAAGTCTGTACTTTATCATGCTCTATAACAACTTGCAAAGCTTGTCTGGTTTTATATCAACCACCTTCCAAAACCTCATCAAAGTAGGAGGACCCAGCCAGAGTAGCCACAAGCCAAGTGCTCAAGCAGCAGTAACTACTTCAGCCCCCTAGGTCTTGGCAGCTGCTGCACTGACTCAGCCAAGCTCCCCATAAAATGATTACAACATTTTTTAAAAGGCCTTTGTTCTTGATGTGTTTGAGATGCATGTTATCTAGACTTTAATGCAATCCAAAAGGGGGACAATAAGCAGATAGAAGTATAGCTAAGTCAATGGTAGCACAAAAATATCTCCTAGGTGAAATAATAAATGAAAATCCTTTCCCTCTTTGTAAAAGTGCAACCGCCCATGATACTATCTTGTGCTTCACTCCCAAAACTTGCCCCTGGGGTTGAAGGTGGGGTGGAATTCTGTAGCAAAGTAGCAGAGTAAGGTGCACATAGAGCTTCAACCTTTTCTTCTACCTTTTGTGTTTTTTTTTGTTTGTTTTTAAGTGGAGTCTTCACCTTATCTTAATATAGACTGGCTTTATAAACTTAAGGGAATTTGAATTTACGTATTTTCTTTTTCAGTTTTTGATACCTATATAGTTGCAGGAGTCTAAGCTAAAATGTGTAATCAAATAGCACATGTTCATGAATTGTTAGCACTAGATGAAATCTTATAGATAGCCTTATTCAACTCATTATTGAGAAACATGAGGCTGTAGCCGAGACTGGTTTGGCTCAGTGGATAGAGCGTTGGCCTGTGGACTGAAAGGTCCCGGGTTCGATTCCGGTCAAGGGCATGTACCTTGGTTGTGGGCACATCCCCAGTAGGGTGTGTGCAAGAAGCAGCTAATCGATGATTATCTCTCATCGATATTTCTAACTCTCTATCTCTCTCTCTTCCTCTCTGTAAAATATCAATAAAATATATTTTTAAAAAAAGAAACATGAGGCTGTAAATAGGGGAACAATGGGTCTGTAGTCACATGACTAGTAGATATCAATCATATCAATAATACTTGTGCTGGCTTCACTTTACTTAAGTACAGTGCCCTTTCTGAACTCTCATGTAAATTTGTCATACAAAAAATAAATAAATAAATTGGTTTGCAAAGAAAGCACCATAATGAAGAGGATAAATCAGAATAGACATTGGAGCCAGACCAACCCAATCCAAATGCTAGCTGATTCTTAGCTCAGTCAAGTTAATTAAACTTGAGGCTCAATATTCCCATATGTAAAATGGGTATAAAATTAATTATCTCATAGAATTGATATGAGGATTAAGTAAAAGTATGTATGTAAAATGTTTACATTGTGCACAGTATAATTTCCTTTTCTTACTAAAAAAAAAAAAAAACAAAAAAAAAACAAAGAAAAAAACACCAATTATATATTAACATTTACAAGCTTTGTCTGAACTCTAAAAGAAAATAAATTAAGCACACAGTCTTGGATGTAAGAAGTGCAGATATAGCACATCAAAAAAGTGCGAGTATAAGCACATCATTTTTACTGGTTTAAACTGGAAATTAAGGGAGCTAGCCTACCTACTCCAAGGATTATCCTGAAACCAGAAAGAATGGCTTACCCATGTAACCACAGTTAATCAGATGAGTTTAAGATTTTATTAGTTAATAAAATACATACATTCTAAGCTATAATTATACTATAAATAATATGACTAAGTTATATAAAGTGAGTAAGTGCCCCGTAATACAGAGATATATGTTCATAGAGAAAAGGCCTAGTGGAGGTGGAGGGTGATAAGCCAGGCCAAAACTCCTACACAAGATACGATGAGCTGTGGGTTGAAGTTGGCAGGAAAGGAGGGACCTGATTTAACAGTGAAAGGGCATTTATGTGTGGTAGAAATTATTGCATAGATTAAGGTTAAGCAATTTGTTTCCTTGACAGTGGATGAAATATTCTCAGTTTAAATACACTAAAAATCTATTGTGTAACCAGAGGTTTGTCTTCTATCTTCCCTTATCTCTCCAATCAGCACACTCAACAATTACACCCTTTGCTCCAAGGCACTCCCACTCTTAAGATCTCACCCATAAATCAGGGAGCAGCTTTAAATATGTGCTTTGCCACCTTGTGTTGCAATAGGACATACCAACAGGACATAATCTCCACATGGGGTTTTTGTGAGAGCTGCAATCAAATCCAATTTAAATATGTACGTTCCCCCGCTCTGCCTTTCGGCAAAAAAAACAACAAACAAACAAACAACAACAACAACAACAACAAACCCAACTAAGTTGCCATGGGAAGAAACTAGTAATAGCAAACATAGAATGGTGCCTCCCAGTTGTAGATAAGGACTGCCGTTAGTGTGTGTGTGTCTATGTGTGTTATAAATAAATAAAAAGTTAGATGTGAGAAAATCCTTAGCTTGGCCACTGATGGGCATTTAAGAACTTGAGAACAGCTGGCTTTCTTATTGAGCTTCTCACTTGAGAGCTAGAAGGATGTGAAAGATTATCTAGTTCACTGGTTTCCCAATCGCATTCCCAAGAGCCCAAATGTTTCACAGAGGGAGCTAGCAGGTTGAGCCCCACCACACACACATTTGATTCCCGTCATAGGTCTACTTGCTATCAAGAGCAGTGCACCTTGGAAAGCACTTGTGACTTTAAAAATGTAGTCATTTTAAGTCACCTGACTTACAGGCATTTGTGACTTAAAAAAGTATTTGTCTCTAGGCAATGATGATGAAAGATTCCATTGGGCCCATTCTAGGTAGTCAACTCCCAGAGAAGTAAAGTGAGGAACTGCTTATTTCCTTTCAACAAAAAATTCCCTGATACTCAGCTCTAGCCCAGACCATGGTCAGGCTCCCTATATTCTCACCTAATATACCTGTCTGGGCCTTATGGTTCCCAAGAAGGTTTTTTTTTTTTTTTTTTTTTTTGTTTTGTTTTGTTTTGTTTTGTTTTAAATAAATTCCAGCACCAGAGTGTCTCTTGGAAGCACTGAAAGACACTTTTCCGATAATCACAAATTGTCAACCTAAAGTAGGTGTGACCCTAATAACACAAGTAATTTCTCAGTGTAGGTAGACGAACTTTGTGTTCTAAATAGGAGTGGCGATTACCTGTAATGCCTTGCGGGGCCATTCATTGGTGACTGTCCATGTTACCTACATCATTGTCTAGTAACAATCACACTGTGTGCTGCCATGACAACTTATAGTAGCTTTTGTCGTCATTGACAAAGAAGTGTGTTTGAACAGGGATGCACTCATCAAGCACCTAAGCATATATGAGTTCAATATACATGAACCAAGCACTGCATATTTGAGAGCTTTAGATAATTCAGTTTGTTTAAAAGTTCAACCCCAATAAAAAAAAAAAATCTAAAAACTATTGATTAATCATTTCTTCTTATGGATAAGGAAATGAGAGGCCAAGGAGATGAAGTGAATGTTTCAGTCACACAGTGTTTAAATGACAGAGCTGCAACTACAATCACTGGTATTGGCTAAGCATTCAGAGTTATTGGACCCCGCTCAAACAGAACCACGGAATTGCAGGATGTCAGAGTGTAAGGGGTACTAGAATCCAGTTAGTCATCAGTTTTCTAAAGCACAGGTGAATGATTGAAGGATGCTGGAGTCCCAGCTTGAGTCTTGAATTCTGGCACTACCTAGTCATGCAGATATAGCCTCTTTAGGCTTCAGTATTCTCAGAAAACATGTTTGCACTTGATTATGGTTCTGGGTCAGTGAATGCTAACTGCCCAATGTAACTCTTTGGGTGTCAGTAGCCTATTAACCATTGGAGAATCTCCTCCCCCTCAATCTCTATCACTTGGTATGGGTGGGACTAACCCCTCTGCTAAGGGTGGGCAAGTGTCCTGGGCTTGGCCACTCAGCATCACAGTGGATGGTCCCAGTATCTACCTGACCTCACCTCCACCAGAAAGAACCTGGTCTGGGTTTTGGTTTCTTTCCACGATGATGCTTTAGATGGGAGGATGTAGGCCATGGCTGTAAGGGATACATGTGAAGAAAACACACCTGAGAATGATACCACATAAAGGAAAGGAGAGCTACAAGATGGAAAGGCACGGTCTTTGTGCCATCATCTGAGGTTCTGGGTCCAGCATAATTAGCCAAGCAATCCAGCATAATTAGCCAAGTGATTTCATCTTTTTATGTAAACTGGTTCAGATTAGACTTTGCCATTCACAGCCTTAAAAAAAACAAACCCTGAGACAAAAATCCCTTGAACAGATCAGCATTAAATTTGCACAGTTTTATGGAGAAGGTTTGAGCAATAACAAATGCACTCGGAGATATAAATTATGAAATGCTTTTAAAATAGTGTTTTAAAAGCTCTCTGAACATTTCTCATTGTTTTTAGTCTTTGAAGTTACCTACCAAGGTTTAGTACTTTGGAAATGAGTACGCACTTTTTTAGAGAGTAGCCTACTTACACTAGCTATACATTCTTTTACCCCGAATTATTAGAGGAAGAAAAGAAGTGAAGGGGACAGGACAGAGGAAGGCCATTGAACCATACTTTTAGCAGCCTTCTAAATGTGTGGATTAGATTTATTTAATAGTTGTCTTAACCAGTTGGACCATTTTATCATTAGCTCGAGGTATCATACATTTACAATACCATTCCCTCATTAAATATTCTTTAAGAGGATTTCAGTTGAGTAGAAATATTTTAAATGAGGTGCTGTAAATCTTTTTTCTGTAATGAATTTATTCCTTTCTATGGAATTAATTAAAATCATTTGTGGATGAGAGATATGCAGTGAATGAAGTGGTGTTCAGGCAAAGGTTAAAGAGTAACTGCCGTTAAATGAAATGAAGCACATTGTGAAGGCAACGTGTTAATGGGGAATTTTTTTACTTACACGCACCAACAAGAAGTTCATTATTCAATGAAATTATGCTTATCTGAGATTGCTGTTTCCTGCCCTTTTTCCTCCCTCCCCCCTTCCTTCCTTCTTCCCTTTCTTGCTTCCACCCTTCCTTTTAAAGGAAGAAAATTGGCTTCATTACTATTCTGAAACAAACCTATGTGTTTGTTGAGAATCTGGACATTGAGGTACAAAATTGCCATAAATTCTCTTCCTTAAATTCATAGTCTTCATTCTTAGACAGGTCATGGTAAAATGGTAAAGATAGGACAAGAATGGTGAGAGAGCTAAACTTTAAAACCAGGGGAAACATCTTTTCAAATATAATTCACAAACTGCAAATGGAAATGTCATTGCCTCACTCAGAGGGTTAATCACTTTCTAATTTGAACTGGCAAATTTTATAATGACACTGTGAAATTAGCAGCATTTTATTGTGTTAATTATCTGTAGGATACTACATCATTACTTCTTATAAATGTAAATGAGATTGTGTCTCCTAGGACAATACACAGACAAGGTGAATTTTTATTGGCTATTTATGGGTTTCTAGTACAGTCTTTCTACATTTTTCTTCTCTTATAAAATGCTTTTACTGTTGGCTTGCCATGCAAATTTATCTGTATTTTATTTAATATATTATTTTAAAGGTCATTAAAGCTCTCCTTAGCTCATTTGAACTCATTTTCACTCAAAGCAATGTTGACTAAAAACCATGTCAAGTGTCAACTCAATCAACCAAGACTGAAGACCAACAATCCTACTATAAGTATAATAAAAATTCAGCCATTTCTTTTAAAAATACTTAAAAATATGTTGCTCACCCTGACCGGTTTGGCTTAGTGGATAGAGTGCCGGGCTGCGGATTCTGGTCAGGGGCATGTACCTTGGTTGCAGGCACATACCCAGTAGAGGGTGTACAGGAGGCAGCTGATTGATATTTCTTTCTCATCAATGTTTCTAACTCTCTCTCCCTCTCCCTTCATCTCTGTAAAAACATCAATAAAATATATTAAAAAATAAAAGATGTTGCTCATTCACTCACTTGTTTCAACTATGTACTTTGGAATAAATTAGTAAAATGTTGAGGTCAATTGTTAAAAGGAAATAAAGGTATTTTTAAATAATAATTTAATATATATAGCAGTTAACAAATACAGAGTGAATTGCCAATTAAAGTTGACAGACACTGTTGGAGACCTCCTCTGAGTGAGTCGCCACATGAGACTGGAGAGAGTATAAAGGAAAATAACAGGCACTAAAAATGTAACATGTTAAGACACAGAAGGAAAACAAATACAGAAAGTATTAAAAACATATAACCTAAGTCAGTGGTCAGTAAACTACAGTTTGAGAGACACATGCGGCTCTTCGGCTTCTTGAGTGTGGATATTCCACAAAATACCACAGCCTGGGCGAGTCTATTCTGAAGATGTGGCATTAGAAGTTTAAGTTTTAAAAATGTGATTCTCAAAAGAAATTTCAATCGTTGTACTGTTGATATTTGGCTCTGTTGACTAATGAGTTTGCCGAACGTTGACCTAAGTGAAGAGCTATTAAGATTAAAAGGCAAGGGATGTTGGTCACATGCTGATGATGAATGTCATAGAAGAAGGAGATGTCATTTAAGATGAACCTTGGACAGAAAAAATAGATTTTAATAGCTTGAGATAGGGATAGGGCATTGTGATAATGAGGGATAATTATTTTAACAATAATAGTAGCTACCAATTGAACAACTACAATGTGCCAACAATTCCATAGCTAGCAAAGTTGCTTTTTATATGTGAAAGAAACATATAATAAAATATTACTAATGTTAAATTGGGTCTAGTAGATTAGGTTATACAAATCCCCTTTCATTAAAACTAAGCAGTGGATAGAGTAGGGGGAAACAAAAGCATAAACATTTTCTAGTCTTGCCCTGGCTGGGTGGCCCTGTTTCTAGGAGTGTCATCCCATACATCAAAAGATTACGGGTTTGATTTCTGGTCAGGGCACATACTTAGATTGTGGGTTTGATCCCTGGTCGGAGTGTGTACGGGGGGCAACCGATCTATGTTTCTCTCTCATAGGGATCTTTCTCTCTCTGTCTTCCCCTCTCTCTAGAATCAATAAAAAACATATCCTTGATGAGGATTAAAAAATAATTTACTCATATTAAGAGAGATAATTTGCTTCTTCCTTTATTTCTTTTGTTCATTCATTGATTGGAACAAAGACTTTGGAAAACAGAGATATCTACTAAAGCATCATCAGAAAAAAAAAAGAAAAGAAAAGACAACCAGTTATAAGATTTAAAATAAAATTACTATTTTCAAGGTGACTAGATGAAAATCAAAAGAAAAGCAAATCATAAGATATAATAGTAGAAGTACAAATTGGCATGTTTATTGACAAAATTAATATAAAACATGTTACAAAGTCAGTATGTGAGGGCAGTGACTCTCAGAAATCTAAACATGATAGCAGATGTATAACTAACAGGTTAGTTGATGAATAAATATTAAAAGGGTTAAAGATCTCTAACTAAAAAAGACTGCTAGATTGGGTCAGAATATCTAACTATACACAATCTACAAGAGCCATGCATAAAACAAAGTGATTCAGAAATATTAGGAGGATGGCCAGGCAAATGCAAACAAAAGGGAAGCAGGAGTGGCAGCATTCCTATGAAGTAAAATAGAATACAGGACAAAAGGCATTGATGAGTACAGACCTATGTTGATCAATAGTAAATTCCACAATGAAAATATGTATGTGGCTAATTACATATGATCACAACATATACAACAATTATTTTTAAATATTTTTAAACATTGATAGTCTGGCAAAACAACCATATTACCATGTGCCTCAATAATTCCATAGGAGTAATATTATTACATCATTCCAATGAAATATTTTTAAATAAAAATATCGGGTTACAAAATAATACATTTAAAGTATGGCAGAGATTGTTTAATGGCTCAGCACACTCATTTCCTTTCTCCCAGGGCACACAGATAAATAGTTTCCAGCCTCCCTTGACTTGGATAAGGTCATGTCCATTGAGTTCTAGCCAATGGAATGTAAATGGGAGCAATCCATGCCACCCCTAGGCCTGTCCCTTAGACTCTCCCACAGGCTTTTGTTCTTCTGTGGGAACAAAGACACCTAAGAAGCTCTGCTCTGAAGATCGTGGAGCCACAAGATAAAAGTAGTCTAGGTCCTCATCTTGCTGATCACAAACACCCGATTTAGATATTGTACAAGAGAGGCCTAAATTTCCATGATGTTTAAATCATTATACCTTTGGAGGCTGGGTTTTATACTAGCGTGCATTTGCATTAACTAATATAATGATTGTAATTTGTGTGTGTGTATGAGTGAGAATATTAGTGCATGTTGTCTGTGTTTTTATACATTTTGCATGATTATTTGCTCCTATAACCATATGGATGTATTTTTAATTACCTGAAAATAAAAATTATTGTAATTGTGTTTATCATTGGATGACAGGATGAGAGATGAATTTTGTTTTTGTATTTACTCTTATTTTTCTGATTTTCTGTAAAGAACTTGCATTACTTTTATTATCAGAAAATATTCAGCTTATTAGTTTGTTAAACAAGAGAAAAAGCAAACTCCTCACTCAAAGATCTGATACGTGTGGAGACAAGCTCCTTGTACATTAATGAATTGTGAGTAAACATACATGTCTTAAGAGCTTTTAAGAGCTTACTAATCACAGAAAGGACTAAGTCATTCTTTCATTTATTCATCAAACATTTATTGAATACCAATTCTTTGTCTGGTCCTAGGCCAGGCACTAGATATATGATGACACAATAGATACCCTTTTACCTTCAGGGAGGAAGTAAAGTTTCTATCCTCTGCATTCACAGTCTATCATGAGATATGGTTATATAAGCTAATTATATAATAGTATAATATGACGATTACAACAGTGTAGGCTAGTGATAGCCTAGACAAGAGAAGTAGTCAGGGGGATTCTCATGACAGGAGACTGCTGAGCTGGATTTTAAAGAATCAATGTGTTTGCCAAGTGGATAAGCAGAGAGAGCATTCTAGAAGAGCTATTAACACATGTAAGAAAGCATGGCATCTTTGCAGACACCATGTTAACTGCATGGAATGGCAGAAGTGCAGCTCCATGGAGGAAAGACAAAGGGGAATAAGAGGCAGAAGGTGGAGCGAGGTGAGGACAGATCATAAAGGCTTCAGAGCCAGGCTATTATTTCTGAAGGACTTTAGGTAGAAGAGAACTGTGATCAGATTGTCATGGTAGAAAGATGTATTTGTCAGAGTGAAACATGGTTGGGAGTAGGGGAGGCTGGAGGCTGGGTTAATACAGATGGTTCATAACTTCAGCCCCATCTCAGGCAAGAGCTGGACAAGTGGATGGGAGTTGTCCTTCTGAGCATTTTTGAGAGCATCCGCCACAGCATGAGCACCATATGGCTCTGCCTGACTTGCTATTCTGTCACCAATCCTTTGCCTTGAGCAGCCAAACAGACTCTATCAGCACACAACATATACTGACATTTGTTTATTTCTCTATTGCTGTCTACATAGAAAGCATCTATCTGCTCACATAATCTTTCCTGTAAATTTAGGAAGACCTGCAAATGACTAAAGCTAATCTTGAGGTCCTTTGCCTGCAACCTAATTTTGAGACAGCTTCAAAGATATGTCTAGCAACTGAGGCTCCAATTTTACAAAATGGTAACACATTTTCGAGGACAGTTAAATATTAGTTAGTTTGCTGCTGTGCACTTTGAACACCCTTACCACCCGGTCTCCTCCCACCCACTGCTGTCAAGGCCTGTTCTTTGCTTCTTTCCCACTCACCATTCAACATACTTCTGGGCAAATCCCTTTTCCCTCTGCAGCCCTCTTAAATCTCTTATATACACATTTAAGGGGACACAAATAAATTAGCAGTGAGCAAAAAGATGCATTTTGTTTTTACAATAGAGTAACTATTTGCAGATATCATCTTGGCTCTCATTGTATATCATAAAGTCAAGTACAAGGAGGGCAAGGTTAAACTAATCTTGATAAGAACCTGTTTTAGCTTCCTAGATCGGCTTTTGCACCAATTTGGAAACAACTTAAGTTTATTTATTCACAGTTCTGGAAGCCAAAGTCCAAAAGCAAGGTATTAGGAGAACAGCGCTGCCTCTGAAGGCCCTAGGGGAGAATCCCTTCTGTGCCTCCTAGCTTCTGGGGACCGCTTGGTGCTCCTTGGTGTGTGGCTGCATCACTCCAGTCTCTGTCTCTGTCTTCACCTTCTGCTCTGTGGGAGTCTCTTACAAGGGTACTTGTATTGGATTTAGGGACTACCCAGGAATTCAAGATGGTCTTATCTCAAGATCCTTAACTTAATTACACTTGCAAAGTCCTCTTTTTCCAAGTAAGGTTACATTCACAGATTCAGAAAGTAAGATGGAGACATATTTCTTGAGGGCGCCACCATTCCAACCCATTGCAGACATCAAGGAGTTAGAATCTCATAGCCAGAAAAAGTATGTGAATCTGTGACTGTTCAAAGCACTTACAAACTCATTGAGGGCACGAGTTACATTTTATAACTTGACTAGCACCCAGTGCATTGCAGATCAAATAGTGGAAAGTAAACCTTTGTGTTGGGATTCAACCATAGCATAGATTGGAGTCACTGAAATAGATGATACGGATAAATATTCCAACTCCTACTCCTAAGAATTTCATTTCAGCGCATTTGTCTTCTCTTGAAAAGTAGTTTTGCACATCTTAGCAGGCAGTTTTATGTGAATTAAAAAAAAAAAAGCCTTTCATAACCCTCAGATTAATTATGTGATGTAGAAAAACACTCTGTTTCATATTGTTCTTTGCTCAGATTTGTCTTGTAAAATGTAATCACCTCTTCCCTGGGTCACTGGCTTGCTGATATGAAGGTTTCAAACCTTTTCTTGAAAATCTATTCTAGCAGAAATGCACAAGTTGAAGCAAGGACCCCTCTTATACACACACTCACACACACACACACCACTCACTCTCTGTTAATGACACTCCTGGTTGATTTATTGATTGCCTGTAACACTACTGGCTTTTCTCAAAGCACTTGTGATCTTCCCCCTTGTAAGTGCCGCCCCCAGTGGAAAGTTGCCCCAAACTGGGATGTTTTGATTGCTGTTTGAGTTCCCAAACTTGACTGGTCAGAAGTGAACCTTCTCAGCTTCCCTGGAATAAGCTCCTTAAGCCTTTTCCCTCCAAAGAATCTGTAAACAGTTGAAGGTCATGATTGTTCACTCTGCAAGATCGATATGCCATTAAATTGTGACAAAAAGGACTGCCAGACCATTAAGGCCTCCCTCATACTCTCAGTAATCCTGATAAAGTGATGAGCTGTTTTAACCTCTCTGGCTCCCATTGCTAACTATGTAGAAAACTCCTAACTGCTGAGATAACCCTTTCCGCAAAGTCAGAATGACCCACAAATGACTGACACTGATTTTTTGAGCTCCTTCTCCTGTACATTTTTTCCTGCTATTGTGAAGCCATCTTTTTTCATAAATATTTTATTGTTGTTGTTCAAACAAAATTATTGTGACTTAAAACTATTGTGTTCCAGAGAGAACTAGCTTCCTAAAAGCCTCATCATGTAGATCAGTGTTTCCCAAAGTGTGGTATGCGTACCCCCAGGGGTACGGGAAGAGTTTGGTGGGGATATGCACTGCACCGTGCTTAGCTGCACCTAATTCTACATTCTCATGAGTACGAGGGATACTCAGCGTTACGAAAATTATAGAAGGGGTACACATATGTCAAAAGTTTGGGAAACACTGATGTAGATGAATAGACCCACTGCCTAATGGTTAAGAGACAAAAGTCTAAGTTTTGTGGGGCTAGTTCACCCCAAATACATGGAATTTGCCTAAATTGGATCAATCTTAAACAAGTACTGAGTTCATAGCTGGGAAATAGGTTCAATTTCCATCTATTCTATTTTTTTTTTTTTTTTTTTTTTTTTAGTAGTAAAATCTAAGTTGAGAGGGAGAAGGTTCTAATAAAATGGGAGAAAAGGCAACTTTTGTGAACTGAAAACAATTTTTTAAATTATTGTTTTTAGTGATTTCAGAGAGATGAAGGGAGAGGGAGAGGGAGATAGAAACATCGGTGAGAGAGGAACATCGGTCAGCTGCCTCTGACAGGGAATTGAACCATGACCTCCTGGTTCCTGGGGCTACACACTCAGCCAATTGAGCTACACTGGCTGGGCTGAAAATAATTTTAATGGAACTAAGCGTTCTGGAAACTTTTAAAATTAAATTGAGACCAACCAAGTCTTGCTCAACAGTACATGGTAAACTCATTTATTATCTGGGGAATGTTAATTTCATCCAGCTAATGCTAAAATCAACTGCTTCTATGAACTGATATCCAATGTGTTTGAAAAGCCTATGACTGTTTAGTTGGATAAAGTTGATCTCATCCTCTTTACTAATGCTGAAGTTATCTGATATTCAAAACATATTCTTATACTTTTTTGTTTCCAGTTTAGTTATTCACCAGCCATGTTGGCTTTTGTAAGCTAATGTAATCAGAGTTCAGTGTTTAGGTTTTATTATATCTGATGTGTACATGCCCGTATTTGCATATGCACGTACTTGCATATACTCATAAAGCACTAGCATTGCCTCTTTTGAACTGTTCTAAAAAATAAATACATTGCCCTGGCCGGTATGCTCAGTGGTTAGAATGTCAGTCTCCAGACCAGAGGATCAAGGGTTCAATTCCTGATCAAGGACACATACCTGAGTTGCAGGTTTGATCCCCAGCCCCAATGAGGAGGTAACCAATCTATGTGTCTCTCTCACATTGATCTCTCTCCTCTTTCTCTCCCCTTCTCTCCCTCTCCTCCTTCCGTCACCCCCTCCCACTCTCTTAAAATCAATAGAAAAAAAAAATCCTCTAGTGAGAATTAAAAAAAATATACATAATACTAAAATAAATAAATGCATCATCTGGGCGGCAAAATCAAGATTAAAAGTTAGACCCTGAGTGCATCACTTTATTGTTATGCTTTAAGTCTTAAACTCTTTAGATTACCAAGTCTAAAAGGATCTAAAGGCTGTTCCCCCAAATATAAAAGGACCTCCATTTCCATTCCCAAGGCTTTGTTGCAGGTTCATCAGCTTAATTGCACATGGGACTTTCTGGGCACAATATCTGTTCATTGACTTCATTTTTTTCTTTTGCTGATTTGCAAGCCTGAAATTGCAAGAAAATATTCACCTCAATTCAGGTCTGGCCCTAAAATAGCTTATTATGTAAACAAAACTTACCTTCAGATGTAAGACCAAACATTTGAAACCAGCAGGAGTTGCAGGTAGTAAACAGAAAGAAAATGGGCTCCAGATGGGCTGAGCCAATTAGTTCTCACCTGTATGTCTGTCTTCAGCATATCAATGGAATAATCTAGATGGGCACAAGAACAAGAACAATGCTTCAGTTCCATGAAGTCATTCACTGATCCACCAGCAAAGCACAATTAAGTAGCCTATTAACTTGAAACCTTCTAAGTGCTGCTCAGAAGTCATTGCATAAGTTCTGAAGTGAGGCAAACAGAACCTAAGATAGGGTACCAAAACATGAGGATTTTTTTTTTTCCTATTTTGTCTTATTTGAACCCCAAATGAATCCCGAATTTAGATTTTATGGCTTTGAATTGGCTGTACAGATTCTGCTAAGAGGAGATAAGTTAAATGGATGACTTAATGAAATGGAAGATCTTATCTCTCCTTTTACACTCAATCACGTCTACACCCATATTACTCATATTATTGTATTAAATATGTACAGTGTGCCTCATAGGTGGTGATACAGTAATGAGCAATATCAAGCAGCTTGAGTAAGTGTTTCTGCATTTTAATAGCTTCTATTATACTATGGCAGGGCGATTAGGGCAGTAAGACTTGCAACAGTATTGCCTTTTCCAATACCTTTAATCCTTTGTACTGGATGCTTGAATTCTCATTCAGATGAGTTACCACTGATAACAGGATAAGGGTGGATCACTATACAAAACAGAACTGACAGATGTCCCTGAAGCCATTCCACACTGGCTAATGATACACTTTTGCTCTTTCTTCCACTTACTTGAGTCTGAACTCTCCTTCAGCGAGTGAGCTACCTACCCTTTGGTGTAAACCACAGCTGATGCAGATCCAGATTGCTCTTGGTGCCGAAAGCTGGTTGCCAAGCACATGTTAGAAAGTAAATGCATCTATCATCCTCACTCACACATGGCGTCCTGGAGTCCTGGCCCATTCCTTTAGAGGCACTTCCAATATCACAAATCTGTTAGCAGGAAAATATTTACTCGTTGAATCAAATATTTTATCTGAAGATAAAATGTACTACACATTAGAAGGAAAGATGGGAGGAAGGAAAGGAGGAAAATGAGCATGAAACAGAGAAAACATCTTGGCACAGATAGAACAATCCTAGCCACTAATAAATCATCCCAAGGATAGTGGTACGGATTGTTTATCTTACCATACTCTCTGCTCCATTGTTTGGGATGGAAAAACTTGAAAATTTAAAACTATGTATTTACATTCTCCTTGGGAGGTATGGAGGATTCTAATAAATGTGTTTGGCTGACTCCAGGAAATCTGCCTCTTTAGGTTGCATCACACCCAGCTGTTTGCATTAAAGTCCATCCAATTTGATTTTCATTTGTCAAACTGATCCCTTTGATGTCAAAATTACTCTCTCCTTTGCATTTTAGTCTTTAAGAGTTTCCAGCTGTTGGCTCTGTAGTTTGGTTGAGGTCTTAAGCCAGTCTTGGGTCATATTGTTCTGCTTTGCAGTTGTCTAAACTATAAGTAGGTGACCTCATTCATCTTGATGACCTAACTTGAGATCCTTATCCAAGATGTCTTGGGAGCTGCTGCTCTTGAAGGTTCTCTTGCATTGTGCTCACTCTCTGGTAACCAGCTTCAGCTCAGTCTACTTTCCTCTGAGAGCCCACAACTCATAGCAGCATCTTCTGTTCACTTGGACAAAGAATATGTTCCATTCCCTCTGGCATCATTCATTACCACCTGATTTACAAAAGCCCCTTTTTCTCCTTCAGAACAGATAATCTCTTAGTATTGAATGTCACAAATTGGTTTGGGGATCCTAAGTAGACCGAAGAGTGTTGAATCACTATTTAAAGAGCACTTCAGTGTCACAGTATTCAGTCCTATTTCCTGGGATTCTTTATGAGAGAGATGTCTATTGTTATCTTTCTTTTATAGAGAAGGAAACCAGGAGGTTAGGTGGAGTGTCCAGAAAAATTTTTTTTCCTATTAACTATCTAACCCAGACTTTGCCCTGCAAACTTTTGGCCACACTAAATTTGATTTGTAAAATTCGGTGTGATTTTGTCCAATACTCTTTATTCTTTTCTCTCTCTCTCTCTCTCTCTCTCTCTCTCTCTCTCTCTCTCTCTCTCTCTCTCTCTCTCTCTTCCTCCCTCCTTCTCTCCCTCTTTCTCTCTCTCATCTATCTCTTGTATACTGTGTTTGCTTTCTGAAGAGAATATGAATAACCTACACTCTAATTTCTGCTCCATTATTGAAATTCTCTAGTTCTATAACCAACTTGAAATGTGTTGAGTTGTTTATTTTCTCTATGATTATATACTTTATTTATAAATAGATGCTGATATGTCCATTTTGGAGTTGTCAGAAGGATTCAATAAAATAATAAGAAGAAATATCATCTCTCTGACTATACCTAGTAGAGGTATAAGGAAGGACAGCTCTTTTATCCTTTTAGTATGAAGGGGGCAGTGGAACAAAAAGTTATTAAAAAATAAAATTACGATTTCATCTGGCATAACCCTTTATGTACTGAGAAACTATCTGGAAAAATTGAGTCTGAATGAATTTTAAAACTAACCCCCCCCCCCACCCCCCCGCCCGCCCGCCATCTAATGTAAGAAATTGCCACATATTTGGTGACGTAATACAACACAGATTTATCCTCTCACAGTTTGGGAGGAAAGGACTCCTAATGGGTTGGCTGTCTGCATCCCTTCAGAGGCTCTAGGGAACATCTCTGTCCTTGTCCTTTCTGGTTTCTAGAGGCTGCCCTCTCTCCTTGCCCTATGACCTCATCACTCCCACCTCTAACTCTGCTGCCTTGTTTTTTTTGTTGTGTGGTGGTTGTTTTCTTATAGGGACTCTTGTGATTCCATTGGGCCTACCCAGATTATATATATATATATATATATATATATATATATATATATATATATATATATAGCCGGTGACCAGAATGCCATAATGACCAGATCGACTGGTCGCTATGACGCCCACCGTGGCCAGTGAACAGGCCCGGTCTAGGGGGTGGGGTGGGCTGGGTTGGGGCCAACCTCCTGTAGCCCTTTTCTTCAGCCGGCCCTGGCCTGATCACCCCCCACCCAGCTCAGGGGCAGAACTAACCGGCCAACCACCCACAGCCCCTTCTCTAGGCCGCTGGCTCACAATGGGCATCCCATTCGGGGGCAGGGCTGGTAGGCCCACCACCCACAGCCCCTCCCTACAGCTGGCCCCACCCCCAGTCAGCCCACACCACCCTGATTGGCCTGCGACCCCTCCCCCAAGCTAGCCCTGCCCCCCCATCTTGGCCCCCACACCAATTGGGGGTGGGGCTGGCTGGCTAACCTTCCCTGGTCCTTCCTCTGGCTACTGATCCCTGATCAGCCCTCCCACCCCATTTGGGGGTATGGTTGGCCAGCCCATCACCTACAGCTGCTCCCCATATCTGGCTCCACCCCCAGTCGATCCTCCCCACCCCAATCCAAGGCAGGGCCTACTGGCCAATCTCTCAAAGCCCCTTCCTTCAGCCAGCCCAGCCTTGATCAGGCCCAATCAAAGCAGGCCAGCTGACCAACCTCCCACCATCTCCTCCTCCTGACAGGCCCTGACCCTATCCACCCCACCGGGTGTATGAATTCATGCACTGGGCCTCTAGTATAAATATAATATCCCCATGTCAAGATCCTGAAACTTAGTTTACAGTAATTAACATATACACTGGTTATTTGCCATGTAAATAACATGTAAAATAACATATACACAGGTTCTGGAATTGGGACATGGACATCTTTGGGAAGTCTTTATTCTGCCTAATAAAACCTTACAAAAATGCTTTGATTTTGAAAGTCTTCTCTATACCACTGCTTTGCATTGAAATCCATTTTTATTCATTATTTCTATATCCTTTACTTACCTTATTATTGATATTTTCAGTTACTGAAATCCAAGTAGGCAAATGATATTTCTGATATTGAAGATAAAATATAAGAAACAATGACTTTTTTGATACTATATTCTTTCTTGTAATTTCTATTTTTTTTTTGTTTCCTGTTCTGATTATAGATAATGTTTAACTCCTGTAAAAAAAGATTTTTCTGTTGATTGCTCTGAGTTGCTCTCAAAATGCAAGCTTTTAGGAAGCTAACATTGACTATTGTGTCATTTTAGAAAAAAATGTTTACCCAATCCCAAACATACTTACAAAACAAAGTATCTTTAATAATTATATTACTTTTCTTCTTTCCCTCAATTTTATGGATGGGCATAATTAGGAAAACAGCAAATTTGACATGGGTTTCTTTCAGTATTTATCTGTTATTTCTATATTTTGATATTACTCAAATGAAGAGTTTTTAGTCTTTCATCACATAAATTGGAAGAGTAAGAGATGCACAGTCTTTTCAACATCTATCATTTTAATTATTACATGTGTAGAATTTATTATATAACAATCTGATTACTGTCGTAAGGATTTTATATACTGTGGCTTAATTCCAGAAACAGGTAATACATTCAGATGGAAACAGAAAAGCAATTTTTGCTTCTGAATCTGTTTCTGTGCATAATTTTAAAAATGCATTCATTCAAATGTTAGCAAAATTAAATTTATTAAAGCAACAACAAGATTTTCCAGATCTGAAAAAAAAGTGCATCTCTAAAGTCAAGTTTTCTTTGACCCTTGTATTAAAATATTATTAAAGATAGGCAGCAATTCTGGATAGCATTTTATCCTCAAAGGTGGTGGGTTTTAATGGGCACATGTGGCACAATGGACAAGCAGGTTAATGAGTCTTTATAAAGGCACTAATATTATATTTCTGGTCAGGGTGTTTTACAATAGCTCTAAGAACCTTGAATTCTGAAAATATTGTTCAAATAGCTTTATCTGGTATTCATGAGCTTCCCATTTTCTGCAGTCCTGATATGCAAGCTAACTACTAATGGGCTTCATCAGCCTAAAACTGGCTTTCAAAAGTTGTTCTCTGGAGCCAATATGATTATGAAGGCAGTGCCTAATGTGTCTCTGTGTATATCTGCTCCATCGTTTCCAACTTATTCTCAGACTCTACTGTAATTGGAATTCCAGCATATTGGAAAGATTACAGAAGACTACCATTATCCTGAAACTTTTGAAAACCATCAGTCTGCACTAAGTTCAAGACTGGTTTTATAAATTGATTTTTAAATATTAGTAAGACTACTGTTGATAAACTACTCCAGAAGAATACCAGGCTAACAATTTGCCTTCCTTACCTTTCTTTCCTTCTTCAACTTTTCTCCTTTCTTCCCTTTCTGTCTCCTTACTTCCTTTCTCTCTTCCTGCCTCTTTCTTTCCTTTTCTTTCTTCATTTCTCTTGTTTTCCTCTTTCTTTTCCTCCTGTCTTCCTTCTTTTCTTATTTCTTTGTATTAGAACAGGATATAAGAAATTTTAAAAATCTAGCTTTCTCCTATACATACATGATAGTAGATCCTAATTCCTTGTTCTCCCCATTTATGTGATGGTGTGCACAAATGTCTGGAAATATCTGTGAATCAAGGGGCTGATTTTTTGTCAGGAACATCAGCTCTTAACCATTGAAGTGATTGTTTTCTTCAAAGTAACCATCATAGGAGAATATATATTTAATCAGTAAGTGCCTCCCTTATTCTGTTTTGAAATGCCTCTTCTGAATCTGCCTTCTCTAATAGTTTCATGGAGTTTCTCTACATTTTATTTTATTCTATTTATTTTATTCTCTATTTGACTCAGAATGCATTCCTTGGATTAATCATTTACTCTATTTATCAGACTTAGATCCAATATATTTTGCTTATTTTAAAATAACACTCCAGCACAAAGGACAATAAAAATAATGTACCAGCTTAAAGATCAAAACTCTTTAAACTTTTACCCAATAACCTACATTAGTTGGCATATTGAACAAAAATCTATGTTTGCTGTCCAACTCAATGTGATAGCTAAACTTAAGGAATTGATTGTATAGACCAATATACAATATAAAAATTTAAATGCAAGATCATTGTTGCAATATTAGACATACTCTTACACACATTTACATAAACGGAATTACTTTACAATATTTAGACTGGTTACCTCTCAGTAATCAAATTATGGGTGGTTTTAATTTTCTTATTCTTTCCAGAGTATATAGAAATATTTTTTGTAATCAAAGGGGAAGAAATAATTTGGGTTCTTAAAGATAATTCTAAATACAAATGTTAAAATGCTGAGTAATGACATCATCTCTAGTATAAATATATAATTTTTAAGGATTCACAAGTATCTCAATGTGTTTGGGTTATGTTGTTTGGAAATTTCACATTAAGGTAGAAATGTACATATGTATGATACATTCTTGTACATACACTACCAACTTATCCTTATTACAACTGAAACAAATCAGAGCCACTAAAGTCATTTAAAAATCACTCTTGCTGAGCCATGGCCTGCGTGTCATAGAGCATTGTACCCAGTATGTACCTATTATGGTCAGGAGCCCTACTTTCTGGGGTCAGCTTGGCCAGTACACACTGTACCACGCTCTGAAAGGCATGCACTTAGATTATCTGGGCCTACTGTAAAATGGGCTTCAGATCCCATCCATCTCTAAAAGTCAGGGAATCCTTTTACTCGCTGGTTTGATAATAAATAATTACTAGATAGATTGTTGTTCCATTAGTAATGCTACCCACAGCAAACTGAATTCATCAGAGGCAACAAAGAAAGGATTTGATGGATTGTCTTTTAAATCATACTAGAATTTCCCCAGATTAGTTTGGCAGTGAATGTAGGATCTCAGGAACAATGAGGTTTAATCATGCCATCTCTACAAGCTAAGCGACTGCATTTTCACCTTTTCCAAAGACAAAGGTAGCCCTTGATTTTACTCTATAATAAAACTCTCTTCAGAGTCTCCTATTCACGAGTTTCTAGGCATAATCCTACTCCATATAACTTGAGGAATCTGGAAAATATGCACTGCAAAAAAATAGTGAAGTGACAGTGAACCTTAAAACCTTAAGTCATCACAACTGTATTTTCACTTAGAGAATTTTTTTTCTGATTACCAGTTTTTCAGATTTTATTTCTGTCCTAGAGGTGCATGACATTCGTGCACTGGGGGAGGGGGATGTCCCTGTGCCCTCTCGCAGTCTGAAGCCGGGCTTGCTGCTCCTTAGTGCTGCCTCAGAGACAGAAGAGGCTTGCAGGCGTGGGAGCGCACTGACCAGCAGGAGGCAGCTCCTGTGTTGAGTGTCTACCCCTGGTGGACCAGTCGTTCCACTGTTTGGTCGATTTCCATATTAGCCTTTTATTATATAGGATTGTTCAGCGTAATGCTAGAAACAATTGTAAACAAATCACAAATATTAAATGGATACACAGACTACATCTTTTTCTCATTCTTTTCACAATCTGACAGATAGCTTCCTTCCTCATTATGACTCAGGGATCTAGGATTCTTCTATCTGTGACTCTGCTGAACCCTAACAGCTTGAATTTGTCTAGCTGTCAGGGAGAAAGAGCCCATGGACAGTCCCACCCACTTCTTAATAGCAGGAGCAGAAAGTGACACTCCGCACATTGATTGGTAAGAGTTAATCACATGGCCACCTGGATATGAGGAGTGCAAAAAAAAAAAAAAAAAAAAAATGTAGTTCCTGCTTAGGCAGCTGCTTCCCAACTTTATGCTATGGAAGGGAGGTTATAAATTGTTTTTATCCTCTCCTAAGGATATGCTTATTGATTTGAGAGAGAGAGAAAGGGAGTGGGGAGAGAAAGAGATAATAAAAACCACACCTATCAGTTGCCTCCCACTGAGATAGTTAACTGCAGAAGCCAATAAGATGGTGCTGCAAACAACTGAGCCACCCAGCTAGGCAGGGTGATCATGAATTTTGATGTAGAGTCCCACATCTCTGTCCTATCCCCTTGGCCTTCTAGCTGTAAAAATGTTCTTAAATATATGAACATGTAAAATCTACCAAGATATAATATTAATTCATACATGCATTGATTTTCTCATTCAACAAATGTTTCATTCATAGTCTACCATGTGTATGGCCCTATATACTCAAACATTGGGATTACAATAGTGGAAAAGACAGTCCTGGTATTTTTACCCTCAAGAGCTTACAGTCTAGTTACAGCTTTATGTGGTAAATAAGTAGTCAGGCAATACTAAAAGATAGGGCACTGTGATACTGAAGAGCTAGTGGTTGCTGAGAGGCATGTTTTGCTTGGATAATTGGAGAAAGCCCCTCTGACGGCAGGCATTTGATCCTTGACAGGAATCCTATAGAGAAGATAACTATGCAATGAGCACAGAGGTGAGAACAGCATATATGAAGCCCATTAGGTAGAAGATAGTTCAAAGGGCTTTAACTACATAATTTTTCTAAAGACTGGACAGATAGCTTTAAAATAACTAGGTTCATCACCCTGAATGTTAGATATAAATGACAAATGGGAAAGGAACCATTTACTATAAAAAAAATCTAGTTGTTAATACTTTGACCAAATGATTAAATTCACATCACCTGTAATATAATAAATTCAGTTTATGCCCCTGCTATGATGAACTGAGGACACACCATCAACTCCATAGTGTTCAAAAATAAAAAATAAAAATGATCATTTTAACCTGAAGCTAATCATGAGAAATCAATTAGACAAATTCTGAAATATCCTATAAGACCTTGGACCTGAATTCTTTAAATTGAGACTAAAGGGACAGGACAGCTAAATGCAATACATGATCCTGGATTAAATCATGGATAAAATATACACAGAAACACAGACATCAGTAAACACAATAACTATAAATGACTTTATTGAGACAATTGTGAAAGTTTGACTATGACTAGATATTACATAATAGTATTGTGTTGATGCTACCTCAATGATAAAGGTATTATGGTTATGGAGGATGCCCTTGTGTTAGCAAATATATAATGAAGTGTTCAGGGGTTAACTGTAAACCTAGGTGATGAGTACATGAATGCTAATTGTATTATTCTTACAATTTTTCTTTTTTCTTTTTTTTTAAATAAGAAGTTGGAGGAAATAATTATGTTCTTGATTCTTGTTTTTTATAAGTTACTCGGAGTGCTATGGAGAGAAGAAATGGGGTGTGGGGTTAATGTTCATGCAGAAAGCAGTCAGGGGTCTAATCAAGGTGTTCCAGGATAGAAATGCTGGGGGGCTCCCTCAGTCATTGCAGTGGACATTAAGAGTAAATTTGGAGGTAGACTAATAGATGGATTCAATGTATTTTGGAAGTAGAATTAACAGCTTTTTCATAGATTGAATGTGAGAAAATAAAAGTGAAAAAATAAAATAATGATGGGAGTTATGTAGTATACAAAACTCATGTTAGGGGTGAATCTCATACTTCACTGAGATAGTTGACTGCTAAAGCTGAAAGAAGAGCTTGATTCCCTCACACAAGGTTCTCCATGTTCAGAGGATACAAATACACTAGCTTTGTCAGAGGAAGCGTGGCAGTTCTTAGTACTGAGATCGGCAAAGTTTTTCCTCTGGGTGCTCATAACAAGGGCGACTGGATGTAAACATCACTCCTTACATTTGTGCACCTCCAGTGACCACAATACCAATCTTTTCAATGACTCAGCTTGGCTTTGGCAAGCAGACATATCATCAGTGGGCATTTTCAAAACTCCTGTGGAGAGAAAACCCACCAGGCCTCAAACGATAAGCTGAAAGCAACTTGGAGCAAGTAAGCAGTTTTTGTTCAGTTCAGGCCAACGTGTTGCTTGGTGTTTTATGCAAGAGCTGTTATTGCAGTCACATTGGGGAGGAGATTCAATGTGAATGGTAAATTTTAACAAATGCCCACACTTCCTATTTCCTATTTCTATTTTAGTTGGTGGCAGTTAGGATTTACTACGCAACACTTAAAATACAAATGGTGTGATGTTAAGGGATATATAGAAATATATAGAAGTGACAGATTTGCAACCTCAAAGCGTGACTTCAAAATATTGGTGCCGGAAAGATTTCCAATTCCGGAAGGCAGCTGAGACACACCACACAAAGCCCCCGCAGGTGAGGAGATGGCTTGAAGGGGGAGTTGCGGGCCTGGATGTTGAAGTGAAGCTGTGCAGAGCTAGAGGCAGTGCAGAACAGGCAGATGGAGGAGGCCTTTGGGTGCCAATCGCACGATGGATGGCACAGACAGTGCACAGAGAGTGAGGAAACACTGCTAAGCGAGGAAACTGAGAGCATAAGGAGGGGAGAAGATCAAGAAAGAAAGCCAAGAACTTCAGGAAAATGTAGAAGCAGGGTTATGTGAGGAGAGTGTGCAGGCATCTTCTATCCGACCATCCTCTGCCTGGATCTTCAGCCAGGAAGCTGGATTCTGAGGACCCTGCTTCCAGGGTCTCCCATGCTCTCTCCAGCCAGTTGGTGTCACCCAATGGGAGCCATTTGGAGAGAATCAGAGGACAAACATGGGGAGATGTTTGTTTCCTCCCGAGCCCTGACCTGCCTGGTCTCAGTGTATCTTGGACCATCCTGTACAGCCACAGCCTCACTGGCTTGCTACTTTTGCCCTCCAGCCCTGTGATTGGTCCTGGCTTCCCACTTTTGCCAGTCCAAGGGTAGACATCTTCTCATACTTTTTCCCTTAGCTATTACTCACACATTGCAAGTACATAGTCACTTCATTAAATGCTTCTCAAGAAAACACCCACTAGTTCCAGATGGGATCCTTACTCACACAGGGAGTTCAAGAACTCCCATATCCAACTTTAAGAACATTAAGGACGTAGTGGGAACCACACTGAATTACATAGTGAATAGTCCAGCTCGGAAGCGAGAAACGGAAGTGATGACGCCATATTGCTAACACAGAAAGATGATAGATTCCTTAGTCTTTCTGCATTGGCATTATTCTTCAGTCCTTATGACACTCATCTTTTAAGCTGTGTCCCTGGTGGTCCTGCCTTGAAACTAATCTCTGCCCACAAGCAGGTTTTTGCTTTTAGTCATGAGCTGGAACCTAGAGTTCTAGACAATTCAGAATAATGAGGAAATTAACTTGGGAGGACTTTGTTCCAAGCAATTGGATCTTTCTGGGTGAGTATTACAACCTAGGAGGTGCACTTACTTGAAAATTAAACTTCAAAGCTTCCTAAGTCATGCACCCATAGTGACTCCTCTTCAACTTATCTGTCTTGGTTTCTGCATTAACAGTAGAGATAAAATATTGTGGAGAGCAACTTTAACATATCTAGGAAGAAGCAGTGTGTGTTATATGTATCACAAGTACAGTAAGAATACAAACTGAGATTCATACACAAAAGAAAAGAGATGTTAACACCTTACTCTAAATCATTACAATAGCTTCAGACTGTATTCTAGTCTCTAGGATTAAAATAATTAAAATAGGTTTTGAAAAGTTGCTTATTTGTTAAAATAGCAATGTAAATTAAACATGCAGACACAGACAAAGAGGCATTTTCCTCCCTCTCTGCCCTCCCTCACCTCCACCCACACAAGCTTTCTGCCTCATCTATGGAGTGCCTATGATTGTCGCCTTTAGAGGGACGCTAATGCACAGAGAAGATCATTGGAGTGCAGAGAATGGGAAGCACCTCAGCTACAATACCTAAAATTAGAAGTTGCTCTTGAAAATCTGTCCTAGAAATAAGAGTAATCAGAGGACTGTACTTGATTGAATACAAGTGACACTGTTTTAAGCACAAACCACAGAAGTGAGGGACATTGGTATCTCTTAGACACAATAGCAATGGCCCAGAATGGTTTGTTATTAAAACTACTCAAACTTCCTTTTAAAGAAAAGAGTGCTTTTCTTCTCTACCCCTCTACTAGGAGAGATCTTTTTCCATCTGATATCAATTATGGTTTGAGTTTCATGAAACAAGGCTCTAGAAAGTTATCTTTTACTCTGCCTGCACTGACATTATAAGTTTGTATCAAACTACGGTGAGGAAGGTTGTCATAGAATATTGGAATTCTATTGTACAAAGTAAAGTCTGGAAGAAATCACCAGGAGAGCAGAACTATAGAATAATAGACTAATCCATGTCACTTATTCATGTGGAAATATTATTGGTATAATAGTAACAAGAACACAGAGAAATAAATCCAGGGCATGGAAAAGGGCCTTAAAAGTTAGGGGAGGGGGAAGGTATATCACGTGAATGGTTATATTATAGAAAGATGAGGTTTAATCGTACCATCCCTAAGAGCTAAGTGACTAAAGTTTAACCTTAACCAAAGTCAAGGACAGCTCCTTTTTTTTTTTTTCATTCTGTATCTTCATCCTCTCCCATTGAATGTTTCTATACCTAATTCTACTCTGAAAAACAAGCTTTGGAAAGTTACAAGAACAACAGTCCATGTACAGAAAATTAAAATAAATAATTTCTAAGAATATATACCAAGAACTGGAGGTGAAGGCAACTTCCACTGGAAAGAAGAAATTCTCTTATGACATGAAAATATTATGGAATCTTGTTTTAGTTATTCTTTAGAAAATCCGGCTGCACATGGATGGAGCGAAAGCTGGGAATCATTATATGTAAAGATAGGAAACTCAGTGCTTTCAGGCAGAAACATGGGCCAACCTACAGTGGGCAAATGGAGTCTAATAAAACTAGTCCACTCTACCCTGGGGGGGGGGGGTGGAGAGGTGAGGATAATCAGAATTGCTTTTATAGGGGAAGATGCCAGAAGAACTCATCTGAGGAAAGAATTAAAAATACAAAGAATTGCTCATCTTACCAAGAGTAAGGGAGGTCTAATTCACAAAAAATAATCATGTTCTATTACCACTGAAAAGGCAATTTGATTAAGCATCGAAATAAGTTGACTCTAAAAAACTATGGGCATATTTTACCTGGACTTTATCGGAAAGCTTTTGATACCATGCTACACACAGGGATAATCTGTCTAATAATGATTAAATTTTGGAGGCAAGCACAGGCCATGGCTGGATAACTACAGCCCTGTAAGCTACATCATATGAGGGATCCAGCGAAGTGCCACAGAGCGATCCATTTGAGGAATAATTTGGTTCTCTCAGTTTACTAATGAAGCAGGGGGAGGGGAAGAAAAAAAAAATAGAACAGGCAGTCAAGTCATCTCACTCGCAGACAATGAAGTGTGGGACAACTGTATAAGGGAAGGAAAGCTACAATAGATTATTTCTTATCAGAAAGAACTTCATCTTGGGCAGAATTTTCCAGTCATGTTGCACTATGCTTGGGCTTTCTAATTTCCTCAGACAGATTTGCTTTTTCCTTAATAATACATTGGGTTTGTATAATGCTTTTCCTCCTCAGAGCACAAAGTTCTTCCCATGGACTCTTATTTCTTCTCATTGAAACCTGTAAATTCAAAAATGCCAGGTAAAGTTGTCTATTTTATAGGTAAGAAGGAAAAGTTCCCATAGGCCAACTAGTGCACCCATGGTCACAGGGACGAGCTGTATCTAGTTCACCACTTGTCCTCATCAGTGAATACACTGAATGGAGGGTCAGACATTAATGATCCTAGCAGAGCAGTGATATACAACGCTTCTCCTGGTTCCATAGGCTTCTTGCTCTAGGCCCGGAATTGGAAAACTGTGGTCCCTGGGCCAAATCTGGACTGTGGCTCACCAGACAAAAATAATTTTTACATTGTCAAGTAGGTGGATAAGAAAAGCAATATTGTCTCAAAAAGTGACATATGAAAACTAAATGAAATTCAAATTTTAGTGCTACTAAAGTTAAGTTTTATTGGAACAAGGCTATACCCATTCATTTATTTACTGTCTGGGACTGCTTTTGTGCTACAAAGCATATCAGAATAGTTGTGACAGAGGCCATATGGCCCACAGAGCCTAAAATATTTATTATTTGGCCCTTGAAAGAGAATGTCTGCAGTCTCTATGGAATCTTGCTTGCCTTTCTTCCTTCCTTCCTTCCTTCCTTCCTTCCTTCCTTCCTTCCTTCCTTCCTTCCTTCCTTTTTTCCTTCTTCTTTTAGTAATTCAAACTTTTTCAAAAAATCTTTTATAGAGAATTGGAGCTCCACCTTCAACACCCTCCTGCCACATATTGCTTCCCAAAGTGGAGCCAGAAGCTTGCCCTGAAGTTCAGTTCAGTTGCAAAATTAATAGCCAGGGAAACAGGACTTATCTCCTTCTGTCTTAAGCCAAACCAATTAGATAAATGAGAACATGGAAGAGCTGGTGCCATCTCCTGCTTGGTGAAGGACAGTGACTTCCCCAGACAACCTCTTCCTTATTTGGTTGTGTGCCATAAGCATGTCTTATTTATCTTTTCATCCCAGCTCCTGGCACTTACTTGGACTTAATAAATCCTGATGTGATAAATGTTAATAGATTTTAAAAAATGAATGATTTACAACCCTAGTTCAGTCAACATTTAGGCCAGAGAGAAGCTCCATACTCTGCTTCTTGCCCCACTTCCTAAATTATTTTCTGGTATTTGTTTTTTTAAGGTTTTTATTGATTTCATAAAGAGGAAGGAGAGAGAGAGAGAGAGAGAGAGAGAGAGAGAGAGAGAGAGAGAGAGAGAGAGAGAGAGAGAGAGAACATCAATGATGAGAGAGAATCATCAACCGACTGCCTCCTGAACATCCCCAGCTGGGGACTGAGTCTGAAACCCAAACATGTGCCTTGACTAGGAATCCAACTGTTATCTCCTGGTTCGTGGGTCAATACTGAAGTATTGAGCCATACCGGCCAGGCCTATTTCCTAGTTTTGAAATTGCATCTCTGTCCTTCTGCAGAACTCCCTGAACTCATGGCGATTAATGGAAAAGAACAAACACAATAGCATCCTTTTTATAAAATAAAATGAAACAAAAAACAACAACCAGGTATATTATTTCTTCCACTAGCAGAAATAAGTCCCAAAGCTTAAAGAGTAGTTGGTGATATATAGAAGATTTAGTAAATAAATTCTCATTAATCAACAATGGTTAGTTCCACAATGAGAAAAAAGAAAACACTTATTTTAAAAGTCCATAATAATTCTATTTTGAGGAAAATCAGGGCCAGTTTCAAACCTAACCAGTTACCATGCCCTTTTATAAATATAGTTGGTGATATTTTTTTCCATGTATATTTGCTCATCCTGTAATAATTCAACAAAGCCAGGCCTATTTTTGTCCTCTGAGCATTACCAGGTTCTATATAGAAAGACAAAGTTTTTACATCAGTCTCCATAATTCAAGAGAAAGTGTTAGAATCCATAGGCATAAACCAAATATATCCTTTGCTTCTGTATTCTCCTCTCTGCTAATGATCTTTTTTTTACATGTGATCTCAACCTTACCCAAAAGGCAAAAATGCAAGTGGAGGTGAGAATCAGTCCTCCGCTGAGCTTAGCTGCATTTCTCATGGATTAGCAGAAATGTGAGATATAAAATGAACAAGAATTGATCCTATCCTTTTTAATGATGGCTTTGCTGCTGTAGCAAAGAAGATAAATGGTGACTTCAGACTATGATTAACCCCAAATGAACTGTTTCAGTCACTGCCCAGACAAGTAGAAAAGGTCTGTTCAGGTGGAAGTATGAGACACTTTACAGAGTGTGAAGGGGCTCTTTACAGAGCAGCATTAAGGGAAACTCCGGGGGACAAGGAGCACCCAGAGACTAGCCACAGTGGAAGCTATTACCATCCTGAGACCTGAAGAGGCAGGGGAGGGAGTAGTCCTAGAGAATTCCATTGGGAGCTGGAATAGAGAAGAGCCACCTCATAGAACCTGCAGATAAGGGATATGGAGGCTTCTTGGCCAAGGCAGCACAAAGCAGGGAGCAAATAGAGGAAGAATGCCCTATCCTTTTGCTTCTGCCCTTTGATCTCCCACCATAGATTTCCATTGGCTTATTTCAACCGGCAGCTCGTGGTTAAGGAAGTCTGGCCAGTGCAGGGGTGGAGGTCATAAAGGACTTCTGTCTCTCCCCAGCCCAGGCAAATATCAACGCAGAGAAAGTGAAGAATGTTGGGGGGAGGGGGACAAAGAGGAGGTGGCTAATGGAAAATGACCCGCAGATGAGCCACAATATGAAACAAATGTCCATATCCTCCTTGTCTGCCATAGCCAACAAACCATATACCTTTCTCTAATTCTCTTCTGTATGTTTAAAAAATCTATTTGCCTGAAATTTGAAAAAAAATATTTTTGTTTTGAATTTTCTATCTGCTTCCTGGGTACCACAAGGGAGCAATAATATTTTAATCTTGTATAATTTTACTAGCATTTATATATCTTAAACAACTGAACTTCCTCTAATATATAACATTCTGTTCTGGATTTCCTCCTGAATATACCCCTTTATTATAGCCAAGCTCAAAGATGACAGATTTACTTCATTAATGAGCCTCAGTTCTGTGCAAGGTAGTCAAGAGCAGGGCTGGACTTGCAAACATAAGCCATGGGTTTGGGTCCTTGATCTTTCACTTTTAGTACTTGATTGATCTTGATCATATGCAAGCCTCTTAACCTATCAAAGGCTTCAGTTTCATCATTTGTAAAATGATGGAGTTGAACTGCATTGATGGTAAGGTTCCTTTTAACTCCGAGACTCCTCTGTGCTTCTTATACTCAAGCAACTGAAAGTGTTTCATTGCAGAAAGAATATATTACAGACTTAATAGTGCCTGGTATGGGACATGGAGGGAGAGATCCAATAGTGAGAATCAATACTCACTAATATAGAACAGGAGATGGAAAGTGCTGAGAGCAGTCAATCAAGGGCTAATGCACAGCAGACTTCTTGGCCAAGGCTAAAGACTGAAAGGAAAATGAAGCATGTGGAGGGAGGGCCAAGGGGTAGTATCAAGATAAGACTCCCTTTAGGAATAGTTGCTCATAGAAGCAAGAAATAACTTATAAATCATGACTACTTTTAGTTTTCCTTGTTTGCAATAGTTGCAGCTTTGTCTGTTATTGTTAGCTGTTAACTAGAAGTTGGCATGTTGCTCCCCAGGCTCAGAGTCTAGTTCTGATATTCAGTATCTAAGTGAAACAGGCTTGGTCCATCATGTGGCTCAGCCGTGGCCAAGAATTCTGAACCGTAGTGTAAACTTGGTATGTGGTTTGTTTGATCTGGTTTTTCCTGTCTCTCTCTGCACCGGCTATTGGCAGTGTTAATAGGAATTATGTACCAACGAATGCCTAGTGAATTTACTACTAGGGAAACCACCTATGTGTGGTGATAAAAACAAATGATTACTGTAGAGATACCATTGCTGATTGCATACAAGGCAGGATGATATTGGATAATATATTAGAAAGAAACTATTACTCTGAATAGCAAAAAAAATTTTCTGTCTCTTTCCATGACAAGGGACCATACACATTTTAAATGTAATGATGAGGAGCCTCTCTAACCCTTGGAAACAGAATAAAAAAATGGAAAAATATCAATATTTCATACTATTTGCTGTCAGTCTGTCCCTGTTCATGAAGTTAAATTCTTTCCTCTCTCTACTGGTAACTCAAGTACACATCCTAGAAACAGGCCTGGTCACTGAGTCCTCCAAGCTGACGTGTTGGGAGCAGTGGGCAGCCAGCTAGGGGGCATGAACGGCAGCCCTTTGGTGGTCTCTTCTCCTAGGCACTGTCCCCTTAGTAAACCTGCACCTGGAACAAGATTGCTTTATATTCTGTTTCTTCACCTACATTGCAGCTATTGGTAACAACTATTCAATAAAGAGCCCAGTGGCGATCCTTAGCAGAGGGAAAAGTAAGTGGCTAGTATTTTTCATGGCTGAAGGGAAAACCAGGGAGAGAGCATTTCCCAGATCACAGAGGCCACTGCTGGAGAGCACAGTTAGCACGGAGCCCTTGGCCTTCTGCAGGCCACCCCCCAAGCATGCGGCCTTGAGTTGTTATCGGTGCAGATACATCAATCCCCAGCTCTCTTCTGAGGCTGCCCCATGCTTCAGGAAGGACCTTCCAAATTCCTTTGAAGATGAGTAAGTAAACATTGCTTAATTCCAGACCTCTGTCCTCAGTGGTTATTATTATTTTTTTTTTCTTCCTTTTGAGTTGGTTCATTGAGAAACCAGGTCAGAAATAGCACACAAGCCTCATGATACTCTTTGTTATAAGATGTAGGTGATACTGTTTTATGTAGTTCTGCAATCTTTGCCCAGGGCTGAAAGGAGCTTCTTGATAATGGAATCTTCCGGATGACTCAGATTCATTATAGCACTGGCTGGGCCTTAAGCAGGAGCTGGTTCTGATTTGAACTTAGAATTGTGGCTTTTCAGTTCACGACCTCAGGAACAAGCATTACTTACAAAAGCCCACTGTAAGGTTTTATTTTGTTTTGTTCTGTTTCAGAGGCTAAGCATCAGCTTTTACCCACCAGATTTTCAAACTTTGCGGGAGATCCCAAATAACACAATCTCTATAGCTGAATGAGTTCAGGGAAGTCTTTTGTCTTTTTAAATGGAATAAAATATATTTTCTCCCTTTTGGGATCATACAAGAAGTCTTCTGATAGTGACTATCTTTAACGATCATTTGTGTAGCTATATTCAAAGTATTTGCAAGCTGATAATGAAAGTTAGCCTTATTCATTTATATGTATATGTTATACATATTTCTATGGTGCATTTTTTCTTGAATTTATAGAAGGCCTTTACATAGTTTACATAATCCTAACACTATCCATATGAGATATGTGGATAAAGATGAAGATGAAGGGGAAAGGAACTCACCACTTTTAACCATATAACCATAGTCAAAACCAAGAAGAAGGCCTGAGAGACAGACACAGAGGAACACAGGGATTTCTCACCAGCTTAAGCCCTTCCTGAAATTTTCCTAGGTAAGTCTAAATAAATCTCTTTTTTTCCAACTTCTGCCACTCACTACAATTTTAGTTTGTCAGAATTTTCTTCTTCCCTGGCCCTGCCCAAAGGCCCCTTCCTGATCCCTTCTGTCATAAAGCCCCTGAGAACTGGATTTTGTAACAAAACATATCTTATTCTGTTTTGTACAATGCTTACGTGTGTCTTCTTGGGTGCAGATCTGTATAATTTATCTGTTTTACCCATAGAACACTTGGCATCTGGTCATAGGAGATGCTAAATATCTATTTGTTAAATGAGTTAAAAAAAAAAAACAATTTTAATTTCCAAATTTTCCTGGAGGAAAATCTGCAAACAAAACATTTTGCTAATCTTGCTTTTCGTCATCTAATCAGTTGTCAGTTTTCAGTCTTCTTTCCTGTGTTTCTTGAACCCATTGTCCTTTTTCTGCCATTGTTCACCTGGGATAGCTTTTTGGTCCTAATCTCTTTTTACCCCTCACTCTGCCCTACTCTTTTGTTTCTACTCATTGCTTCAACTCTTGTTCACATACAGTCTTCTGTGTAAAACAGAAAACCAACAAGCAAATCCAGTTGACCCTTGAACATCACAGAGTGGAACTGCATGGGTCCCTTCACACATGATTTTTTTCCCAATAAATAGAAATAAACTTAGCATTCATGAATTCAAGAATTTTTGATACAGAAACAATATCTTCAGTCCACAGTTGGGAATCTGTGAAAGCACCATCCCAAGCCATTTTATATGAAGGACTCAAGCATCCTTCATCCATGGATTGTGGTATCTGTGGGGTTCCGGAACCAGTCTCCTGTGGATACTGAAGAGAAATTTGAGTCAAAAGTAGTAAATGGATTTTTCACTTCTAGGGAGGGTGGGAGACCCCAACCCCCACATTGTTCAAAGTTCACTGTACACCCAAAGTCAATATCCAGTGTTCTTCATCACCAACTGTACTACAAACTCTCTCGACATATGCAGCCTTATTTCCCATGTACTGGTTGATATAAAATCTGTATACTAGCCTAACTGGACTTTGGGCTGGTTCTAGAAGATTCTTAAATCATCTATCAATGTCTTCTTGCTCATTCTACCTAGAAGAGCCATAACTCCAGACTGCCACCAGGAACTATTGTGATATCACATTGTCTTTTTAGCTCTAGCCCAAAGATACAATCTTTCATTAAATCTTTATTTTCTCTCCACCCCTAACTGACATGAGCTCTCCTTGTTGGAGATTTCTCTCTCTCTCCATCATTTGGATTCTTTTCTAATCAGGAGTGATGTTTGACTCATCTTGGTATAATACAGCACCTGGCAGAATGCCTTGCACATATAATAGGTTTCAATAAATATTTGTTTGAGTTAAGTCTCCTAAAATTCATTCATACTTATCCATAAAGGGCAAAAGACTCTATTTGGTACTTCTCTAATTCTCAATATCATATTTCAATTCCACTTTATTTCTCACTCCCAGAATTTAAATGTCACTTTAAAATTCCCCAAATAAAATGAACTTCTTCCATTGCTTTGCATCTTCACCTCCTTTCTCTCTCATTTAATTTTTTTCTTTCGTATCTCTTCTGCTCTTTTTCCTTCTTCAGTGTACCCCCAAGTCTGAACAAGCCAGTGCATCACTCAGAACATTGGATGTTAGTTCAGATGATCTCAAACATTTCTTTTAGTTCCATTAGCCAGTGGTTTAACATTTCATACTTGAGAATCCAAATTATTACAGACTTAACCCCTGTGTTCCCATTAGTCATATTTTAACTTAATTGTAATAATAAAGCCGTGTAGAGATCTTTGGGGCCCCGGAAAAGAGAGTGCAGTAATTCACTAGCTGGAATAGCACCCAATCTGGGGAGGAATTCTGCACAGGAAGGAGATCCAGATGTGTTTCTAGCTGCACAGCAGAATTGCAGCCTGGGAAACTCCATTGTCTGGATGCTCAAGGAAAGGCAGGCTGCCCTGTCCCTTTTGTTTCCAGCCGCCTTCGGGGAATGTTTCATATTTTTATCCAGTTGTCCAATAGCAATGTTGCCAGTTCCCAAAGTACCTAAAGGTGCAATGCCTCAGAAATACAAATTAAATGAGAGAATTTTGCAAGAACTGTGTATTGTCAAACTTAACTGTTGCCTAGTCTTCAGTTCTACAACAGGACAGAGTAATAAGGAAAGCATAGAGGGGGCAGAAAAGTTAGTGCTGGAGATGCTTTCCAGATATAATTAGAAATAAATAAGGAAGTGAGAAGCAACACATTCTCGCACAGAATATTCAAGGTGGGGAAAACTAGGTTAACAATGATTTATATGGAAAATAATATAATAATTAACAAAATACAGGAATAAATTGTGTTATGCATACTCACAACTGTAAACCTATCTTTATGTGGCAGCAATGAGGGTAGAAAATGCATATAAAATCAACAAAATAAGACCAAATCACACATGTAGAATATTTACAAAATGATGAAAATAAATTGTAGAAGACATAATAGAAGTTATTTCCATTGCTATCAATCATTATGATGTGTCATATAATTAAAATATTACTTGTTATACAATAAAACACATGTTTATTTTACATCACTATTATTAGTCCAATTAATCTGTTCTCAGGAACCCATTATGAGTAATAAGCAATTGCATTGTTAATACATCTCCTAGCAATAATTTGGTAACAAGGAATATTTCCTGTCTTCATGTCTCCAACCCATTATTGATCCATGGGATATGCAGTTAGTGGACGTGAGAATGACACAGCCAGCCGACTGGAAGCTAGGTTTTCTTTAATATGCAGTCCTGTCCCCAGTGCTTTGTTGTTCTGCAAAAGGAACTTTATTTTCTTTTTTCCATGAAGCATATCATAATATATTTGTTTCATAAATCCTCTTACCATCCTTATAAAGCACATAGAGGACATATTTTCATTTCTCCTACCTGGGTGGACAGGCTGACAGACGTAGCAGAAGTGGTGGGGAGCCACTTGTGATGTCAGACAGACCTGCCTGTGAGTCTGTCATTGTCACTGACTTGCCACAAGACCTTGAGCAACTTACATTTTTTTCTTTCTGGACACAAAAAAATATATACATAATAGCTATCTGAAAAGATTGTTGGGAGGAACTAATGAGAATATATGTTTGTACAGATAACATATTCACACCCACCCACACACGCGCGCGCGCACACACACACACACACACACACACACACACACCCAACATCTATTGCGCATGCACACTTTATGTAACAGCTGGCACATTGAAGCATCTATTGAAATGATGTAATTTCATCATTTGAAGCACCTAATGGCTCTTAGTTTTTCGATGATGCAGCCATGATGTTCACTGCATCCCTTTAGATGCACGGAGTACAGTGCTGAGCTCCAGCACTCACTAGCCTGTCACAGGAAACTGGACCTGATTTATATCCCATGCCCTCTAGGTGCTTGTGCTGTGGTCAAGATGTGATAAAGAAAGTTACGGGGCAGCCTTCTTTTTGCCCTTGTACTTTCACACAAAGCGATTTTCAATTAGTCCATTCCCTTACCTTTCATTTTGAAGGGGGGAAAAAAAATCAAAACACGTAGCCATGTTTGGCATGCAATGAGTTATCAATAAATATCCTCATTATCTCCTTTATGGCCTGGGCTCTAAATACTTCATCCCCAGGAAAGAGCAGACACAGCTACATCATTACATATTTTTAAACTTTTTTTTGAAATAACTTAAAATTTACAGAAGAGTTGGAAGAATAGAACAAATAATATTTCATTATACCATTCACCAATAATATATATGTAAATATATATTATGTATATAATATGTAAATATATATATATATGACATTTTATCCCAAATGCTTTGGCATATTTTTCTTAAGAACAAAGACATTATCAGCGCAATGATCAAATCCAAGATTTATATGCTGTCTATATGAGAATTTCACTAATTTTGTCTAATTATATTTTTAGAGCATTTTATTTTCCCTGATCCAAGGTAGGCTCATTTGATACAGTTAGTTTCCTGTCTCCTTCTTGGATTTATTTCCTGTTCTAGGAGACATGCGAGGCTGTGGTGAAAAAATCAGTGAAGACAAAGCTTTTATTTCTAATGAGGAACAGCATATTTTTATAAAATAGATTTTTTACAAGAACTATTAATTTTCTTTGATTCTATAAAAAATTCACACCCTTCCAAAAAAAAAAAATCTAAGGGGCTTTAATCCCACCTCTCTAGTTTTACCAAGTCCACTTAAGAAAGTCTTTTACCATGAAACAGCCACAAGGCTGGGCCTCCTTTGGTGTGCCCTGTTTTCCAGCGTGCTTTGAGTAAAAACCAAGTCCCTGTAAAGTTCCTGTATAGGAGAGATCATGTCTAGCCCTGAAATAGTTAAAAGGTCTGGGCAGAACTACATATTGTACAATCCCATTTATATGAAGTAAAGCAGATTAGCGGTTGCCTGAGGCTACGGGGTGGAAACTTGTATTGATTGCAAACAGGCATGGGGGATCTTTTTGTGATGATAAAGATGTTCAAAAATTGGATTGTGATGAGGATGGTGCAACTCTGTAAATTTACTAATAGCATTAAATCATATGCTTAAAACAGGTAAGCTTTATGCTATGTAAATTATACATTACGAAAGCTAGAGAAAGGAAGGGTAGAATTAATGAAGGAAAGAATGAATGAAAGGAGGGAGGGAGGGAGGGAGGGAGGGAGAAAGAAAGAAAAAGAAAGGAAGGAAGGAAGGAAAGAAGGAAGGAAGGAAGGAAGGAAGGAAGGAAGGAAGGAAGGAAGGAAGGAAGGAAGGAAGGAAAGAAGGAAGGGAGGGAGAAGATAGGTCCCAGAAAAAAACTCTGGACCAAGAAATCCTATCTCCAGAGCAATTTAGGCAAATTTTAGGGATGGGGCCTCCCAGATAAAGGCAACAGGAGACATTAGTTCCCTGTGGCTGCTCCTACCTGCACCTTGTTTGGAGTGATGAGCAATGCTTGTCAGTTATTGAAACCTTGTCAGTACCTAGGAAACCTTTCTATCCTTCTTCCTACTAGAAGCCTGATCCTACACTATGTTACCCTCTGTAAAAATCCTACCTAAATTCATAAGTGCGGGCTCATGAAACCGTGCTAAAAATTAAAGAGAAGTAGTTCCTACAAATGTTTTAAAACTTTTGAAGAAAAAGCAAAGCCAATAGAAATTGCTAAACCTGTGTTTCCAACAAGTGTCTGTTTGTATGAAAATGGCCAGAGCAAACAGGTCTACATCCATATCAGCATAATACCCAAATGGTGGTATCCTGAAATAAAGAACTTCATGCAAGCTTCATTGCAGAAAAACTGTAAATGTTAAGAGTGTTTATGCTTCAATGACCTCAAAATTATTTTGGTGATTTAAATTAGGTAAGCTCTGCAAGCATCCCTTCTGTGGCCCGAATAGCTGCCTCCTGAAAAAGCATGCAGAAAACTTCAGTGAAGCAACAAGGCTGTAACAGTGGGGGAAATGATTGATTTCACTTGAATACCGCCAACAACAAAAAATGTTTAAAAACAGTTTCACGGCTCAACTTTCTCCTTGCCTTTTTTTTTCTCTCCCTTTCTCTTATAGTTGGAATGTATTTTATCGTCTGTCAGTTTTGCCCTATGATATGTCCTCTTAAATTGGATCTGTAAGCCCTTCATAAAGTTTAATAAATCTTCAGCATTTCACCCTAAGGAAATTATATTAAAAACCTTCAAATGTGAAGTTGGGCCCGCAGACACACAGCGCTGGGAATTTTATCACCATAATCAGTGTGTAATGAAAGCCTCTGTCGCTGTTCCTTCCCAATCATAATCTGCTTGTCTTTATGAAAAAAAGGGGGGTTTGTCTGGGTTCATCTGCAAGCTTTAATTGGAAGATGTCTTCATTTCATTCCAGCCTACTGGGATAATAACTCAGCCCCATGTTTAAACACAGGCCCTTGCCTCTGATATTTTTTCATTTAGTAAAGCATGTCTCTTTAAATGATTTAGCAAATCATCTTGAATGCCAAGCCCGGGTGATTGGCAGCTCATTGCTGGTGCACCATTTGCATGACATTTGTTCTTCAGCTAAGAAAGCTGCCACAGGTAAACAAGCAGGCCCTGTACTGACTCCCTTTGAGTCCCTTCCTGTTTATTTTCTCATAATCAAATGACATTTATGGAGAGGCAAATGCAGCTGCACATATATGAGGAAAATGCAATCAGGCTAAACATGATGACTTCATTCAGGTGATATTTTGATTAGGGAAAGGATATTTTTATGACATGGGGGCTCTTTTTTTATTGAGGAATCAGGCAAATTCCCTTTTGTGTAGCTAACACTTTATATTTAATCTATATTTTAATGTAAAGGCTGGACTCAAATAATTGGTTGACTGGACATTCGCGATGAGGGTTTCATTAAAACAGGAAAGCGTCAAGCGGGAGCCACATGACAGCCTTCTTTGTTCCATTTGGGAGAAAATAGCCTCTTTTCCCTACAAAGGAAAAAAGAAAGAAAGAAAGGAAACATGGCAATCTCATATAAAGTTGTTTTATGGCATCAGTGAAGGTAGCTTTTCCTAAAAGAGATTTCGGGGAGAAGTTATTTTACAGTTAAACATTTTATACGTGTTTTCTGGCTCATCGTCCTTCCAAGGGACAGCGATAATAACAAATCTGTTGTGGGTTTTTTGGTGTTTTTTTTACATTTCCTTTAAAAAATTTTTAATAGTAACAAAATCTCTCTGTGATGTGATTGAGGAGAGAGCAAAGAGCAGGCTGCATGTCAGCAGGCTCGCTGGAAATGCAGGCAGACATAGAACTTACAGAAAGGAAGGCTTATTTCTGGAAAATGTTTCCCTCAGCTTCTCTTAGAGTTGGATGCTAAGGATGGGAACCAGCTGTCATTTCAGCTCTATTATAAAGATTTTTTTTTTCACAATCAGCTGCTAAATCCTTCTTATGGGGTATCAAAGACAACCAGAGGCCACCCAATTTGTTTTGAGCTAAAACAATCACTCTAGGAAATGTATTATCTTTTTCCATCACTTCTACATCAGAAAAGAATGTGAAACATGATTATCTTAAGGACGAAAAGTAATTCTAAGCCACTCAAATTTCATTTTATTATTATTTATTATTGTGATTTCAGGTTCCTATTCTGGATAGTCTCTCTCTCTCTCTCTCTCTCTCTCTCTCTCTCTCTCTCTCTCTCTCTCTCTCTCTCTCTCTCTCTCTCTCCCCTCCCCCACCTATGATTCTTGAATGGCAAGAAATAATTCATCCAACCCTAAAGTCCTAGATAGCTCCCCAGTTCATGACCAAAAGGAAAATGCTGCTCCAATACAATATTTAGCAATGGACATTCCAGTCATTCTGGGGCTGGCTGAGAGAGCAAGCTATAAGAGCCCAAGAAGTAAGAACAGAAAAGCTAGCAACAAGTTGGAGAAGGAGATATAACTGGAATGAAAAGAAAGGTATCCTATGGTTATAGTCTGCACTGATCTTTATACTTGGGCACACACACAAAAATACTACTTTCTAGCATCATTTTCTAACCTGAAGGTCAATGATTTTAACAACAACAACATCTATATAGTTCTTTATCACATTTGGAATGTTTTCCCATCTATAATAATAAAGGTGTAATATGCTAATTAGACCAGACAGCCAAATGACCTTTCAGACATCATTCTGGACATCCTTCCAGATGAAGCCATGGCAACAAGGGGCTGAGGCAGAGGAAGTTAGGGGCGATCAGGTTGGCAGGCCAGCAGTTAGGGGTGATCAGGCAGGCAGGTGAGTGATTAGGGGCAATCAGGCAGGCAGATAAGTGGTTAGGGACGATCAGGCAGGCAGGCAATCAGTTAGGGGTGATGAGGCAAGCCAGGCAGAGGTGGTTAGAGGCTATCAGGTAGGCAGGCAGGCAAGCAGTTAGGGGCAATCAGGCAGGCAAGCAGTATGGTTAGGGATGATGAGGCAGACAGACAAGCAGTTAGGGGTGATGAGGCAGTCAGGCAGAGTGGTCAGAGATGATCAGGCAGGCAGGTAGATGAGCAATTAGGAGCCAGTGGCCCTGGATTGCAAGAGTATGCAGGCTGGGCTGAGGGACCCCCCCCCTAATTTTGTGCACCAGGCCTCTAGTTTGATATAATAATGTCTATCTAGTATAAACTCTATATTAAGAGGATACTGTGTGTTTACTAACTGAAGAAGTTTTAGCAGGAGCCTGGTCCTTTTGATGCAGATGAAAGAAATTATTTTTCCATTGTATATTCAGTGTGGAGCACTGTCCCATGAAACTATTTGTGTTCTTCTGGTACTGGGTCATGTATTTAAGGGTACGGGGGGGGGGGTTATTCCCAGACCCCTCCTTACTGGTGATAACTCATAATTTAAAATGTCTTTTATTCTCTTGTCTGTTTTACTCTAAAAATCAAGAAACCTAAATACCTTACAAGAAATCTGATTCAGATCAGATGATGAAAATAATGTAGTGATTGTAAGATGTAGACCAAATTTCATGAAAGCAAAGTGATCTTAAGGGCTTTCTGAAGAATTTGTAGAAAATGCTAGTGAAGGATAATTCTAACTTCATTTGCCTAATTTAAGGAGGCATGCACTACACACACACACACACACACACACACTCACTCACACTCACCCTCACTCACACTCACACTCACACTCATATATATATATAGTGAGCGGGGAGAAGAAGAAGGAGGTTCTCAATATAAGGAATTGGCTCACGTGTTTATGGGGACTTGGAAAGTTCAAAATCTGCAGGGGGATTGGCAGGCTGGAAGCCCAAGAAAGCCAGTGCCATAGATGAAGTCCAAGACATTCTGCTGGAGAATTCTCTTTTGCATGAGGAAAGCTAGTGTTCTTGTTCTATTTGAGTCCTTCAACTGATTGGTTGAGGCCCCATCCACATTATGGAGGCCAGTCTGCTTTACTCAGAGTCTCCCCTTTTAAATGTTAAAGTCTCTCCTTTTAAATTTCATACTGAAATACCATCACAGGAACACCCAAAATAATGTTTGGCCAAATACCTGGATATACTGTGGCCTGGTCAAGCTGACACATAAAATTAACCATCAAACCCCCTTAAAACGCATCTTTGCTAGGAGGAAGGGAGGGAGAGAAAGAGCTGCATAGAGAGATGGTAGAGGTAGTGATAGCAGTATAACCCACATCATTTGGGATTTGAGCTGAGCTGCCACTGTATGAATGACCAAGCTACAAGAAGGACCATGCCAGGACCAAGGTACCTAATGCTCTGATCCAAAAAAAAAATGCATGTCAACTCCCTCAAAGAGGTTTTTCTCTGTTCTTCACGGGGTAGGTGATTTTCTCTATCACTGCTCAAACAGAGAAGTTAGCATTTAGGAAATGCCTGTAACTTATCCCAATGTAACTAGAAATATTTTCAGATTCCTGAGGCCTTTACCAGGACAATAAATAATGGTTTAACAGCACTAGCCGGTATGGTTCAGTGGATAGAGCATCAGCCTGCAGACCAAAGGGTTCCTCCTGTGTTCGATTCCAGGCAAAGGCGTGTACCTTGGTTGCAGACTCCTTCCTGGCA